>NC_072461.1:26400369-26749631 GCF_027596085.1 Anoplopoma fimbria | reverse complement strand
ATTAATCTTTTCTGCCATTTTAACATTAAGTAGCTTTTTTTACTACTAGACTAAAATTATGCTTTGCTTGTTTCCAGTGCAAGGAGACTCCGGTTGATGGTAAGTCTCTAAATTACCAGATATTTCAACTTTGGTAGCCAAAGATTGCATTCTGAAGGTTCAATATCTGACAACACTGAAATATTGTCTTTTCACAGAGGACCTCATCTGTGCTGCAGTTAATAGGTGGGTGAATTACTGTTTTTGCCTGGTTCTGGGTTTCGCGTAAGTAAGGTTTCTCTTACACAATCTAACTAGAGTTGACAATGGTTTACTTTTTTATTTGATCTCCTCAGACCACAACTTGAACAAATCCTGTCTATTAGCAATTCCTCTGAAGCCCTGTACTGTTACCATCACTGAGCATGCCTGTTCCTCAGCAGTAAGACTGTTATATGTAAGCTGTGAATCACAAGAATGGTTGGCTTTTGCTACATCACCCTCCTGATACTAATCTCCATAAGCTCTGAATTAACTAGCTAGCAGCCATCTTCATAAGTTTGTTTGAACACTACGTAGCCTAGATGGCGACCATTGAGGTTGAGTATTGTCCAGCGTTACACACTCAGCTTTATGACAGTTACGAGTACGCCATCAGGAAATTCATGGTGCATTGATTTACCATACTCATCTCACTCATGCTTTTAAAATATGGAGTGTAATGGGACTTTCCTGTTCAGCTGTGAATGGGTGTATATTTGTGTTACATCTCATGCTTTTGTCTTTCACTGTGAAGCACACTGCAGCACCTGCTCCAGAGAGCTTCTACCGGTTTATAAATACACTCTGCTTTAAATACAGCGTATGTAAATGAGAAGCTGGTCGGATAATTAAAGAATACAGCGAGCAGGTAGAGATGCTCTTTAAACAGAGTTACAGAGTTTTGTAGAGTCGGTCAGGAGGACAAAATCAAAGGTGTCCTTGGGGACGAGGAGGGCAGCGCCTGAGGACGGACACTGGAACAGTCACACCGAGTCAATAGAAACTGTCCAAAGTCACTGCTTTTAACTTTAACTTTAGATCAAACCTTAATGTAGCCGAGTCATTCTTCTTATTTACACTCATTTATACATGTTAATATCAACATCAAACGCAAACGATTATCTGAAAAGCAGGCGGGGTGATGTGATTAGAATTCCTGGGTCCAATTTGTTGTTTAATGGGCGTATTTTTTTGTGTTTTTCAAACAAAAAAGCCATCATTTGAAGTTGTGGGCAGTTTAAAAACCTCTCTGAACTCACTGCTTTTTCTCGCCTCCCTCGGGGCCTTGAAGTTACATGAATTAAATAAAATGACTTTCACTTTGCTGGCCAGTTTTCCACAGCAGAATATATATATATATATATATATATATTTAATGAGTGCAGTAGTATGAAACGGTGTAGCTGTAATGGTGACCTCAGTCCCAGTAGGTGCACATACTTTTCTTATTTTTTAACATTTCCTTAAACCCGTTTCAGCTAAAAAAATACCACAAATTAAGAAATGAAAATGCTCTTAAAGGCATTAAATTATGCTTTTAGGTTAATTTCCTTCTGTAAACCACACAAACAATCACATCACGCACTTCTGTTTCACGTCCCTCCTTTAAAAAAAAAAAGGCTGATCCATCCGTCTTATTGACACAGACTGTCACCAATTATGACCAAAAAAAACACATGTTAATATCTCATATAGTAAATTACCCCCAATAGGCAATTAAACAGTAGGACTACATTGCTAAGATTTATGAAGACTTATAATTAAGTTTGGCTGCATTGAATGAATAATTACAGTGGGGACTCGGGAGACATTTGTCATCTCAGGACTCACAAATAGGACGAGACTTTTATGAGGTTGTATTGGATGAAGTTTGTGTGTGTTCTGTTTCCCTCGACAGGCTTTCTGCTCTTTTTACTGTTTGCAGCGATTTTCTCAGCAGCAGCATATTAAAATGTCTAAAAAAGTAAAAAATACTGTATATTCTCATGCCAATACAGTGTAATCCATTTAGGTACACAACAGGGGAAACATATACAACGTAGTCTGATGTTGTTGCATTTTGCTTCGGATTGCCGTGTGTGTGTGTGTTTGGTAGAAAAACTGATTCCCTCTATAAGTTATGTTTAATTCAACAGTTTAATAAAACACCACATTGGTTATTAATGATATCTACCAGCTGGTGCAGTGACTCGGTGTCTTCCCATCTCGTTCAGCAGCTCGCTCTCTTATGGATTTAAGTTCATATGAAGGTATTTTGTAGTGTTGATGGCAGTTTAAACACCAGAGGTTCATCTGCTTTATTATCCTGTAATTCTAAAAGTCTCTGTTGACATTTGCTGTGCTTTTAGGCATCATGCATGATTACATAACGATCACATTTGAGAAGTTTTATCAGTGAACGTTTGTGAGTGTAAATGTTGTCCTACAAACGCCAATAGCTTCATATAAATGTGAATTTGTAGAGATGATCGGGAGATGTTTTATAGAATGGTTGTAAACAGTAGGACACAGTTGACCTGCCTGTTAACCCCCAGAGAGAAGATGAATTGAGATCATCACACTTAGATATAAATGATTTAATATGATAGTAGAGGAAGTGGAGGAAAGCAACTAAGTATGTTTACTCAATTACAATACTTGCTGTAAGTACAATATGACGTATTGTACCTTGCTTTTGTACTTTCAATTTATTTGTGCTTTATAAATTAAGTTTATTAAGTTATTTTTCAGATTTAAGACTTTACATAAAACATTCTTATAATCCTATAACACATTGTTAAAGATTAAACCAGTGGTTCTATGACTGAAAAAAACATAATCTAGTCACATTTAGATAAGATAAGATAAGATAAGATAATCCTTTATTAGTCCCGCAGCGGGTAAATGTACAGGACTACACAGCAGCATTTAAGATCTGTTTTTAACAGCTCTATCAAAGAGACATTTCCCCTCTATCCCTCTCAGGCGATTTCATTTAGATAACTGTCCGAGGCTCAAAGAGGCAACCAGGTCTAATATTTAACAAAAAAGGAAAAAAAGCATTTAGATTTTCATTCTTTTCTTGCTTGTTCATCATCTCTTAGATAAGAGAGCCCAACTCCCACTGAACTAAACTACCTACTTTCATATTTGTTCCTCTTTACTTTTCCTTATATGCGGTGGAAAACACCAGGATGCTTTAATCTTTTTTCATTTTCTATCCCCACATTTAAGGATCTTTTCCCTAACTCTGCAGAACACCTCATGTCTTTATCCATTGCAATCTCAAGTTTCTTTCTATTTTAACTTTTTATATGACTCTTTATCCTCTCTGACTCTCTTTATGTACACCATGCTGTATACATATTTATGTAATAATACAGCGTTGAAGAGGAAAGACTCAAGAGCTCTCTCTTTATATTACACATTCTGTTCATGTGTTAGTGTTAATGAGTTTTGGTGATAGAGGGGTTAAATGTCTGTTTCCATATTAAAGCTACAGGTGAGATAGTGCATATGTGTGAATACTATATGTAATATAATGTGTGTTTTTCATGCATACACAGCGATTATCATGTGTGCCTGAGGGAATCATTTAAACGTGTTGGTGCGGTTTGCACTTGCACCTGTCATCACCTCGCCGCCTGTGCGTGTCAACGTGTGTGCAGTACGGTAATGGTTTTATAATGCATATATGCATGCATTAACAAAGTGATTTAATCATTTACACACTTCACTTTACAGTTATGTGCTGATATGTGTGTTCAATCGTTCTTTACTCTGTGTGCCTGGCTGTGGATTGGATTTTCCGACTTTGCAGATAAAAATAGAAATAGAAAAATAGGAAGAAAATAAAACATATTCTCTCTTTTCCCTTCAAACTGGAACCGTGAATCATCCTTTAAGCCTATTAATCATGGCTATCTATAGGCCCAGAGGTCAGCTGGTCACACCCGACATAAGCAGGAGCCGTGCTGCGTTCAGGTCTCAATCACATATGGTTCATCTCTGCCAAATAAGTCTTTTCACATACAGGTATTATTATTAAGTACTTATATACAAACAAGCAGATCAGGGCATGTCTTACTGGTTTAAATATTCTTAGAGTGATACATATTTGGGAGTACTTTAAGGGTGAGGATTAAGTGTTAAATCCACTCCCGTAACCTTGGAGACGACTCCAGAGACGTCGTAATCCGTCATTATGTCGAAGGAGAAATGTTTAGGGAACTCTTTGACAGAAACGGAGTGTTTTCTGTGACTGAACTTCTGCAGAAAGTGATTCTTTCCTTCCCCAAAGACTCCACAACCTAATGTCTTCTGGCATCGGGGGGGAAATACAGCTTTGTTATAGCGATTACTTTCTGTCTGACACGACCAACAGTTCTTGAAACGATACATCAAATTTGACTCTTCTGGCGCACTCAGAATAAAATTATGGCATAAAAACTATTTTACAGATCTTTTATTATTATTATGTTCAATTATGTGACTCGGAATAGATGATTAAATAATTTCATGCAGACACATTTAAACTTCCTTATCTTTTAATTTGTATTTAAACATTTGCTTTCGAGTCACTGTGCCAGAGTTTACTATCAGTCTATTTTTCAAATGGCACATTGGTCTAATTGTTATATTTAAGCTGTTTGGCATCATATTATTTACTTGGCTGCACTTAGTAATGGTGCTGCTCTCTGCATTTCAAATGTTTCTGTAATCTACAAAACACAACTTTCAGAGAAAACATGCAGTATTGGGAACTTACTTACTAAAGTAATGTACTTATTGTACAGTATAGTACAATACAACTTGATTGATTGAAGCTAGCAGTATTATAAGGATTCTTTAGTAATAAGAGTAGTAAGTAGATTAACTTCCACCTTTACCAGCTGCAACATATACGTCATTTACACATCAATAATTATAATTCAGTAAAATGATATACGTTATTCTTAAATGGACCATTCTGCATTATAAGTAATTTTACTTTTCATACATTAAGCATATTGTATGCTATTACTTTTGTACTTTCACATGAGTAAGGTTTTGAATGCAGTACTTTTACTTGTAACATAGTACTTCTACACTGTTGTATTGCTACTTTTACTCAAATAAATTCAGAGCAAATCTATGATTGACAGGTTGCCTCCGAATGGCTCTCAACATGGCGACGGCTGAGCTGGTGTCTAGATGACTGTGTCATTCTCTGCTCATGCAGTCATTTCCCCACTTTATCTTTACATTACAAACAGTAGTTTTCTGCTATATTAATGTTCAGAATCTATAATTTAGCTGAGTACTTCTTTAAACTCTGACGCATCATTAGAATTTCTACTTTGCGGCTAAAGAGCCCCATGAAACAGCGACGTCACGCTCTCCCCCGGGGTGCTCGTCTTTTTTTGGAGGAAGCTTCATAAATAACTTCCTTCCTTCTCTGAAGCTGGACTGTTTTTACATTTTCAGTGAGATTCCCTGGAGGGATTCTGAGAGCGTTGATGAATGCCGAACCACAGATCCTCAAATGTGTGCATCTGTAACACACACACACACACACACACACACACACACACACACACACACACACACACACACACACACACACACACACTGTGTATAGGCTCTTAACCCCGTCGCCATTATTTCATCAATTTTAATGTACAATGTTTGGAAGAATTAAAGGGATTTGATCCTCTTTGAGGCTTTGTTGTCTCAAATACAGCGTCCCGAGATTGAGCGTTTGGCGGCAGGATGCACGGCTGACGTTCTGAATGGCGCTGTGTCCTTTTTTTTTAGTGGGAATCAGGGTGTGAAATTTACTGTGAATCACCAGCCAACTGCTGGTAAATGTTGGCTTTGGTTGGTAAGTTGTTGGCTTGTTTCTCCATGTGGCAGGAGGCCAGTCTCAGCTAGAGGTCAGCCACATTGGCAGGGGATTTGGTTTTTTCTCTTATGCTTGTTTCTCATGACGTTTGGTGACAAAATAACCTCATATCTGCCAAATATTAACACATCTGCAGGTTTCACACGGTGAGAAAGTTTTGTCATAATCAAGTGTAGCTGCAGTTAATCACACCTCCGGATGAGCTGTTTTCAAACAACTTTTTCTGTTAATCACAGCTGTAGTTTTTTAATTTTGCGCTTCAGGGATTCAGGCTCTCTACGCTCCGCGAGGAAATGAAAGTACAGCGTTAGTAAAGCATCAAGGCAGCCTGCTGTAAACAATGTGTGATCGCTCAACTTGTGCAGTCAATGTGGGTTTATCCTCAGGAGGGGAAAAAATCTAAGAAATCAATTCACTTCTCAGATGTCAGAGCAAACAGGAAATGATCTTGTTACTATTCAGGTGGAGTTTTTGCATTCAGATATGCTCATTTGTTTCCACTGGAGTGATTTAACATTTGTGTTGTAGCAGAAAGAGCTCAGGATAGATGAGAGACGAGTATACATGCAACACTACCGGTTCATTACCGCCCGCTGAAGCCTCGGACACGGCTGAACAGAGAGACAAACACTTGACTAACATTCGTATAAGCCAACAAACCCGTCAACGGCACGGAACATACGGCGCTGAGTATCTCGATCTCCTACTTTTCTCACTCTTACTTCCTCCTTTAAACACTTATTTTTCCATAATTTCTTTTTCTCAGTCAGAGAGAAGACAAGGCGGGGATGAAGAGTAAGGCCAGGAAGTGAGAGTGGCTAGAAGAGAGATGAGTAAGATAATGGGGCTGTGTAGGAGAAAGAAAATAATGAGGTAGTAGAGTGGGTAGAGAGAGAGAGAGATGGAGAGACTTAGAACAGTGTGTTCTGGATTACTTATTATTTTCTCATGTTCTCACCAACTCTTTTTCCACTTTCCTCATAGTCTCTCCATTCTACAAGTCGTCTCCTTTTCTTTTCTAGTTCTTTTTATCACATCCCTTAGTCTTATTTTTACAGGAGGAAAGCCCATTCTTTACTCAATGCATTTGCATAAAGAATGGAGCAACGACAGAGCAAATCCTGATTTTTTTTTTGACAAGAGACAGCGTGCAATTGTGTCTTCTGACATCCAGATACGACAAGCTGTCATCTTCGTTTCTGTCATTGTACGTGCTGATGGGGTTTATGTAAACGAGTCATAGGAGTTTCTGAAATTACATTCATTTTTCTCCATAGAAGAGGAGAATAGACTTTTTTTTGCCTTCACAACTCCCCTTAGTTGAAAAAAATATATAAAAACAACTTCAACAAACCCAGAAGGAACGATGTTTTTAGGTCACAAGTCATGGAAAGTCATGGAAAGGTTTATACAGTGTTATAAAAAAATAAACATATGTATTTGTATTCTTTGTACTCACATATATGACACTGATAAGACGTCCGACAAAAGACACGGCAGCTTTTTCACGAGATCTTTATTGAGCTACATCTGAAATACAACTTAAAGTAACCTTTACAAAGCAGCTGCTGAAGTCAGTAGTGAAAAAACCTAAGAACATTTTCTCATGTAGTTCCAACATAGTAGTTATTGCTAACAGTGAGATTTTGCAGGGAATTCCATTTCTTTCTAATTATATTATCAGGAGACTTTTCAAAACCTCAGAATGTGATTGATTTGTGCTCACTTTGTTTCTAAATTTACTTTGTTTCTTAATTTACTCATCATTTGTGGCAATCAGAGCTTTGTAGTCAGCATTAAAACAGACGGACGGAGATGCAAAAGGGTTGCAAAAATGGCAAAAAGCATGGATCAGATGCTTTGTGATTAGAAATAACCTGTAAGTGCATTAATGGTTACTGGTCAACAACAATTTCTTTCCAGCCAGCGACCAGAAGCATCATTAAGGTGCATTTAGAATATACAAAAAACAGTTTAAACACCGTCTAACTCTGTGTGTAATGACTTTTAAGTGCAGTTGGTCCGCACATTAAAGAAAAAAGCCTGTGCTCATAAGTTGATGGTAAATTGTTGGACCAACTGGGAACCAGTGTGGGCAGTGAAAGCACTTAAACGCCTCATCACAAAATGCACCAGTGGATTTGTTTGCAGACAGCAGATGACTGTGGATGTTCTCAAAAACTCCCCATAGGGAGGAAGCTTTTCCACCAGTCTGACTGGAGAACGTCCATAAAAATAATTTAGTTTGTGTGTGTGTGTGTGTGTGTGTGTGTGTGTGTGTGTGTGTGTGTGTGTGTGTGTGTGTGTGTGTGTGTGTGTGTGTGGTTTTGCAAAGTTAAATCTGTCAGCCTGCACTAACTGAGTTTCAGTGCAGAGCCAAATCTGATGGATGGAATTTGCATAAAATTAAATGTCAAAATGTGTTCCATCGAGTTAGCGAGAGAGACTTCTTCAACTCTTCAAGAGCCGCCAACAGTGTCTGTCCAGATGTGTAGAATAAAATCAGCATGAAATTGAATGTCTGCGTTTCATGTATATATAATCTTTTTCATACAGTTTTGATATTTTTTGCTGTCGATGCAAACATATAATAAATTGAATTATTTCAAATGTCTAAATGAGATGTGTTTTCTTTTTTTTCAGTCCAGTGCCATGCAGACTGCCTGTCATGCTCGGGGTCTCCCGACCAATGTGAGAGCTGCAGGGACCCGAAGGCCCTCCTCCATCTCGGACGCTGTCTGTCCGTCTGTCCAGCCGGTTACTATGCCGACGGACGAGTGTGTGCAGGTAGAACCATCTTTTAAATATATATATCCAAATACCGCCTCCAAACTCTCCCTCATCTTGTTATTATCTCACTTCAGACGAGGCTCTTTCTACCTCATTTATCATTCTTTTACAAAACACTCACAGTTAGTAGTTAATGAATGTTTTGTCTTTTGTTGTCTGATTCTGCTCGTTAAACATTTTAACTTTGCTGAAAAATTAATGGGGACAAAGAAATATTATCCGTGACGGAACAAAATGAACCCTTTGATCCGACAGTTTGCTTTGAAATATTAACATTTTCTTCTTTGAATCATAACTTTATTCATTACTCAGAACACACATGAATCAACACACATACTTCTGGAATTAGTGCAACTGACTCTTTCCACTGATATCTAACAGGAGGCAGAAGAAGCTCCCAATTAATTCAGATACTTGTTATATTTTATATTTTTCTGGTGACCCTCTAGAAGCTCAGCTAAATACCGTGGTACTTGTACTTGTACCTTTACTTTCTGATGGCTGTTAAGAAAGATTAGTTAGCATTTTTATGGAAAAAATAGGTTTCAACAATGTAGTAAATCCATGTTCTGAATTGAAGCCGAATCTCCCCTTGCAAAAAATTCATTTTTTTTATTGAACAACAGAAAAAAGGAACTAGATTTAAAGGGCAATGTGAGTATTTGTATTCCAACCTGGACCATATTTCCCCATGCTTTTGAGTCTCAGTGATTACTGAAAGTAGTCCAGAATTGAGAGAGAACTTTTGTTTGATCTCTAATTGCATGCATCGCTCCTGTGTCGCTTCCACATTTTCGTAATCGTCTAAATATTCAGCCACGATATTGAAAATCTTCTCGATAACACTAACTGTCCTCAAACACAACAGACTCTGACAACACCGACACTCCTCCCTCCAGCTCTCACTACCGTTTCCACAGCTTTTCTCCCGTCAACAAGTCACATGACTCAATAACAAACAGAAATTTAAAGAAAAAGGTTTTATTTCTCTGCAGGGTTCTTTCCATAATGTTGTCAGATACATATAATAACAATCTGAGCCTGTCAGCGGCAACAACAAGCATCTTTAATGGACATAATGAGATAACATTGCAGCCCGTTGAGCTACTTATTTAAACACAAAAACATGGTTAAAGGATCAAGGTTGAAAAATACCAAAGTCACCCTTTAAGCTAAACTTTAGCAGCTGAAATCAAAGCAAACATTTTGCTCCACCTTCAAGAGGAAATATTTGTCAAAGTGCAGCTGCATTAAATATCCTGTCTGTGTGTGTGTGTGTGTGTGTGTGTGTGTGTGTGTGTGTGTGTGTGTGTGTGTGTGTGTGTGTGTGTGTGTGTGATTGCTCTCCCTCCTCTCATCCTTTATTCATGTATGTGTGTTTGTAACCTGTCGAGGCCACGTTCGCCGCGGCACCTTGACCGAGCGCTGACCTCTGAACAGCCGTAATGTTCTGAGCGTTTTACTGCGTTGCATTCCTTCCATCTCAATGATCTGTTCTCCTCGTGAGGCGTTCACTGCCTCCCGAAACTGTAAAACACCAACACGTCGTACCAGGCACAGAGAAAGGCATTAACGTTGAAGCCCTAGCTGCTAATGCTTACGGCTACATCTTTAAACAGTGTGCTTCAGAGAGATAAAGACGGATATTTGTGAGAATTGTGTATCTGTGTTATACTAAATTTACATTAAAGTGAGATTAAAAACCTCTTTCAACAAGCCAAGAAAGCAGCAGCACAATACAACAGAGACATTACCAAACATAAAACTGATTTGACTTAAATTAGATCAAATATGATGATTATAGTCAAAAATCAATGATACAAGATGTGATCAGAAAAATCTCATGAAATATCAACAATCAAAGAATATGAAACTAGAATAACTGCTAATTGACAGTTTACATCCATATTTGTCACCTCATAATTTTATCATATTAGACGTTTGAGTGACATAGTTGATGGACAATGTTTTCCTGATATCAAATGTATTATTTATATATTTTATGTTATGATGTCGGTCACATTTTATGCCCAGAGAATTGTTTGTGTTGCGGCTGTTTGCATTCCTCATGATGCAAATTCAAAAAAGGTGCATTTTTGTTTTGTTGTTCATGTGTTTGTTGTGTTAAAAATGGGCTATAACATGGATATCCTTGTCCATCCCTGTGTTGCATAATTACAATTACTGATCCTTGAATCCTTGAAATTGGGCTAACTAGTATTTTAATTCTTGACTTATGGCCAAAAATGGGTTTTTGTTATTCGACCACCAAGTTCTAATCAGTTCCTTCTTGGGTCAGAGCGGATGTTTCTGCCAGATTTAAAGAGATTCCCTCGAGGCCTTCCTGTGATATTGGACAAACATGAGGTCACAGTTACTCTGACCTTTGACCAACAAAATCGATATCGTTTCTAGACGGTAACCCTCCTTTTGAGAGATGGTCGAGGTTAGTTGACCTTAGAGTTGACCTTAGAGGGTAAAGGTTAGAACACGTCGTCGGGCGGTCTTGCTGCCGTTTTTGCAAATCCACAGTGGCCATCTCGACCCGACCGTGGGAGTGGATGTTTTCTGCCACATTTAATAAAATCCCATCAACGTTTTTCCTTACATACCGCATTCACTCGAACGGGACTGATGAACAACCTGAAGAAATGACACAACTAAAACAAATCAAATTATAAAACTTGTTACATTTAAATCTCACTTTCTATTAATTAATGGTTGTGCATATATTCATTACAAATGTAGATTTTATTTTGACCCTTTGGAACAAAAATAAATGGTGTATTGTTTGATGTAGTGCTGTTTGAAAAACTCTATAACAGGAGATACTTTTAAGATTTAAACACGTTGCTCTACATCAGGAAAGTTGATGCTGATGATAACTGAATGATTCACTTGCTCGGATTTAATGGAGCTATGTCTGTACGTCCCCTTCTCGTGAAGTCAAGGATACAATTAATTTAGTGTTAAAAGGTCACTGTGACCTCACAAACCCCATTTTGGCCATAACTGAAGAATGAATATGCTACTTATTGGACATATTGGACAGAATTATGCCATTTTGGACGGACATGGATGTAAACTGCAACTTGCAAGGCGGTTATTCTAGTTTTTATCCAAACACAGCGTCACAACATCAGTAAAGCCAAACACTGCACTTCCTGAGTATCAGCTGCAGCGAGACAAACAGTCCTGGAAATGAGTTTTTTACTCTGATCATTAACGCTTACTGACATGCATCAGACGATGTGTTCTGACTTGATAATCCACTCGCCAAACAGGAGGATTTTGCAAAAAACTACATTGCTTGAATGACATTTCTTGCCAATAAACTGTACTTTTGTTAGTTAATTGCTCCCAATACTGACAAAATGTACAGCTCACTCGTTCCTGATATGACTGATTTGTATGAATTATTTCAGAATATCCAATTTCACATTTGTGCATTTAATTAGAATTTTTTGGTCTATTTTGCGACAACTTTTTATCAGCAGTGCATTGGACACAGTTGAGTCATCAGCTGTGTGTGAGTTGTGTGAATAAACCAATATGGCCGCCAGTAGACTGAAACCAGCTCTTTTCTACTCCACACAGCCTAATTTATACATTTTGAACTAAAGCTGCATTGCTGATAAGATCGTCTCTCTCTCGTCGTCTCCTTCTCCTCCTTTTTCTCTCAGACTTCTTCTCATCTTCTTTCACATCTCTTGTCCTTTCTGCCTCCAGTCTGTCTATCTCACTACCTCTTTTTTTTACTCATCTATCGTTCTCTCCATCTTCACCGTCATCTTCATCCTGATCACGATCTTTCTTTCCTCCGTCCAAACACCTCCTCTTCCTCTCCTCTTCCTCCTGCTGTCTTGTGTGTGAGCGGCTGTCTGGGAGCTTTTTCGGGGATTTAGTAGCTTTTTATTCTGTAATCTGGAGAATTCTCATTAAAGAACATTTGAAGTCTCTCTCGGGTTGTAGGGGCAGCGGTTTCATTATTATATTTATGGAGATGTCTGTAAATTGAATACATTTCACCAAACAGTGTGTAGCTGCTAAAGTGAAAGACCTCCAAGAGTATAAACAGGAGGGCGAGTTTAATCTGAATATTTGGATGAAACAATGCACTCCTTGTTCCTCTATGTGATATAGTTCATCTCAACTGGGAGATTACTTTTTTTAAACAACATTTATTGTGCACAGCTTTCCATTCTGTGTTTTTTATTCTTTGAGCTTTTTCATAAATGTAACAGGTTTTAGGTTTCTCTTTTTTTGGGCGGTGAAATAATGAAATCAACAAAAACTTTATTTACTCTTGTGTTTTGTTGCCAAACAGCACTTTGTGCCACTAGATGCAGGCAACGCAGATACAATCCAATTTTAAATAGCAAAAACCTTTGACTTGTAAAACTCAGAAAGAGTGATGGTGATATAGACAACATGCAAACTTTTCTTCTGCTGCTTCTAGTTTTATTTACAGCAGTGTAGCAGGCAACGATTTATTCAGATACAATCCAATTTTAAATAGCAAAAACCTTCAGACTTGTAAAACTCAGAAAGAGTGATGGTGATGTTTGTAACTATACCAACGACAACATGCAAATCAATTTTCTTCTGCTGCTTCTAGTTTTAAAAGACTTTATAAAAAAATGTTCACATGTTGCTGGACTTTTGTAGGTATAAGCAGGAAATATGAGGAGTAACTTTTTAATAAGATGTCTTACAAACTGTTGTATAAGGATATTTTCTGCTCTTTTGAGAAAATCTGCATAGCCAAAAATGTATTCGCATTTTATTAAACCAGTACTTCGGGATATTTTCTTTAAATAAATGCAACATTTGGGTTGAAATATATATCAGGTTTCTTCCAGTTTCCCTCCACGGTCTCAGAACATCCCGTCCAGAACAGCTAAAGACTTCAAATGTAACTTTACCGGGTTCACCTTTAATGAACTACACCTCCAGGTTCTCCTCTCTCTGCCTTCTGGCTGAGCTCTGACAGACAGTCCTGTAACCATGAAAGCAGCTCAGATAGGAAGTCTTTTTGAAGTGACTGACAGTGGAACTCTCTCCTTTTTCCCTCCACAGCCTGCCAGTCATCCTGCACCTCCTGCTCCAGCGGGTCGGACTGCCGGTCCTGTAGCTCCCGGTTATCTCTGCTGAGCGCTGATAGCAGCGAGTGCCTGGCCTCCTGTCCTCCTGGTTCCTACCAGCATGACAACACACACTGCCGCAGTGAGTATCATGACCGTGTCATGTGACTCCATGTGCAATCTAGAATGAAAACCCAGCAGAACATTTACTGAGAAAGTCCAGGTGTTTTAACGTTTTTATTGCTCTGGGAGAGTTGATGAATGAGTGTAAAGTTTAATGAGATGAGGTTAATTCAGATGACTCTTGTCCATTAGGCTGATTAATTAGTCATAATGACTCCTCATTTAGAGACTAATAACACTTGCAAGGTTCACATATGTTTTAGAATGTCATTAATAGTCACATATTGCACATAATACTTGTTAATAATACACATAATAATAGTATATATAAATGATTTATATATATTATTTAAGTTCTACTTTTTTCCACACGTATATACGAATTCATGTCATATTGTTTTTAATAATTTTTGGAGAAAAATGACATCCTTGTGTCTTTATCAAAATATATGTATAAGAATTTCCCTATAATATACAATATTTTTATATTTACATCAATATACAATCATGCTGGATATCCCTCTTTTTTTAAAGTGAAGTGGTTGCTAAATAACATCCAAATAGAGACCAAACTGCCAGATGGATAATTTAATTTCTGCCGATCCACCGCCTCTCATACTTTACGTTCTACTGTCTTTACTCTTCATATTTCTATGCTTTCTGTCTCCATATATTCTCATTCGCTCTACTTCTGTTCAATAATCTCATACTTAAAAAATGCAAAGAATCAGATTCGGATTTCAAAATCAGAGCCATGATGTGAAACTCTTGTGAGCGGAGCAGGAAGTGCGTCCACAGTTCACTGATCCACAGTTCAGCAGTCACACTGTTTTGGGTTCTTCACATAAGCTCTGTGTGACTTGTTTATCCGGTGGATCAGTTCAGGATTACTTTTAATGGATGTTCTAACTGAATATTTCACGCAGTGACTCTCTCTCTCTCTGGGGTCCGAGTATTTATTCATCATTAGTAGTGTGGCTTTGCTGACTCGGGAGTCCCAGGTAGTCATTATTATTTAATGCTTGCTGAACTGTTGCTGCACTTTGGATGAATCTTGAATTGAATCAGAATCTTGAATCAGAATTGTGTGGAAATGTTAAGTTTTGCAGTAGATAAAGAGAGTGCTTCAGATTTGTGTCAAGAATAAGTTGATATGTTTAACATTTCTTCCAGTATTTGTCACAAGCCCAGGTAAAAAAAACACAATTGTACACAAAGATGAAGGGAGAGAATTTGTATTTCTATAATGTAAAAATAAGAGAAAATCATAACATTTTTATTTTTTGAGTTGTTTAAAACTTTCCACTGAGTCAACATGTAAACAAATTGAGGTAGGGTGTTCCCATAGACTCTATATAAGAAGTGGTTGAGTGAGCTCTGTTAGAGACCTGTCAATCACTGTGTAGCCCCGCCCTAAAGCATCCCCTGCTTTATGGTCTGTTTGACTCTAAATGGAGCATCATTTACTAAATGAACATCATGCTGTATTGAAGAAGACTTGAAACTAGAGATTGAGACCATAAACTCATGTTTACAATGTTTACTGAGGGAATAAATCAAGAGAGAAGTAGAGTCATTTTCTCATAGACTTCTATACAACCAGAGGAGTCGCCCCCTGATGGACAGGAGAGAGAATGCAGCTTTAAGAACCGTTAAGGCTTAAAGTAGTATCACAAAAGTTTTTTGGGAGGATCATCAAACATAGGGAGTCTGTGATATATAAAATATTAAATTCAAAAGGCCATGTACGCTTTAAAAACTAAGAGAAAGACTTCAAAATAATTTCTGAAAGATACAGAAAGCCATATAGGTTACGTAAAAAAGGTGTTATATGAGCTCTCACTTTCATTTTAGTTAAAACCCTGGTAGTAACATTCTGAGTTGTCTGTTGTTTTTATAGACGACTAGAAACAAAAGCATGAACGAGCTTTACTCCATTTTACTGGATCAGTGGAAGACTCATCTTCACTTTATTATATATATATATATATATATATATATATATATATGTATATATATATATATATATATATATATATATATAAAATATATATAAATGATAAAAGGCAGTTTTGGTCAGGGAATTAAAACGTACACACAACCAAACATTATAAGAACTAATTAGCACTTGAAAATTGTTCTGGAAACATAATTTGTCTTAAGTTTTCTGTTGTGATTTCACTCTGAAGCTGAGTGTGTTTTGATATCATTACTGCTGCATTAAGCCGCCTCCTGTCAATCACTCCACACCCTCAGGAATAACAACAGACAAAGTCTCTGCCAGGAAATCATCTAAAAAACAAACAAAAGGCTTTATTGTGAAATCCCCCTCTTATCTGTTGAGGAAGCCTTGGAGGCTTTCCACAGCAGTTAAAGCACAACTTGCATATTTTAAAGTGCCATTTATGCCATATTCAAACAGTGACACAGGAGCAAAACCCTCGCCCACCAACATAGAGACCTGGGTTCAGCTCTCAGTAGCTACTATGGGAACATATGAATATTCAATTTCACAAATTAATTGTGATTTAAGACATTAACCCGATAATTATCAATATATATATATATGTATACAGACTGGAATCACTTGTTCAGAAACAAATATTTGTATGCATCACAAATAGAACACTGTCACAAATTCACATTGCTTTTATATAGTACATAGTTTTGATAGTGTTGATGCAAAATAATCACAGCCAGTATTTTGCATTTTTGTGTTGTTTTGTGCTCCTGTGGCACGTAATCATAGTTGGCGACGATGGAAACCAATGGATGACATCACAATGATTAGGTCCACTTCGTCTATGAGCAACACGTGTCAATTTCCGATCGTTACATGCATACAGTCTTTTTAAAATAAACTTCCGTCTCCATAGGAAACTACTTGGTTAGGTTTAGGAAAAGAGGTTTGGGTTAAAATAACTATGAAGTGTCTTAACTGAAAGACCATTTTTTAGTTTGACCCACCCACCCCTTTGATATGGAAGCAGTCTCTGTATGAACGTCTGTCCTTTAGATTCTCTCGACGACTCTTCATCCGATCGATTTCTCACCAAAATGAAAGGCGGTGTCCAGTGTGAAGTTGTTTGGATGAGCAGTTCTTGTGAAAAAGCTGCAATCAGCAACACTGGAGGTCAAGCAATCGACCCGTTCTGAACAGGAACATTTTGAACAATTAGAAAATTACTGTGTAAAGTCTTAAAGACCAAACCACAGAAGAAGCCCATTTAGTCAAAGACACAATTTAAATACTACAGCTTACAAAGACACATGCGTTCTTGTTGTTATAACCTACCAAGAGTCTCTGAAGTCTTAACGCTGGATGGAAACAATGCAAGATACATGCACAACAAGGGCTGTTTATATTGACTGTTACTCCACCGATCCACCTCAGCAGTCTCTCCCCAGCGCTCTAAAGCCTGGACCAATAAATAAAACCCCCGTGGCTCAGTGAGCTAAACCCATGTGGGCATGCTAATACACTTAGCCTAGCACCTCCAGCGAGTGGGGAAGACCTGCTGTGAGTCCCGGTGGGATGATGGGTAGAAATAGAGGGTGAGAGAAGAGAGAAACCATAATGTGATTACTGTCGTGGTGGTGCATCTCAATTTCACACCTTAATGAATATCGTCAGGAGGATTGGGATTCCAGAAACTCTCGGTGCAAAAGCTCCTTGGACGTCCCTAAATTGTACACAGAGAGCCAGCTTTTCTATTTATCTCATCTCCATCCGTCCAGCTTTATGTACTATACACACTCCTACCTCTACAAATCCACTTCATATATTAAACAGGCACTATTATGCTATTTTCCGGGTGCAAATTTTTATCTCCAGTTCCAGTTACAACATGTTTACATGCGTTAATGCTCATAATCCTCCTTGTTTTTCTCATCCTGGCTGTCCTGCAGCACCTCTTCTCACCCTCTCTCTGAAACGCTCCGTTGCAGCGCTGGCTCCTCCCTCTAGAAAGCAAAGTCTGCTTTCATTGGTCAGCTAGCCCGCTCTGTTGTGATTGGTCAACGTTTCACATTTCAAAAAACTGTTCTTCAGGAGATTCAGCTCTCTCTTTTGTTGTTTGAGGGCCAAACTAGCCGGAAGGAGTTTTACGTCACTTCTGTAACATTGTGACCTCATAAAGTTACATTGTGACCTCATAAAGTTACATTGTGACCTCATAAAGTTACATTGTGACCTCATAAAGTTACAGAAGTGAAGAAGAGAATTCAATGGAGCCGTTTCAGGATCTCAGGAGCTTCTGAGGGGGAGGGTAACTCCTTTTAGGCGTGGACTTCAGGTTTTACACTCTACGGACCTTTTACATGTACAAAAATATATATAACACACTAAAGAAGAGGGAGATAAAGTGGGAAAGCATAATAGGGCCACTTTAATACTGTCACACACACTGGAGGCATCCATTGTAGAATTCCCCTCTCATGCATTAATCTCACCTGCATTAATACAACAGATATTTCATCACTTCATCTCTCCAGGTTTAATACTGCAAAAAATACTTTCTTTTCAAAGCCCTGTTTAGTTTTTTTTGTCCCCGAGCAGTTTCTCCTGGGTGTCGGAAGAAAAATAGCAGCAGTGGAAAGTGTGACTCACAATCACCATGGCTGTTAATCAGCAGGTGATTAAGGTGGATTTTAGCCAGAGTGAGGTGTTATTCCAGTTTGTTTATGGGGAGGAATAGAGAATGAAGGAATGTGGTGGAGGCGATGAGAGCTGTTATTAGTGAGCTAGGTGTTTGTGAGGTGCTGGAGACGACTACGGAGGATTATAGTGTTCTTGGCAGAGGAGCAGGACCACCCAGAGCCTAATGCGTCCCCGGAGGCCTCTATGGGTTTTCTATTTTTTATTTATTTTTCATTACTGCCTCTGGCTCATGACTGAAGGCTTTACTGCGTCTACTTGTGCATGTACTCAAAGTCAGCTTGTTAATAATTATTGGTGGAGATATTATTCCCTGGTTTGATATTTCAGTCTTTCAAAGTAAAGAAAAAGGAACTACGACCATTTTTAGTGTAGAAAATTTCCAAAACATCCTATTTGTTACTAGCACACCAGCCGTGGTCAGTATTTAGAAACACAGGCTGTTTGAAATATGAATATTGTTCAGGGGCTGAGTCTTAAAAACTATAACTGTGATTTCTGTCTCCTGAAGGACTTTAAACGCTGTTAACTGCTCCCTCTTAAAGCTGTTTTATTACATCACCCTGAACCCAAACATGTCATAAAGAAGACATTTTAAAGGGAGCAGTTAAAAGTGTCCTTTTGCGAAACAGAAATCACAGTTACAGTAGCAGAACCTCTACAGATGCACCTATTAAACTTCAACTTTAACATCTACTCACTTCCAAACATCACCCTTTTAAATCACCTTTTAAAATAATCTTTAAAATGACCCCTGCCATTGTCATAATCTCTAAATTTAGCCCATGAAAGTTCTCTGTTCTTCCACCTATTTAGTAAAAGTCAGATGGAGTTTAGGCATGCAATTATGTAGGTTAAAGGTAGACAAAATTTACGGTGATGAAAAAGATGCTTTTATTGTGAAAAGAAAGCCATAGATTTGATGAGGACCAAGGTCTCCAGTGTGCCAAACAGATCTCCAACATGTATTTTGCTACTTAAGGCCCTGATAGAGTTTCAGACGGGTCCAGATGAAGAAAGAGAAACCTAAAGACATTTTTTGTTGTCAATCATAAACAATTATTGACAGCTGATATAAAGTTTCAGCGACCAAGGACAGTGTGACAATGAGTATATATGTCCAAAAGGTCCTAAGATTTTTTTAAACATTTTCAACACATGAAAGCAGAGCAGATGACTTGTACTGGTCATACCTACTAACTCCTCTCTTTACTAACTTAGTAGCATTAATGCTAACCCGTATTAACCTGCCTTCTGAATGAGTTTGTTGAGCTTTTAATGCTGCAAAAGATCTTTATTTCATCCCTAAAGTCTCTTACGTTCTGTGAGATTACATGAAGCCAACCTTCCTCTGAGGACACACTTGTTACTCCGTTCAACAAACACTGCCGTTGGCTTCGATGCAACATTTTTTTATCCTCGATGACTTGGCTGCTGTTGTATTGTGACACCTCATTCACATATCACCTGAGAAGAAGAGAAATCTTTGAACTAAAAAAACCATCTGGCATTGATAGCTGCCTTTTGTTAGTTATGTTTGCAGAGCGCTGAGTGTCTTTGCTTTTTGAAGTCTCCAGAGAGCAGTGACAAATAAAATCAATACCAATTTGAATGTGTCACCAATTTTTTGACTTGAATTTTGCATTTCAGTTTGGCTGTGAATGTGGCAGTCTGCAGCCAGAAAGCAGCCACTAGAACTGGCTCCCTGCCCCCCAAAAACACTGATGATAGTTATATAAAACGTGTCCTTTCAGAGTGGACCAACACATGGAGTTATAGTTTTCTTATTCAGCTTCACCAAGGAGAGGAAGTTAGGAGAATCAAAGTTTCATCTGTTTGGAAGTCAAAAGCAGCAGTGTGGTAGTTGCTTTTTTTTGTGTGTGCAATCTTGTCATGGTCATGTTGAAAATACAAGCGTTTTGCAAGAAAAAACATCCACATGCAAACCTGATTCCACTTCCGATTTCCATTCCTAAAATGGGTATTTTTCCCCAAAATATTTATTTCCTCTCCTCGAAAAGCTGCTTTCTCCGTGCTCAGTTTGATTGCCGAATCTCTCATCCCATCTCGGTTTTACCAACCAAAGTTCGGGGGGGTTATGGCGTGTCCTCCCCCCCCCTCGTCCCAGAAGGCCAGACAGAGAGGGAAGATTATCCGCTGCACCGTGTGCTCCACCTCCCCTGGTTTATGCAGAGCAGGCTTTAGAGGGAGGCTTTTTGGCAACTGGCCTGCTGGGATTACACTCGCTGATAACTTTGCGCTTCGGGCCGCACAGGAAAAATAAATTGCTTTCCTGCGAGGGGGCAAGGTAAAGGACGTGTAATCCCCTTGTTGGACATACCGATTTTAGGAGGGGGAGTGTGTATGTGTATGTGTATGTGTATGTGTATATGTATATATATATATAAGTATATATATATATATGTGTGTGTATGTGTGGAGTGATCCACTCATATAAATGTACAGAATGCTTGAAGATGCATGTTATGTCTTTTTTGCTGCATCTGCAATAAGAAAAGTTTTTAGAAATGTCCAGAATGTCTCTTGCAGAAGATGTTCAGGAGCTTTGTTTAGAAATGTTTTTGAATTTTGTCTAGTTCAATAAAGAATGAATGCACGACAGATGCAAGATAAATGACTGCACTTCAGCAGGACAGTGTACAGTATCATCTCATTTTAGAGCGAAGGTATCCTGGATAGGGATGAGTATGGTTAGGATTTTATCCTTAATAGTACTCTTATAGATTCTGCGGTTCTTTAACGATACTCTTATCTGTTCTGTTTGATTTTCTTGTGAGAAAATAGGACAATTAATTAAGAAAATAATTGAAATTGCTTTATTATTCTTGTATGTAAACAAAGTCTTTCTTGAACATCAATTTGAAAAGTTCCAAAATCTTTAAAATACATTTGTAGCTAAACAGCCTTCTTCTTCTGATCGAACTCTGTGTGGCGTCGCTAACGTTACCCTCAGTGGACGAGGATGGACGGCTGATCTCCAAACTGAACTGAACAAAACTGAGCTTTTCTGCAGACTGATGTTCTGCTTGGTGTCCAGATGTTGTGATGAACTGCTGCTGTCTCCTCCCTTAACTAGTGAAGGCTTTATTGAGTCTGAGACAACGAGAGTTCTCAGCATCTACTGGAAGAAAATGTAGCCTCACTTTGGATCTTTGTGTTCTCTCTGCCATGAGGTGTGTCTCATGCTGTACTGAGCGGTGTGTGTGGTGTGTGTGTGTGTGTGTGTGTGTGTGTGTGTGTGTGTGTGTGTGTGTGTGTGTGTGTGTGTGTGTGTGTGTGTCAGAGTAAAGCACAAAGACAAAGAGACAGAGAGAGGAGGTGTGAGACGAGGACATCTCACTATGGAACTTCTAAAGTACGGATAGCAGAACCGTTGACTCTGGGCCGCATCAATACTCCAGGTTTTTACAAATTCGGAACCAGTTCACGTATAAAACCAGGTTTCGGGCTGCATCCTTAATCATGGATCCTCTCTGGATCTTCAGCACACTATGAAGACAAAGAAGAAGATGAGGTCAACTAGAAAGAGAGACATTAAAATTGAATGAATGAAAATGAAAAAAAGCTAGAGAGAAAAAGAGACACACACACAGAGAGAAAGTGAAATGACAAGAAATCCAATGCGAGACTCGAGAAAGGCCAGAGGGCTGAGGCAAGAATAAAGCCTGGGACAGAGAAAAGAGAGCATCATGGGAAGAGAGAGAGAGAGAGAAAAGAGATGCACAACTTCAGAAGCAGAGAGAGAGGGGGAGAGAGAAGATCGACAGGGAAATGATGGCAATGAAATAGGAAGGAGCACAAAAATTGAAAAGTGGGCCAGGAAACTATTTCACCTGTCACCTCACCTGTCACAGAGGAGGACAGACTCAAACTTTAACCCTTTTCACTCAGAACTGACTAGGAAACTTTACTCTGCTGTAGTGTTGCGCTGTAGTGTTGCGTTGTAGGGTTGCGTTGTGGCGTTATGTTGTGACGTTACATGGTTGCATTACATGGTTGCATTACATGGTTGCGTTGTTGCATTGTGTTGTTGCGTTGTGGCGTTCCGTTGTTGCGTTGCGTTGTTGCGTTCTGTTGTTGCGTTACATTGTGACGTTACATTGTTGCGTTACATTGTTGCGTTTGTTGCGTTGTTGCGTTACATTGTTGCGTTACATTGTGACATTACATGGTCGCATTACATGGTTGTGTTGTTGCGTTGCGTTGTTGCATTACGTTGTTGCGTTGTTTCGTTGCGTTGCGGCGTTACATTGTTTCGTTACATTGTTTCGTTACATTGTTTCATTGTTACATTGTTTCGTTACATTGTTTTACATTGTTACATTGTTGTGTTACATTGTTGTGTTACATTGTTGCGTTACATTGTTGGAGTTCACATTACATTGATGTACATTGTTGGAAAACATTGTTGCGTTGCATGCTAAATTGTTGCATTGATAGATAATTTATTGTTGCGTTACATTGTTGGGTTACATTGTTGTTACATTGTTACTGTTACATTGTGACATTTACATGTTCAGCTATTGGTTGAATGGTTGCGTTGAGTTGCTCATGTTGTTGTTGCATTGTTGCGTTGCGTTACATTGCCACCGTTACATTGTTTCTTTGACAATGTTTCAGACATTGTTTGTTACATTGTTGTGTTACGTTGTTGTGTTACATTGTTTCGTTACATTGTTGTGTTACGTTGATGTGTTACATTGTTTCTAGTTTTCAAAGTTGGAGTTCACACTTTGCACTTGATGTACCAAGAAGGAAAACATTTTACAACTTGCATGCTAAATTTCTTTGATAGATAATTTATTGATGACTCTCTTAAAGTGGCTTTTTGTATCATTCTGGCATGAGCTGAAACCAGTAGCTGTTTGGAAGATAGCAAATCAGTCTTAAAAGTAATTGTATACTTTCAAAGTAGTTATATAAATTGTGCATGATTTGTAGTTGATGGGCTGAAAACATACAAAAGCACCGGCGTAGTTCTTTAAATCACCTACTGTCAGAGATTTAAATCCCATGCTGATAGAAAAGAGCCATTTATCCACCCACGGTATAAACTGTGAAAAACATAATTTGGCTGGTGGTTGGTGGTAATTCTTCACCCTGAATGTGAAGAGGAAAGAAAAGGAAAAAGGGAAGTTGAGAGAGAACGCAAGGCCAACAAATAAAAGGGACAGTTTCATTTGTGGAACTCATTTTGTGGAGAGTTTTATTTTGCACACATTCTAAATAATGTCGCACAGGAACCGACAATAATGAAAGCTGTATCAGGCATACACAATGCACCACATGCAGCACACACTTGGGGTTGCAATGCATTTTATAACACAAATCTCCATTTATCCAGACAGTCTTTTAGCTACCCCATATGTGGCCCTTTATTGACGCTGTTTACATAGCAGGGGTGGAAATGCACGGAGACTAGATGGAGAAAAAGAAACACAATAAGTGTGGATGAGATAAACAAACATTTAAACTGTCTCACTAAGAAGGTGAGAGAGTGCATATCTCTTCCTAGACTGCACAATTCTCCTATTTTGTTATTTAATAATACATTTTTACCTATACTTTAATTTGCATTTAAATCAGGCGGATTGTGATAGAGGTATAATTTTCCTGAGGGAATCAAAACAAATTGTCTTTTTGTTGTCGCTCTTGCACGTCAGAGGAAATTACCATGAAGTTGAACATTTCTCAGTTCTTCATAGTTGCATTGCTGGAAGAGTCCTGAATTACAGCGCGATTCGCCGTGCTGCTTTTTTGAGAATCCTTTCCACAATGATTGGCAGTCGCACATCTACCGTTTGAATCCATATGTGTGGACCTGGCAGACCGTCGCACTAATCAGCTTCCCCATTCAATATGTTACGACTTTAATGAGCTGCCTGGACTTGAAAACGATGGACGTGACAGAAACTCTCTAATTAGAGCCAAATATGTAAATGAGCTGCTTCCCATTGAACACAAGCTTAAGTCTTGTGGGAGATTTCCAGCTATTTTGAGTCCGTATGTGTGAACAGAGAGTCAGACCAATGAGTTATGGCCCTTTTTAATTCATCATCGTCATGAAATACAATCGATTACTTGGAGCTGATATGTCCATGTATTCTCTACGTTTAAAAGAATTCATGTTTTGTAAGCATTTCAAATAGGACTCTCTTTTTGGTCACTTTCAAATATGTTACGTCCCAAAATCAGATTTCAGGGAAAATAAAGAATTGGCTGTTGAAAATGTTCAAGTCTGAAAAGATACAGCTTTTCACACACCTCGTATAAAGATTAAAGACTCGTATATATCTTTTTTTTCTCCAAATGGCCTCACACAATTCACACTAGAAGTCAAATTGTTCTTCTTTTTCATATGGTCAAATTTAACAGCAGATTTTCCTTGAAACTTGTCCAATACTGTAGTTCTGAAGAGTCCTAAAAAATCAAAAGACAAAAAAAGAAGATTGAGATAAACAACATCAGAGACTCCGGTGAGATGCACAGCAGAAATTCAGTGACACTCAGACTCAGAATTCAAAAACAACAAGGGAAATAAAACTGGAATTAAAAGTGTCAAAAATGACAAAACCCTTCAGGAAGTAAAGTGTTAATGGTAATGAGAGGAATGCGTGTTTGTATGATGGATTGCACAGAAAAGGTATGTTGTTTTCCCTGGATGGTAATGATAAAGAGAAGCATGCGGCTATGATATGAACGTTGTAACCTGAGGAGAATCTGTTTGGAAGAGCAGCAGGATATCAGGAGATTTACATCGCACCGCTCTCCAACAACTTTGGGCGATAACATATTTGGTTAACTTCTGGCGTCTCCCTTTAATTGAGTGAGATTTTCATCAGCATATCTTGAATGGTGCTGATTAAATTAATTACACTCTCCTCGGGTGAATATCCCCTCGTCCTGATGTGGTTTACACCCAACTAAAACAACTTTCTAATGAATTCCCCTCACTTCTCTTCCTCAACCTCAATTCCTTCTTGCTATTTTTTGCTTTCTTGTCCTTACAACACTTACAGGATAATGAATGAGTCGGAGATCGTGGAGCATATATCAAATTCGGAGCAGAATATTCTACACTCTAAATAAACGAAATCACAGTAATCCAATGAGAACCAATAAGAAAGTCAAATGTTATCACTGCAGGGCTTATAGAGCCCTAGAACAATTCAGTTGTATTTATGCAGCACATGTTAATACTAATACATTGGGCGGAAGGTTTGTGGAGGAACTGCCAGGGTTCACAAACCTTTTGGAGTTCCTCAGGGAACCTTTGTGGGCTCTAACAAGATTGCGTTTTAAAGAAGCCCTTGAAGTTTACAGCTATTTACGATGTCATTCATAAAAAGCTGTGATTTTATCACATACACTTTGTAGATATTGTTCTGACTTTACAAACAAACACCAACTCCTTGTGGATCAAATGTCTGCTTTCTGTTTTCCAAAGATCTCTTTGTTGAACTTTTTTTTAAGACTGAACTCTATACCCATGCAAACTTACCTTAAGATTAACAAACAGGAAATGAAGTAGGTAGAAAGTGGTTTATACTGAATGTAACCACTTTACATCTGATTCTAATATATACAACATGTGAGGAGGACAGGTATCAGAAATGTAGGGAAATCCAATGTACAGATGATAGAAATTATGAGCTTCAAGGCCAGGATACACTTATTCTTTTTATTTGTGGTTTGAAAAGGTTATTTGGAATATTTTGGATCCATAACCAGAGGTATTACTCTACAGATTCCTCTAAGAATCCTTCCATTTACGGTAGTGAAATTTGACAGCACAACCACAGGTGTCTAACACAGACGAAGCTTCAAGAAAATAATTTAGATCTCAAAAAAGGCAAGAGAAACAGAAATTGGGATTCCAACAAGTCACCTCGGTTTTTCTGACTGACATGGGAGTTGTTTTTTTAATCCATTCATACAAGACCTGAAGAGAAGATAAGGTAAGATAAGATAAGATAGAACTTTATTAATTAAGCAAATTATTGTGCCAGTTTCCTTAAAGATTACAACAGAAGAATAACAAGAAACAATAGAATGAAAATATAAATTTATATGAACAATATAATAAAAATAATTAAGTGTAAAAGAAATAATACAATAGCAATAAGAGTAAGATAAATAATGAAGTAAAAAAATCAACTACATAAGAAAAAGTAAAATACAATAACAAAGTACAATACAAAAGTAAAGATATGAAGTGTATAAGAAAGAATACTAACACCAGTGCCCAACAGAAACTAAAATATACCTTGAACAACCTTTTAAGGAAGGACTCAAGGATTTAGGAGGTGATTCAACAAACCTCCAACATTTCAGGGTTCCTAAAGAAAGGAACAGATTTATTTTAGATGTTAGAAGAAACATCTGATGGACCCGTGAACTCTATTTAGATTATAATGTGAACAACCTCGAGCATTGTGTGAAAGATTGATCAGACATGTTTCATATAAACATTCTACATGAACTGTGAAGGTGTTCCATAAGGAGCCTTTTTTTTGGTGGACGCCCTCTGAAAAAGGTTTTAAGATAAGATAAGATAAGATAAGATAAGATAAGATAAGATAAGATAATCCTTTATTAGTCCCGCAGCGGGGAAATTTACAGGATTACAGCAGCATAGAGGATAGTGCAAAACAAGAGACATAGTCAATAAAAAACACAAGATCAAAATAAGTATTATAAATAAACAAATGAGCAATATAGACAGTAGAAAACTGTGTTTCATTTTTCGGACAAAAACAGCAGCAGCTTGTGAATGTTCATCACCAATGTGTTATGAAGTACACAGTGTGGTCAGAGCCAAAGTTCTCTGTATCAGAGCCAGCGTTGTCACAGCACTCCTGTGTTTCCTTTATTGTTTGTTTTTCTACCTTTTTCTGTGGCATCTGGCTTCAGAGTCCAGGCCGCCGGGAAATCAGGTGTTGAAAACAGTTTGTGTTGATAAAGGTTTTTTGTGGAGCTTCTATTTGTTCACACTAACACGCACACGGATTAGAGAGAGACGTAGAAATAGTAAACTTAAACCGTGTTTACTCAATAATAAAACTACCTGGTCTTATTCTACCTAGATCTGATCTGGTTCTACCCAGAACTGGTCTTATTTTACCCAGAACTGGTTTTGTTCTACCAAGACCTGGTCTTATTCTACTTAGATCTGGTCCTATTCTACCCAGATCAGAACTTTTCCTACCAAGTTCTGGTCTTTTTCTACCCAGACCTGTTCCTATTCTACCCAGACCTGGTCCTATTCTACCCAAACATAGTTCTACCCAGACCTGCTCCTATTCTACCCAGACCTGGTCTCCTATTCTACCCAGATCTGGTCTTAATCTACACAGAACTGGTCTTATTCTATTAAGACCTGGTCTTATTCTACTTAGATCTGGTCCTATTCTACCCAGATCTGGTCTTATTCTAGCCAGATTGGGTCTTATTCTACCCAGATTGGGGTTTATTCTACCCATATCAGGTCCTGATCTACCCAGAACTGGTCTTATTCTACCCAGACCTGATCTTGTTCTACCCAGATCTGGTCTTATTCTACTCAGATCTGGTCCTATTCTTCCCAAATCTGGTCTTATTCTACCCAGATCTGATCTTAATCTATCCGGATCTTATTCTACCCAGATCTGGTCTTATTCTACTTAAATCTGGTCCTATTCTACTTAAATCTGGTCCTATTCTACCCAGACCTGATCTTGTTCTACCAAGACCTGGTCTTATTCTACTTAAATTTGGTCCTATTCTACCCAGATCTGGTCTTATACTACCACGCTCTGGTCTTATTCTACCCAAACCTGGTCTTATTCTACCCAGATCTGATCTTATTCTACCCGGACCTGGTCTGGGTGGTCTTCTCTCTCATTCACACACACACATCACGTATGCGTATAAACCCGCTCACCCAGCAGACACCTTGTTAAAGTTTCACATGGACTCCCCACATAACTCTCCTCACTCCAGCTTCATGCTCACACAGTTGTCAGTGTTGTTAGTGCCGGTTTTACAAGAGCTCATAAAACACCACTGTCAATGGTAACCATGGAGACCACCCACAGTCTGTAATTCACTTCATCTACAATCTTGATTGTTTTGTATTGTTTTTTAAACGTTTTTCTATAACCTTAAAGGTTTCCTTAAGGTGTGGAGTGCATTAAGGTTTTAAGGTTTATAACATTTCTTTTTCAAACCTTGCTTCTTGTTTTCTTAGATTTGAGATTGTTTGTCCCACCTTCCAGGTTTCAAATGGACTTTGGTTTTTCTGTAATCCATCACAATGACAGGATGTCTCTTTTTCTTGTTGTCAAAGTGACATCGGTGTCGTGTAGATGATTTGTCTCATATTTCACATGGTGGACAGTTCTTTGTTTCTTACTGTAGGGAAACAACCGGCTACTTCAAAGACTGAAATCATTTGTAAAAATCCCAAACACACTGACGATCTTTGGAAAGCGTTGTCTGTAATACTGTATGTAATACAGTCAAAGGGGCTTTAGACATGAATACTGGTGAATAGGCTTTAAAAAGACTAAAACTAATATATATCACCATGAAACTTCCCCAGTTGCTTATTAACAGTAAGATAATTCAGTTTTGAAAATGTTTCAATCTGCAAATGAGGCACCATCTCATCAAACATGTGCTTATTTTCATACATTTTCAAAACATAAATCTGAACATTGGATAAAGCCAGGTTCAAAATTCTTGTTTCATTTTGTTGACATATTAGAGTGAAAGGTTTTCACAGAGAGAATTTTAGATATCTCTTGTATCACTCCAAAAATCAGAAAATACTGTCAACAGACGTAAACAAAAAACAATATTTTCTCCATGTTTTGAGTGATAAAACGTAATATAAATCAGGCTATGAATGATATATGAACAAACCCCTCTGTAGAAACCTTCAGAATATAGAGAGGAATGAAGCTGTAAAGTTTGGTGTATGTAAGAGCTACTGAAGTGGAGATTTATGGATCAGAGTCTGAGAAAAAACTCATTTAGAGAAAACGTCCTTTAAAGATATGTTTAGTTAAATTACATACATGTTGAAGACTCTACAGGTGAATAGGGTAAAAAAATAAACTAATAGATATCAACATGAAACTTCACCAGTTGATTACTGACATTAAGACAATCATTTTTTTATATTACAAGTTTTCGAAGATTGAATCGTTAAATATGCAAATGAGGCATTATCTAATGGTAACTTTTGCTGGAATTAGCAGCAATCTACAGACGCAAATAGACAAAGTAGGAAAATAAACAACTAAATGTGTATTTTGTTTTTTTCTTTCTAGTAGTCTGAGAGAAGACACAATCTTGAAATGATTAATGAATGAAAAACAATGTTTCGGCCTTAGGGGGTCTCGCCTTCAGACTTTTTTACACTGACTATACACAGTAAATATATAACTTCAATAAATACCATATAAACAGTTTCCTCCTAAATATTTTTATTGAGATTTTTCAGTTTATTTTTTTTACTTTTTCAGTACTTTTCCTGTATATTTTGTATTTCCTCTTCATACACAAAAACACCAAGACAAATAATAACATGGTTTTACTGTTTTTTTCCACCAGGCTGTCACGAGTCCTGCTCAGAGTGCCGCGGGCCGACCCAGCAGGAGTGTGTGTCGTGTTCGGACCCGGCTGCCTTGCTCAAAGACGGGGAATGTGTTCCTGACTGTGGCGCCGGCTTCTACAGTCAAGAAGGCGTCTGCTACGGTAAAGTTGACCCTTTTCTATACCCCACTGTAGAAGAAACTGCAGGTTTGTCATTGATGCGTCGCAGCTTTTCCTTTTTGGTATTTGGATATTGGAGATATTTATTTTAAAGATAAATTTAGCTTGATCTTTTTTGTTGAACTCCTTTTCCTTTAAACTGAATTATCTACTTCAATTATTAGTTTTCTGAGTTTCCCAGAATCCCCCAAAAAAGGACAAAAACATATTACATTCAGCCACAGAGAGAGCACATCTTGTGTTTTTCCTGCACTGCAGTCCGGTCCATTCTCTGCTGCTGTAGTTGCACTAAGTGGACAGTCTGATTAATCTGGAATATAAAGTAAAGGCTTTCTAACAGAGAATGTTCAAATTGCAGAAGGCTCTCAGGTAAATCTGCCATTACATGTAATTTTAGCTGCACCGAAAATATTTTAATGTGACTGCCTTTTGTCAGCGTGTTTGGCTTTAATCGTCCCTTAAAAAATGGGAAAAGTAGAGTTTCATTCTAAAATCTAAAACCTTAAAAAGTCAGATTTTCTGGCTAGATTTTTGGGAAATAGGTTGAATAGAATAATGCACAATCCATTTAGCTTCAACAGGGTTACAAAATGTGCGATATTAAAAGTTAAAAAGAAAAAAGCAACATAAGAAAACCGCAGTTCTCCATCTGAAACATGTTCCCTGTGCAGCTTCACCTCACAAAGAGCGAAAGATGATATTTAAACAGACATATTAGGTGTCACAGAATGTGCCAATGCAGTAAACAGAAAACTCAATCTGAGAAAATAACAGGTTTAGTATTCGCGGTCAACTGCAGGTGAAGGTTTGTTTGGGCATGTTATATATATATTTTATTCTCCCTGTAGAGCTTCACTCCACATGGCTCCAAAACGATGAAGTCAGCACTAGTCGGAGTTAGAAAACAAAGAATAAAAAAAAAATACAGTAGGCTAATTAGCAGCTCTCTCTTGCACTAATGAGGATTCAGAAGCTCTTTGAATACGGAGATCCTGTATGAATATGGATGGTTTCTATTTCTGAGTGGTAAGATGAAGAAAAAGCAGGACTGGGCCCTCCTTCGGGGCGACGCGGAGCTTAGCGGCGGCGAGCTAAGCTCTTTCTTTGGGTTGAAACCACCTGGAGGGGCTGATGAGGGAGACTCTTCAACTCCTCCGGCTTATAAGGAAGACTTGAAGCACTCAGCGAGGAGCCCCTCTCTTCAGAAAATGTCAAAAACCTGGGGAACTTTCTGGAAGAAGGTCACATCCATTAGAAGTTGCCAGTTTGTGCTTTGAGGTCTGGTTTAAAATGTCAACATCCGGAGAGAGAAAGAGCTGAAGGGTGGAAACGTCTCAGTTTTCCTCCATAAGGGCTTCCTGGGTTAGATTTGATAGCTTTGCTTTTTTTATGTCCCCTCCGGCTTGCCGTAAGAATACCTTTGACTGATGTCAGACTCTGTTTAGATGAAAGGTAAAGATCTGTTTGAGCATGTGGTTATGTCAAATTGTCATGTCAATGTGGAAGGCTACACACACACACACACACACACACACACACACACACACACACACACACACACACACACACACACACACACACACACACACAAATACGCATCAAGCTCCTTAAATTGGGAATTCAGCTAAATTATCTTCCATTTTTTGATACATTGTGACTCGTTTTTCTCATTTTTTAATACTATGATTACAGCAAACAACTAAACACATACTTTCCAACAATTAAAACAAAAAGCTGGACCAACGTCCTTGGTGGTACTCAATAAAACCCGTTTTCCACCGACATGGAACAGGTCCTGTACCAGTTCTTGTACAACCAAATTCAGTTGTGTCCCATTTTCAACACAATAAACACATGACAAACAAAACAAAACACAAACAGTAGTACATTCCTCTAGGGCTTTTTATTTATTTGTATCATAAGGGATGTAAACAGCCGGAACTAAAACAATTCTCTGGGCAGATAATATGGCCGACATTTTCATATTAAAAAGTCAACATGAGGAAAACATTGTTTAAAGAACACTTGAGCTGATTGTAAGAAAAACCATACAAATGATTTGTTTTCAGTCATTTCTGGGTTATTTCAAATGCTATCTTAAAGGAGTACCCATAAGCAGCCTGAGTGGGTGTGTCATGTCCTACAGGTTGGATAGAGAGGATGGAGAAGGCAGCAATGGAGGCATCAATTAAGTAATCGTTGTAAAAAGAAAAAAACACAGTGAAGAAACACTTATCTGTAATAACAGAACAAAAGTTAACCAATGTCATCCACCATCTTGCTACTGCTGTTTGTGCATTTTTGATGACAAATCCTTGATTACGATGCTTCTCCTCTAAAACTTTGGCTAGAAAGCACCGAGCTTCCATTAATCCTGCAGAACCAGTTCCAGAACCAGAGCTGATTTAAAGGAAAACGAGTCCTGAGTGACAAAGTGAAACTACATCTCCCAGACTCTCGTTAGCAGACTTTGCTCGAGCACAAACTTCGTGACTTCATTAACATTCACACGCTTCCGTTTCACAGCCTGTGATTCGTCCTGTGCCTCCTGTTTCCCTGACAACCCCAAGTGCATGAGCTGTCCGCCGGGGACCGCCTTGCATCATGGGAGGTGTATTTCCCAGTGTCCAGCTCAGCATTACCTGGACAGCCACAGCAGATGCAGAGGTAAGATCTCTCATCAGCCATATGAAACCAACAGTTCTGGTTCAGATCCCTTATATATATGTTTTTCCTCCTCAGCCTGCCACAGCTCCTGCGCTTCCTGTTGGGGCTCCTCGGTATCCCAGTGTACCTTGTGTCTAGATGGGCTCCTTCTCCACCAGGGCCAGTGTGTGGAGGCCTGTGGGGAGGGGCTCTACTCCCAGGACAACACCTGCCACAGTAAGAGCTCAAATCTAAGCTTTTTTTTTTAAAGATTATACAAATAAATCCATTCCTACTTCATGACCTCTCACTTCCCCTCGCTCTCAGATTGTCATCCCTCCTGTCGCTCCTGCGTTGGCCCTTTGGCCTCGGACTGCGTTCGCTGTCTGAAAGCAGAGGAAGCCCTCCTGCTGCAGTCTTCTCACCTGCAGCACGGCGTCTGCACATCTGGATGTCCTGCACGCAGCTATCCAGACTACCTGCATACGTGCAGAGGTGAGTCCAGAGAGTTCCATTTCCTCACTTCCTCAGTGTCAGTAGCTGTGAGGTCGAGCCTGCGCGTCTCTGCTTCTTTGTTCAAGTTGTTAGCTCGTTAACGAGCTAATTAGCAAGTAAATCATCAGTCGCTTTGGGTTTGAAAAACAGATCGGGTATCAATAAAGTCGTTTGCTCAGGCTCAATGAAAGCAAGCAAAGGAAAACCCATGACCAAATAAACAAGAAGCTGCAGATTATGTAGAAAAGTGAATATAAAACAAGTGCAGACAAGAACATGAACACGTATACGACTCAAGAAATGATACAAAGTTAGACAGGGACAAAAACATAGGTTTAGACTGAAGAGTATAAAGGGGGAAATGGAGGTTCTGCAAAATATATATATATATATATATATATATATATATATATATATTGATAATGATATTACTTGCGATATAACAGTTGACAATACTTTTTATTTTTTATTTTGATTGTTTTGCAGCTCTAGTCTGCTGTAGATTTACTCCCAAAGCCAATCTAAACATCTGTACAACATACAAGCAAACATTTATTGAAAGTGTAATTAATAGCAACATGCAGAATCTCAAAAACTTTCCTCTTGGTCATTTTGGCGAAATACTAAAAGTTTGGACAAAAGTTTATTCTTGGTTTGGTGCTTGAAAGGTACGTAGAGTAATGTGTGTGTGTGTGTGTGTGTGTGTGTGTGTGTGTGTGTGTGTGTGTGTGTGTGTGTGTGTGTGTGTGTGTGTGTGTGTGTGTGTGTGTGAGACACCTGATTAGGTTGTAGCTGTTGTGAGTGTGAAATTGTGCGTGTAATGGGCACATTTTTAAGGTTGGTTTTAGGTTTCGGGGAAGAGTCTGTCAAGTGAAAATAATTATCACCCGCCTACAAACACACACACACACACACACACACACACACACACACACACACACACACACACACACACACACACACACACACACACACACACACACACACCTCCTTACCACAAAGCCAGGGGTGTTTTTTTGTTTATATATTTTTTTATTTTAAGTGAAGCAGGAAGACAACGAGGAGGTAAAGGGAGATGAAAACATTGTGATCAGTCTTTCTTTGCCTCCCTCGTTCCTCCAGCTGTGAGCTGTTCAAACTCTCTCCATTTACCTGGATGGCCGCTCCGCTGTCGTCTTTGTACCCACCGACCATCCTGCAGTCGGTGTTTGGCAGAGAGTCGGTTATTTGTTCTACCTGCTGTCTCCTCGTCGGGCCGAAGCCAAGTCATTCGCCAACGCTCTGCTTTCTCTCTCTGCTCACTCCTCCTCTGCTGAGAGCTGAAATGAGATAAAGCTCACGCTGCCAAACAGCGGTTCTCAAGCTGCTGCTCACGCTCAGGTTGAATTTCCTTCACAGACTTTGGAGAGCATCAGTGAGAGCGGGTTCTGAATGTTTCGAGGGAAGAAGAGTTTTGCACTCGTTTCTCTTGATTTTCATAATCAGAATTTCATTTTCCTTTTTTTTAAGTAGTTTAGTCTTGTTGATTTTGACCGAGGAGGTTATGTTTTCTAGTTTGGTTTCTTTTATATGTTTGTTTGTCTGCAGGATTACATAAAAACTACCGGCCCTGTTTTTTAATTAACTTGATGGGAGATTGAAGCATTGGCTAAAGGAAGAACCCAGTAAATTAGCAGATCAGATCCAAATCACGGGCCAAAAAACACGCTTTATTTTCAATTTATGACAAATTATTTGGTGGATGTCTGCGATCCCTGAGTGCCATTCTGGTTTATATTATCTCCCTTTATCATTAATTGCTAGTTTTCTACTTTTGCATCACTATATATCCAGCAAGTCCTTCAAACTAAAACATAAAATTAGTTGTTTGATTTCTGATCAGTCATTAAGGTTGTCAACAAGTTTTGCAAGACCCAATTCTCAAGTCAAATTAAGAGCAATTCCAGAGTCAGGCCATGTCCCAACTCTGTGTTTTCTAGTCCTAAACGGGTCATTTAGTACGCTTCACCAAATTGAATGCCATTCTAAGTTTTAACAGAAAAGACTAATGCTTTAAATTTCTGCAATTATGACTTTAAAATCCCTTTTATAACATTTTAAAGCAAAGGAATCAGGTTTCACTTGATTGGTTTCTTCTGTTATTCAACGAAATTAATATTTCTTGTGCAGCTGAATGTTTTCCATGTTTCCTGGTGTTTTCTTTTGAAGCCTCACAGCCGAGGTTCTGTCACGATCAAAGGTACCTTTCACTTCTAAACGCACAATGTGAGCGGCTTCTGATTGACTTAAAGGATACCCGTTAACTAGAAACTTGTTTTTGCTGCAAACTCGTTTGTTTGTTGGAAGAAATGAAGCCAAAGTGCAGAAGTCCAAATGAAGCCATGACTCAGTGGTCATTCTGTTTTTGTTAAGTCGATGTGGAAGTAACCAGATTTATAATTTGAGTCTGACTGAACATCAAGTGAGTCAAGGCCAAACGTCAAACAAAAAAAACTAATTCTTCCACTGTGGTTAAAGTTTGCTCTTGGTCAAGGTGAGGGAAGGACTGTAGGAAACAGGAAAGATACAGGAAGTGAGGGTATTAGTGGAAAAACTCTCTGTAAATACAAATACTATAAAAAATAGCTTCAGCACCACATTCACTTTCATTTTTATACTATTATTTATCACGAAAACTTGAAACTTGGTCTGGAGGTGGAGGCTATTTGCTGCCTTTCCCCCGCTTTAACTTCAGTATGACATTTGAGATATGAAGAGTTTGAAGTAAAAGGCAGGTTGCATTCTGGGTAGGTTTATTGGGCTTTCCCACGGCTTTGCAGATAAGTCCTTACCGTCCGTTTACAGCTGTGCAACAAGGTGTGAGCATCCGTCAATTACAGGGCGCTCTGAAGGAAAGTCTTTACGGTTTCCTGCTCCTGGATTCCTGAAGCTCGAGGCACTTTGTAATTTGTCTCCCCCCCCCCCACTTCCTGTGTTGTTTGCTCTGTGATGAAAGACTGAAAACCTTCCTGCTGCTTTGCTTTCAGCCACAGCGGTGTCTCGAAAATTGCAGTTTTCCGCCTCTTTCGTAGTCACTAAATGATTCTACTTGACACAAATTAGCTAGCATGCTTTTTACCATTTTTGAATAATGGATATCTGCAACCTCTGGGCTCTTTCTTCATAATAGAGAAAGTCAAATTCTTCACTTTGCGTCACACTTGAGCAGCCTGCAAAGTAAATGTGTGAGTCATGAGTCTCCATCGGTTCAGCTCTAGGACACTTGAGCCTGAAGCTGTTTAGGTGGTAGCATGATTTGTCTCCTCACAACTGTTTACTCTTTTATCAGTTGAGAGCGAGGCCAAACACCCGCAGGAAATTTACTTTACTTTACCTGCATTGAAAAGCGGTTAGCAGTATTGGATTCCCTTTATCGGGCTGGAGGAGACGATAACAAATCGATGCGTAGCAGCTGGGCTAGAGCGTCCTCTGACACCCGCTCAGACGTGTGATCACATGGGACCAACACTCAGCCAGGACGGGGTTCACATTAAAGGCTGTTGTTACTGATTGGAAATTTGGTTTGTAAGAGGAATTGAAAAGCAAATATTCTCACAAACTAGAGAAAAAGAATCAGAGGACAAACACCTGATTAACCAGCAAAAGCCAGAAAAGCAGCTTTAATGGAGACTCTATGTTGTTTTAGAGCAAGTGAGAATTGTTTTTATTTTATTCTATGACCCAGCAGATCATGCAACCTGAGTATCATCTGTGAACATCATCGGACCCGTGACCCGGGACCCTCATGGTAGATCAGACCCCACAGATCAATCCTTCCATTCAGTTTTAATCCTGATTAAATCATTTTTGTTTTTACTTTAAATCATTTTGCACCAAACTTTAAAGCTAGCTTTAAGTCAAGAAATATTCAATTCAAACCTCTTTGAAAAAAGCTTTTTACTCTAAGCCTAGATTAAATCTCATTCTTTAAAATATGATCCAGTATTAACCTTAAACTTACACTAATAGACGTTTTACTTTAAAAATGGCTGCCTTTTTGAGATTGATTAAGCAAAACAAACAAATTCCTTAGAGAAATTGAAGGGGCGGACTCAACCCAGTTTAGTTTTCCCCCAGTTTTCCAGGCTCAGACTCATATTTCAGTTAGATTTTTCTTTACTGTGTTATTGTCCATTTTTTAAATCTTCTATTATTTGACCATATTGCTCCATTCATTTAACATTAATTCATTAATAAACTAATTAAGTTTTTCTCCAAGCAGGAGATATTAGTGAGTGAGTAAACCTTCCTCCCCTTTTTTAAAGCCTACAGTACTCACTAGGTCGTGACAGCACATGTTTATTAATGTATTTCAATTTGGGTAAGCAAGCATATCGATATTGATTAAACTCTATTTAATTCTGGTTATAATTCATGTTTTATTAAACACAGATTATCTTTTAAATGTGCAACTGAGCTGGATTTTGTTGTCATTTTAAACCCAGTTTTTCTCTGATTAGAACTAATCATAGATTAGATTCAAGATTAAGAGTCCAAGTGTCGTATCATTCTCACGTCTCTCTCTCTCCATATTTAATGTTCTGTGCTGGTTTCAGTGATGACTTAAATCACACATGCAACAAAGGGAATCAGGCAATACAATCACCTAAATATGTATTGAGCAGCACTTTCAGTGACGTGATTTGAATTATGTCTCAGCAACATCTTAAAAAAATGAGATATTGGATTTCTCAATTTTGTCCTGCTCACACTTTTGGAAAACAAATGGTTGTGTTTTGTTATAAAAGATAATTAGACTTGAGCAGCTTGTCTCAGCACAGACGTCACATCGCTCATCAGACGTTGTGTGTCCGCCGGTTCTCTTTCACTCCGAGCTTCCTGAACGAGACTCGACACGGCGATCGGAGGAACCGGCGTGATAAACGACGTGTCATTAAAGCTCCACTCACAGGAACACGGAGAGCTCTTCTGTTCAGCCGCTATTCTGAGTAGCAGAGGTTTCCCCTCAGTGGAGTGTCAGTGGGTTCAGGTGTGTGGATGGGAACAATGGAGGCTGTTGTACAAGTGTGTGTGTGTGTGTGTGTGTGTGTGTGAGGTGCTCTGACAGACACTCAGACCTCCTCAGCAGCTACTGTCCTGAAGCGTGGGAGGACGGCATGTAAACATCCACATAAGACTCTCTCTCACACACACACACACACACACACACACACACACACACACACACACACACACACACACACACACACACACACACACACACACACACACACACACACATTGAGTGGGTCTAAGCTGACGAGCTGTCAGGTGTCTGCAGCCCTCCGGTGCAGAGGCAGACAGAGATAGTCGGTGTGTAGGAGGTTCGATGCCGCTCCATAGACGGGTCGAGCTGCAAAACTCACCGTCGCATACAGGAAGTGTAAACACACACCTGAACTGTGCTGGTTGATATCAGAGACACTGAGGGCCTCTGAGCATAGGTTTTTTTTTACCACACTGTTGTTGTTTGTTTGGGGGAGTCATGAGTGACAAAACAGGGTGAAGCTTTGGTATTTTTAAATAGGAATCAAGCAGGTGAAGTAGAGGGGATTTACTGTGCAGCTGTTTAACAGTCGGACTGAGATATATGATTGTTATAAGATAAGATAAGATAAGATAATCCTTTATTAGTCCCGCAGCGGGGAAATTTGCAGGCTTACAGCAGCATAGAGTAAAGTGCACACAAGAGACATAGTAGAAGAAAGACAAGATAAAAATAAAAAACAGTAGAAAATCAACAATAACTGAAATATTATATTTACAGACAGAAAAAACTATTATAGCTATATTGCACAGTGTATTGTATTGCACGTGTCATGTGTCATGTGGTCTGCTGGGAGCAGAGCTGGTTGTGCAGCCTGACAGCAGCTGGAAGGAAGGACCTGCGGTACCTCTCCTTCACACACCGGGGGTGAAGATATGAGTGAGATATGTTAAGCGAGATATGACAGATGTGACAGAAAGAGGAATCTGCTCTAAAGAGTCCAGATGTGTTTGTTAGATGGATTCTAGTTTTAAATCCAACTCTTCTGTGGGATTTATACTCAGAATAGAACTGTTTTTTTAATCGATCTAAGCCTTTTACCTCTAGCTTTTGATTCTGATTCTGTTGAAGATGTTTCATGCTGGATATGATCATAATGATGGTGAAAGGTGTGTGTTGATGGCTGTCATCTTTGTGACTGCATGTCTGCTTTGTATGAACTTAAAAACAGCAGGGGAATTTGTCGAACACTAAAGGCAACGCTCATGTGTTGTTTGTCCATTTCCTTCTCTCCATCCTCCTCAAATCTGAATCATGTTTGCCTTTTTCTAAAATCCATTTTTTTGCTCCTTTGACCTTTTTGGTTTGATGATTCAGAACTGTTGCCTCAAAGCCTGGAAACATTACTGCAGGAGTCACTGAGATCAACAAACGCCTCCAGCATGGCAAAGTTCTCTTACTTCACTTCTGTCTTAACTTTAGGCACAAGTTTCATATAGTAACCAGAAGACAAAGGAAACAGTTTTCACTACCAAAACGTTGATTTCAACCACTCGTTCAGCCCCCCTGCATCGATTCTGGTTGTATAGAAGTCTATGAGAAAATGACTCTACTTCTCTCTTGATTTATTCCCTCAGTAAACATTGTAAACATGAGTTTATGGTCTCAATCTCTAGTTTCAAGTCTTCTTCAATACAGCATGATGTTCATTTAGTAAATGATGCTCCATTTAGAGTCAAACAGACCATAGTTTTGGGGGGGCGGGGCTACCTTTTGATTGACAGGTCACGACCAGAGACGTATACGGCGTCTCTACGTCACTCCTCCTCAGTCCAAATATGGTCACTTCCTTTCACTGGTTGCAAAAAACCAAGATGGCGACGGCGAAAATGCCAAACTCAAAGCTTCCAAAACGTCAGTCCACAAACCAATGGGGTGACGTCACCATGACTACGTCCACTTCTGATATACAGTCTGTGGAGACCTTAAAGGCAGCTGCTGGTTCAGTTTTAAACTCGACCATGATCATTTGTTTTGAAGAAAGTAAAGAAACGAATGGAAGCCTGATGTCTTCACCCAGTTGACCAGCGATGAAGTGTGGGCTAATTTGCTGCCATTTAATTAAACAGTGTTTAACACCACAGGGATATGACTTCCTGTCAGGTCACTCTGGAAACTGCACATTTCTTCTTCATGTGTCTGTAGCTCCAACGCCACGTTCTATCAAAGTAGTGGCCGGACTTCAAGCATCACCATGACACAGCAGAATCAATGCAACGACACCTCAGAGGAATGAGATGTGCGTCTCGCAGAAATCTGATGTAACGATCGTTAAGAGGAAGGCGATAAGGGTGAGCTCTTCACATCCCCCAAACTGAATCACAACCTCATCGTCTGCACCTCCACCTTCAAATTACGACCCCTTCAGCACAAAACAAAGTAATGAATCCGATTCTCCGAGCGCGTGCACGCCGGGTAATGGTGTGATGAGAACGCCTGAAACACACGCGTGAATTTGGGTATTACAGGAATCAATATGTGCTTTCAGCCCCCGCAACAAATTAGATATCCAAGCTGCAATAAAAGAGCGAGAGGCCGGCTATCGTTCTTCTTCTTCGCTCCTCTTGTTCATGAAGTTTGACATGAAGCCTGTTCGACTCGCCTCTGAGTGTGAGTTTGTTTTTTACTGTGACTATGAAGGTTCGTGTGAACGCTGTTTATGAGCCTTCGTTGTTGACGTGTGTCATGGACGTACGCACGTGTTGTCGTGGTAACATATATCACCTATCAGCCAAGCAATTAAGTTGCCACATGTGTTGGAGGAAGACGGGGATTATGGGTAGGCAGCCGGTGAGGAAGGTGGGCGATGATTGGCGTCTACGGTTGACGCTGTTGTGACTTTTCAAAGTCCTCACTCTGACAGTGAGGTGTTCCTAAAGGGTAAATGTTTTCTGTATGGTTGTCACACACACACACACACACACACACACACACACACACACACACACACACACACACACACACACACACACACACACACACACACACACACACACACACACACTCTCTGTGGTGTTGGCTCAGGTAGAGCAGCAGTCTGTTCCTGTCATGCAGAGTGTATACAAGACCCGGATACAGCTGACAGCCCTGTGAAAGAACCCAGAGAGGAGTAATTATAAACACACACATACTTGAGTGCATTTTTTCCGTACACTAAAAAGAAGTCATCCAGTGCACACACACACACACACACACACACACACACACACACACACACACACACACACACACACACACACACACACACACACACAGTTGGTGCTCCTGGCTGGTTGGTGACGGGCCTTTTGTCGATCCTTGGCTCCACCAGAGACGCTCAGCTATTTGCCAAAACAGTGCAGCCAAAGCAGACATCAAAAGCTGCACAAAAGGCCTGATTCAGGGCAGCAGTGTGTGTGTGTGTGTGTGGGGGGTGAAGTGTGTGTGAGGGCATGTAAGGGTAAATAATCCGGGGGCAGCGATGTTAAATGCAATCAAAGCCAAGTGTTAAAAAACAACAACAACACAACAAGCACAGGAATGTTGCAGCAGAGGCCAAACACTAGAAGCTACATTTCAAACGGGTTTAAAGTGCAACAGTTGATTAAAGACAACAACGTGATCATGGTATCAGGTAAAAACAAGTGGCCACTAAGCTTTCATGAACGCTTCATAATGTGGCTGAGGGACTCGTGTCTTGCCTTAAATATAAAGAAAACGATATAAAATAAGATATATTTTTCTAAGAAACAAAAACAAAAACATCAGCAGATTTGTGATAACAGACGAACAATCAAAAACATTAATGAGGTAAATAATTAGGTATGATTTCACATTGATATTATTTTTTTTATGGTTTACCCATTTATATACCTTTACTGTTTGAACATTTTTTAAACTTGTTTTAAGGTTTACTCATTTATTTTAACTTTACTATTTTATAATTTGTAGTATTTTTTTATTATTTAATTATTATTTAAAAAAAAAAATTCTACTGTCTCTTGTTGCATTTTCCACTTTGCTAGGATTATATTATCTTATTATGTTGCTACAGAAGAGCTAATTTCATAATATACATACAGCAAAACAAACCCACGCTGCCCTCAGTTGACTTCTCACCAGACAGTTCGCTCCTGGTTGATTCTTAAATGCTTAATTATCAAAATGACAAAACAAAACATTTTCCAGAACATTCAGGAAAAAGTACATTCAAGTGTTTTTTTTGCGAGCATCCTCTGTCTCTGGCCAGGACTTTTCTTTTTTTTTTTTTGCGGTGAATATAAATTCAGCTCTCCGTGTCCTTTTCAGAGTGTCATCCCTCCTGCTGGCACTGCACTGGGCCATCTGCAGCCAACTGTACAGCCTGCCTCTCTCCGTCCAGCCTGCACGAGGGCCGCTGTGTCCCCACCGGCCCACAGGGCTTCTTTATCCAGAACAACATGTGCCAAGGTGAGAGAACGCACACACACACACACACACACACACACACACACACACACACACACACACACACACACACACACACACACACACACACACACACACACATTCTCAGTCTTAACTTGGGCACACCAACATACATAATGCATCCCCTTGTTCCTAACAAAACCTTAACTCTAAAACTCTCATACAGCTCTTTGAAGAACTGAGGACTGGATGAAATGTCCTCACTTTATAAAGATGTCCTCCTTTTCAAGGTCAGATATAACAGTGGAAGAGCAGCATAATAGTAAAAGTAGCAGAACTACAGTGTAGAAATACTAACAATTAAAGGTCCTGCATTCAAGATTACTGTGAGGACCTTTAACTGGTTCTGAACCAGTCTCAGTTTAGTCCTGATCCTCTATAGACCTCCATCAGTAAACGAGACCATCAGAGAGAAGATCGTCTGTTTCTATAAAGTTATTCTTAAAGCTCATCATCGGAGACACCGGGTCGGATTCTGGAGAAACCAGATGAAATCATGCAGGTTCACCAGAAACTCCTTCAGCTCAGACTCCAGCAGAGACCAGTCCACCGTGGACAGACCCAGACCAGCAGATCCACCGTGGACAGACAGATCCAGATCCAGAGAGACCAGTCCACCGTGGACCCCAGATCCAGCAGAGACCAGTCCACCGTGGACAGACCCAGATCCTCCAGGAGCAGAGCTTCTCCTCTCTGCTCTTCCGGTCCCTACTAGGAGCCAACATCGACACCACGCTACTGGAGACCCAGGCCGTATTGCTGGACCCGCTTGAGGGAAGGGAGACACAGGAGAACCAGAACCAGGACTGAGAGGGGCAGACTGTCAGACCCTACTGCAGTAAAATTAGAGGTTTTCTAAAGGGAGTCTGGTGCTCAGAAACACTACCACATTTATCCACGGCAAACCGTGATTTTTTACTAAACCTAACCAAGTAGTTTTATTGCCTAAACATGGACAAGTCAATTTGTTGCGCTTTTAATTTTGTTTTGTTTCAATTTACAACATCAACCGTGGTTTTGAAACTGCTAAATGTAAGGGAACGCAGGTAAGCTGTATGAGAACATAATTGAAAAATACAAATGTATTTGCATCAAAATAAGGTACCAAAAGTAAAAGTACTCACGTTCATCTCAATCTGTAGAGTAGTGAATAAACATATTAATTTACTTTCCACCACTGCAGTGTTTTACAATTTAGTTATGTACCTGAGAACATTGTATTTGTTAAACTCCTAAAATCAAACAATCACTGTTGTCATTGTTATTAACGATGACAATGATCCAGGTTATTGTGTTTGTTCAGATTAAGACCATTGTTTGTGGACTTGCATTGCCTTTAGCTGTTTGTTCCTCAGTCTGCCTTAATCAAGAGTAAACCACAGAGGCTGTAAAACGTTGTGATCATTGCCTCACCTACTTTGACCCATATGAAGTTGTTTTCACGAAAACACGTCCAAAACGTTCTTCCCTCTTTGACATATGCACTTCACTTTTGCTGGATGGGAAGAAATAGCCTCTGTATATTACTAGAACATCTAATGCAACAAGAAAATAATTGGGAAAAGTTGTGATTAATGGTCAGCATTTTAAATTAAGGCAGGATTTAAAGGACAGCAGTGTTGTCACCCATAAAAAACCCCCAAATTAAGCAAAAATGAACCTTGTTTTTATTAGTATAAGACATACTGTAAATTAGCCTAGTTATAAGAGAAGAGCTTCTTCAGAAGCTGTTTGAAGTACTTGTCTGTTAGGAGGCTGCTGGATTCGGCCTCCTGGTGTTTTTTGGTTCCAGACTATAGCTCTTAGTTTAGTCAGGGTAATAAAAAAACATTGATATGACCCAAAGCATTCATTTGGCCCAAAGCCTGAGAGACAGTTGTTAAGAATTCTGTTTGTGTTTACCACAGAATTCAATGGGTGAGGTCAGCAGTGAAAGCTTTTTACAGCTTTGTGTTAAAGAGAGACAAGCAAAGTGTACTTTAATAAGCACAATTACTCAAAATGACTGTTGTAATAGTTGTGTTTGAAGCACATTTTAACCAGAACACAAATAGAAGGCTACAAGAAGAAGGCAGAATCAAGGTAATATCCAACGCTACCTGTCATTAAAAACTCTCCACAGCACCAAACTAAGTACCGTAGTTAGATATCTTACTTAAAGCAACAGTGTTTTTCATTTAGATGGATCTATTAAGTAAAATATAGTCCTGAAAATAAGAATCATAAGTTTGTGTTACCTTAGAAGAGCCGTTTATATCTACATACAAACTGGTTGGTTTCGTCTGGCTTGAAATATACATATAATTGGGTATCATCTGCATAACAATTAACTTTTATGGAGTGTTTTCTGACAATATTCCCTAAAGGAAGCATATATAAGGTGAATAAAATTGGTCCAAGCACAGACCCTTGTGGAACTCTGTGACAAACCTTCGTATGCATGGAGGATTCATCGTTTACATATACAAACTGGGATGGATCTTTTAAATAGGACTTAAACGGTTTCTTTAATGCCAATCAAATGACATTTGATTATACTATTAGTAAAGTACTGCATCATGTGGAATAAAAAGTACAATATTTCCCTCTAAAATGTAGGGGAGTAGAAGTATAGAGTAGTATAGAATGGAAATACTCTAGTAAACTACTGTTATATCAGAATTGTTATTAAGTTAATGTACTAAGTTACATTCCCTCACAAACAAAAGCTACCACAGCACTGAAAAGAGTCCCGCCCCCCCCTCCCCAGACCCACCTGGTTAATGAAAATCCATTTTCTCTAATCTTCCATTCATTACATCGGCTCGTTTACCGTCTCTGACCTCATTAGAAGAAACGTGACCCCTTCTAGCTCCCGTCTACCAGCATGCAGTGTTTTATTGTTTATCTCGAGGAAAACAGAAACTTGTGGTAGACATCATTGAATCCCTTAATAATATATCTTTTTTTTCATTCCTCCAAACTTTGGCTGATTAATTGAAATGGCGAACATACCTCGTAACGTAAGGAAGAACAATGGGCTCCGATTACGTTCCCCCTCTGGGATGTTCAAAATAAATGGGGTCCGTTTGCTTTGTCGTCCTGGACTCCCTCGCTGTTGATTGGCTCATTAAAAGCTCAGCCAGGTACCCTGAAGATGTATTGTATTCCTGTCGCCAAGAGAGTAAACTTTTACTACAAAGTTTAGAAGCTGGTGACTGCTTATGCTGTGGAATACAACACAGCGTGTAGTTAAAGCTCCATTGATCGATACTTTTATACTACGGCGATGGATGAAATGACTATGAGTAATGTGAAAGGTGTTGCTCGTAATAACGAAGCCACAAAGAATTATCTTCAACACTGAGGCTCTATGGTGCTTTTAAGCCTCTTTTCTTTTATAGTTTTCTTTTGTTTTATGGCACATTTATTTGTCTGTTTGGTTCAGTCTCAGTGTCTCAGTGTTTTCTAGCAGCAGCAGGCAGCGGTTTTTCTACAAAATGACAAGCAAACAAGCTCTGATAGACACACTGAACACTACCTCCAGCACCAAACAGCAGACAAAGTTAGAGACTAGCTGGTTTGATTAAGCTGACAATTCAGTCTCCTACAGAATAACGTTCTCATACGACTGAACTTTACATTTTGAGGGAAACACATTTTCCCCCAGATTATGGTCACATTTTTAAAAACATGGTTGATGTTGTAAACTGGTCTCTGCTGGATCTGGGTCTGTCCACGGTGGACTGGTCTCTGCTGGATCTGGGTCTGTCCACGGTGGACTGGTCTCTGCTGGAGTCTGAGCTGAAGGAGTTTCTGGTGAACCTTCATGATTTCATCTGGTTTCTCCAGAATCCGACCCGGTGGCTCCGATGACGAGCTTTAAGAATAACTTTATAGAAACAGACGATCTTCTCTCTGATGGTCTGGTTTACTGATGGAGGTCTATAGAGGACCAGGACTAAACTGAGACTGGTTCAGGACCAGTTAAAAGCTCCTCACAGTAACAGTAAAATAGGTCAATGCTGACTTTCAGTTTTTACACAGGACACGGACAGCGTCCTCCTGCTTGAAAGTCCTGTGTTTGTTTGACCCAACCAGATCATTTTTCACATATTCAAATAAAATATGGCCTCCCTATTATTAATGGACTTTTATTTTTTGCAACAGTTAAACAGCTTACTTCTTCCTCCTCCATCCTCAACTCTCTCCATTTTCAACCTCGTCCTTCCTTCCTGATCTTTCCTGGCCTCCTTTCCTTTCTCTCCTCTCTCCTCTCCTTCTCATTGCATCTTCTTTCTTCTCTCTATTTCCCAAACTTCCTCTCCCCCTTCCATCCTCTTCCTCTCCTCGTCTCCTTTGTCTTTTCTTCCTCCTTTTTCTTACCCCTCTATATTCACCCTTCATCTCCTCGATGCATACTTTCTTTCCTACATACATCCTGTTCTTTCCCATACCACTTTATTTTATGATATTTTACCTGATTTTAACCCTTTTATCCCCCACTTTTGTCCCTCTCCCTCCTTCTGTCTTCCCCCTCCCAGCTTGCCACCCGTCCTGCCAGACCTGCTCCGGTCCATCTCAGGCCGACTGCACCTCCTGCCCCCCACTGGCCTTGTTACAGACCGGCTACTGCAGGACGAGCTGCCAAGACGGTCTTTTCCTGGACGCCATCAGCGGAGAGTGCCACAGTAAGTCATCCTCTGTGTGTGTTTGTGTTTGTGTTTATTTGTGTGACTTGTCACTTGTATACCATTTGCGCAGCGCTTTCCTCAAACCCGCCGCCATGAGTGCTTGTATTTATAGCCTGAGTGGCCCCCAGTGGGAATTGAACCACTGACCTTTGGAGTGTTTAGTACCTCGCTCCGCCCGCTGAGCTTTTCTTGATCACGAACACAGAGACATAACAGGTCTGTAACGCCAATAAGCTGCATTATGCATGAGAAACGAGGCCGGCCGTCTCTGTAAAATAGATGTTTTTTCGATTGATTTATTTTGCTTGAAAGCTCGGCAGACGGTTTCTGGTGGATTGTTGGGTCTGAAATGATCTGAAAGGAAAAGCTGCTGTTTTTACTGAAATAAGTCAGGATTAGTGTCCAACTGGTCTCCATAGAAACAGGTGGATAAAAAGCAGGTTCTCTTGAGTACAAAGAGAGGTTTATATATTATATTTGTTGATCTAAAAGGGTCCCATATTTAAGCAAAAATCCATTTTTTTTAAAAATATATACTAAATGAATTACTGAAACCTGTCTAATCAGACCTGTTAGGAGATTTAAACTTTAATGCTTTCACCAGCTACAGTAATTTGAATTATAGCATCAGTCGCCTGCAATTTAGTTATAAGACTAGAGTAACAAAAAGACCTTTATTTTTTCTCATAGACAGAAGAAAGTGACCGACAGTTTGAGCACTTGACGTCTTGGATGGACATGATAGAAATTGTCTCGATATTTGATTGAAAAAAAAAAAGTTCATGATAAAGGTTCAAACCTGTGAGCGGAAAAATACAGGTACAGAAGTGCACCAAGACTCCCACAATGCATTTCAATAACATCATTGAGCCGTGAGCGGAAGCTAAAGATTAGTTTCTTTGTAGAAACCAAAAATGAAAGTACAGTTATAGCCATAACATAAACTTTATAGTCATGTTAACTTCCTGGACAACCATGTGTTTCTATCTTCCTTTAAGAGAGAACTTTGAAATATGAATTTAAAAGTGTTGTCAATAGTTATTTAACTACAAACAACAAACTGGAGAAAGAGTTTCTTCCAATAAACATATCTTTACCGTTTGATATAATTATAAAAAAAACGACTTTAAATGAATTTCTCGCAGTTAAGCTTTTTAGAGAAACTCTACATGGAGCATCCACGTGGATGAAGACAAGCTTTTCTTTAGATCTCAGCTAATAAACACTAGATACTTCCACCTCCTCGCTCCACTTCTCCTCCTCATCGTGCACACATTTAGTCTCTGACAGGCCAAACAGGATAAACCAGCAGACAGAAGATAAATAGAACGTTTTAGACGGCAGTGTTTGTGCGTAAAAGGTTCTTCCTCCCTCTCGGCTGGGTAATGAAATGAGATTTTACCTATCTGGACCGCTGGCTGTAGATTAAAAACAGGCATGTTTACACGATGGGAAGCCGGCGTGGAGGAGATAACAGCGGGGGGTAAACAGAAAAATAAACGACACATTGACTTTTAATTACAGTTTATGATGACACACACTGTTTGGAGATGAGAAACTGCAACCAGATTTTATCTCACACACACACACACACACACACACACACACACACACACACACACACACACACACACACACACACACACACACACACACACACACAAGCAGTTAGTTTTGCAAACTAACACACAAACCTAATCTCAAATGGGTCAAACTCTGCCGAACTCTGGTTAATAAAAGATGCCTTCAGGCACTTTGGGGCTACAGAAATACTGGGGTCATCATTTCTGCATGACACACACGCACCTTAACACACACACACACACACACACACACACACACACACACACACACATACACACATATATATATATATATATATATATATATATATATATGTACTAAGCTCTCTCTCTAACTCAGATTTTCTAGACTTTCAGAGACACATTTTATATCTCTCCTTTATTATTTTCCGTTTCTTATTTTCTCCTTCTTTCTTTCTGTCTCACGTACACACACACACACACACACACACACACACACACACACACGCACGCACACACACACACACACACACACACACACACGCACACACACACGCACACACGTTTTCTTACACACAGATTTACACATTTTTATCCCTCCTTTATTTACTTATTCTTGTTTTATCCTTCTGCACTTTTTTTCTCATGCACACACACATCTCTCTCTCTCTCTCTCTCTCTCTCTCTCTCTCACAGACGCACACACACACACACACACACACACACACACACACACACATATATATATATATATAAAGCTTTCTCTCTAACTCTGATTTTCTAGACTTTCAGAGACACATTTTTTATCTCTCCTTTATTATTTTCCATTTCTTATTTTCTCCTTCTCTCTCTCTCTCTCACACAGACACACACACACACACACACACACACACACACACACACACACACACACACACACACACACACACACACACACACACACACACACACACACACACACACACACACACACAGCCTTGGATTACACCTTTGCTGTTACATAACCTCTTAAGGCGATGATGCTTTCGCCCTCAATCATGAGTTCACATATGAGAGCAGCCATCAGAGGCAGATGTGTCATCTCCTCTCATTCTCCTCCCGTCTGTCTCTCACTTCCTCCCTCTCCTTCCTCACCTCTAAATTCGATTCCCATTTGACGGAAGCAGCACTCTCGTCGCTCACACTTTATCAGAGCCAACCAGGTGATTTAGACAAATTCCACAAGCGCTTGTGCTTAAAAAACACTGTTATCTTAAACCTTAAACTGTTTCGGAGCCATCACACTCAGTCCTGAACCGCTGCTCATCTGTGATTTATGCTTCTGCAGAAAAGTCCACATCTATTGGAGACTGGAACATGAAGAAGAGATAGTAAAAAGGAAATAGACAACATCACAGTTGGGCCTGTATGTAACCCCATATAAAAGATGGGAAATATTGATGTGTCTGAGACAGGCGGCCACCTCCCGTTCTAAAAAGTGAAGTCAATACTGAAGTGTCTTAAAGCTGCATTCTCTCTAGTGTCCATCAGGGGGCGACTCCTCTGGTTGTATAGAAGTCTATGAGAAAATGACTCTACTTCTCTCTTGATTTATTCCCTCAGTAAACATTGTAAACATGAGTTTATGGTCTCAATCTCTAGTTTCAAGTCTTCTTCAATACAGCATGATGTTCATTTAGTAAATGATGCTCCATTTAGAGTCAAACAGACCATAAAGCAGGGGATGCTTTAGGGCGGGGCTACTGTGATTGACAGGTCTCTACCATGGAGTTGTCTGTGTTTTAGTCTCACATCTTAAATCATTTCCCAGTATGTTTTTAGATCATGAACATTCACTCTAACTTTTTGGTCGGATAAAAATGTCTTATTCAGCGTTCTGTTATACTTCTGTGTTCCACCTTTACTCACCTGTTTTATGGACACAGATCATAAATATTTCCTCAACATGGTCTCTGAAATTTTAAAATCTCTGACATTCTTATAAAGTTATAGATTAGAATTTCAAAGTCATCCTGGTTCACTTTTCTTTCTCTGGGGGTTCCCATCCTCGTTATTTAGGTTTGATTGCAGAGATCTTCCCCATTGACTGCAGGGACCTCCGTCCTTCCTGACTGAATGGATATTTTTGAGTGTAAACACAATAATTTGGGCATGGCCTACTGTAAAGGAGACGTAAACAAACAAATGCAAAAGATCTGTTTGAAAAACTCAAGACCAATTTTTTTCGGGTCAAACTATAAGCCTGAGATGTGAGTCTCACATGAAAAGTAATATCAGCTGCAGCGAGAGAAGGTTTAACTCCCTCACCCTCCTTCTGTTTTTTTTCCTGTTTTATGAAATCCATCTCTTCTGATGTGAAGAGAACCGAGTGAGTCACAGGGAAATGTTTTGAGCTCTGAAAGTCCGAATGAAAGAGAGAGAGAGAGAGAGAACGCCTCGACTCAAAGCTTTCATCTATACGCAAGTTTATTTTGCGTCATAGTTGTGTCGGAGTCATCATTTAACAGCATATGAAGCTTAAAATAGGCAAGAATGCATCACCATAGTAACAAGGCGTTGAAAGAAAAGAAACGGGATCATGTTTTTCTGTTGAAACACATTTTAGAGACGTTGTTGCCTACAGCGACAGCTGCTGTTTATGTACATTTACATGCATTTATAATGTTTAAATGCTGGAGATCAACATGAATGTGTTTCTCTACTAAACCAACGGCCACAGTAACTCCTTTCACACAGTAAACATGTCTTTTTTTACATCTTTGTACGTTTGAGCGTTCTAAATTAAACATGTTTTTTTTCTCCTCTGCAAACTCTGTTATAGATAGTCGTATTAATTTCTTTGGTAAGACATGCAGGCAGTATTATTTCAGTGTGACCCTGAGCCGAGGCGTTTGAATCACAGAGGCATTGTTCTTGAATGAATACAATATGAAAACATACATGTGGAGCTATAATTGCATCCTGTGCTGACTGTAAACTAAACAAAGAATATGTCTAAATGTATATTTTAGGAGTTAAACAACAAACTGATTTGGAGTTAAGAGAGGTTAACCCTTATAGAGCCACATAGACTTCTTTTAGGTAAGACAGGAGATCTTTCGGGGAAAATAGCATGTCATCAGTATAGAAGTGTTATATACGTCATCTAAACGCTAGGACCCTGGGGATTAAATTGAGATGCAGCTCACTGTCTGTCAAGTTGTTCTTGTCATAAATCAGTAACAAAATAAATAGTGAAAGTGTAAAAGGGCTAAGAACATTATGATAGAAGTATATGATAGACATTCCCATGCTCTATTCTGTCTCAAAAATTATTCCAGCAACTTTTGGGGTTGACACCATTTGTCACCTAGATTTGGTTCTAATTTAAAACATTCCTCAGAACACCACAGGAAATGCCATGCTGTGATTTGGTATCTAAAACTTTTGACATTTGGAGATTTCTTCTAAAGAATTCCATATTTTGGCAATATGATGGCTAACACCAGAAACCCCCTTATTGTCAATAACCATAAGGAAAGCAATATATGTATATGGTAAATTTCCCTGCTGCGGGACTAATAAAGGATTATCTTATCTTATTTTATAAACCCTCTGAATGCTCCCAGTCTCTTGTTTGTGGTTGTTAGGTTTCATGCCCCTTTGATTATCCTAGAGGTCACAACAAGTACTTTTTTTTTACCAAGTCAAGTCTTTGTCTCAGGGGACTACCATCATCCTTACACATGAGTACAATCCGACTCACTAGATCCACAAGAGTCTCAGCATTACAGGAACGGTTAAAGAAATATTGAAATACACCATTTTAAGAATGTTAAAATAACCCTGCAAGAGTCTCAAAAACTCATTTCCATTCGGATTTCTTGAGGTGAGAGGTCAAGATAATGTCCGTGAATATTGCCATACCAGTTTTTCTCCTCACCAGAATTTGTAGCATCATTTACACCCCTTCCAGACAAGCTACCAAGATCTTCACTCTATCTTTGAATCTGAACCCTCTACTGCCTCTAAAAGATCGTAATGTCAGCGAGCGATCAGGGGGTTAACTGCCTAAATGTGCAGAAGATGGGAGCACAAAATACATTTGTCTGATAAAGACATGTCCTCTTTGAAAGGCTTTAATCCTTTGTTCCCCCTATTACATTTAATTACAGCTCAATATGTGGCTTTTTAATATTCTGCACATGACGTGAACATAATTGAGGTGTCATTGTGTTATATTCCCTTATTTATACAGTAGAAATGTCCACATAAAACATTAATGCAGGCCTTTGTGAGAGTGACAGAGTGGAGCTACGTTCCTTACTCTAGATCTGACATTTAAAACAACTTTTTTCCAGTTTTTTTGGGGTGACGACGGAGGGATTCAGAGCTGAGCGTGAAGAGAAAAGTAGGACTGCTTTAATAGCTGCAGTGTAAATCCGTCCTGTGTCGGGGCAGCGTGTCTAGACAGGGGGAATCAGCGTCAGAGGACCACACAGCGTCTCTCTCTCCGTCTCCTCTTACGCCTGTAACTAAGATGTCCCACTTTTGTTCCTGTCGTATCTGAACTTCTGCTGCACTCAGACTCTCAGAAACAAAGTCTGAACGGAGCGACTAATTGAGAGGCGTTAGGGTCTTTATCTTCCTCCGTGACTCTCGTTGAAGTGGGATTCTGCTCTATATATTTCATATGCAGGGGGATATAAAAAGAAAAGCGAGATGTCGGATAATGTCTGGTGTAAATCCGTCCCCCGGGTGAATGCCATCATCCAGTCTGCGTGTCGTGCATTTATATCTCCACAATACCTTTTTTATGCGCTTCAGAAAATGGTAAAACTGTGCCATAAAGAGGGACGCCGAGGACCCGAATCAATACCATTTCAGTTTTATATTCAGGTTTAGTCTGCACAGTCAATATTAATCCCCCTGACGTATGAGTTATCTTATCTCCAGCGTGGAGACGTTTCGAGGAGAGCGCCTGGAGCCGGATTACCTGGCAGGAGGAACGCCGAGACGTGTTTGGTTGTAAAGTGATGAAGTATAAAAGGAGTGACAAGAGAGGAAGACCTTCTTCTTCTTCTTCTTCTTCTTCTTCTTCTTCTTCTTCTTCTTCTTCTTCTTCTTCTTCTTCTTCTTCTTCTTCTTCTAGTCTGCTGATGCTGGATCTGCTTCAGAAGGAGAGCGTGACTCACCATGTTGAGGAGGAGCTCAGATTAACGGCTGCTCTGGAGTCAGAAATAATGTCCGAGTTAAATGTAGAAATCTAGAAATATACGTGATGAAACATCAAAGGATTTCTCATACAACAGTCACAGTTTACAATCGAATTGATATAAAGATAATTGACTCGTCCCTCAATTATATGTCTTGAAACAAACGTCTGCTACTATTAGATATACAATAAATGTGGATTACATGGACTTTATCTATTTGGTTTTCTAACAAGAAAAAGTACCATCACCAGAAATAACTAATCAAGTCTTAACCAAACGCCGTTAAACTTCAATTAAAAGCCGAGTCCCTTCTGCTCTCCAGGTTTTGCTGCATGTTTTTGACAAATGAACGCAGGACTATATTAGACCCTCGGTAGCTTTTGTCAAAAGGGACTTTGTTAGATCGGTTCGATTCTCCACAATTCAATCGTTCAGTTCATTTTACGGAAAGTAATATTATTCAGATTTATCTCCATGGAAACCAAGAGAGACAACAAAAGGTGACTCCCTGTCTTTGAAGAGGTCTATGTGTCTATATTTCAATGATTCATGTTTCTTTTTCCTCTACTCTTGAATCTAAACCTCCATCGGCTGGTTCATCTCAGCTTATAGTCCAGTTGAGTCCCAAACATGTGACATGTAGTTAAACAGGACGGAGCTAAAGGAAATATAATGTGTGGACCCAAACAAGCAGACCTTAAATCTGGTATTTAAATGTAGTTTTTAAGACTTGAGACTAAAAATGAACAGGGTTTTGTCCTCTTTCAAACACTTCTAAAGCTTCTGCATATTTTTTTATAGAAAATGAAACAATGGAAAGAACCTTTCTGAAAAAAGTACAGTGTATGAATAAGTATATTTACCTGAGCCATGGAAACAGGGAGTTAAATATAACATGCCTGTGTTTGCAGGGCAAAGATGATAAAGACAACTCCTACGCCTTTTAGTTTATGTCGGATAAGAATAAAGAAAAGTGGCAGAAGAAATGTGTTTCTTTCCCGTGTTTTGGTTTTTATTCATCCCACGATCACTTGCATACAGATCATGTTGCTCCAAATGTAGTTTTTACATTATTTTCATTAATTTGCCTTTTTGCTGTTATTATTTTAGCATTTAAAAACATTAAAACATCTTCCCCTTTTTCTCATTTGTCATTTAAAGCACGTCTAAACTAATTTAAAAGTCTAACATTTCCACTTATTCTGAAAGGATAAATCCACTGGAATAGTAGTATTGAATGCATGAATCACCTTTAGATCATTTTCTGGCAAACAAAAACCCAGAGAGAAGATCATCTTTTTTTTGGGACTAAATCCAGATCTTTTTATTGTCACACGGTTTGATATTTATCTGCCCTCAGTTTGTAATCGCTTAAATCCTTCACAAAGGAAGAGAAAAAGAAGCTTTCATGTTCTTAACTCTTCCCGTTCTTCTAACACCCGTACGTGATCGGCCTCTTTATCTGTTTCCCCTCACCTGGACCGACACACACACACCTCTTCACCTGCAGAGCCTCGTTGTTCTGCTGTTTCCTCCGCAGATAGAGATCTCTTAAAGTTAGCACGGCCCGCTACCTCTCAGGTCTCCATCAGATAAAACCCCTCCGAGGTGTTCTTCATTGTTCTGCTAATCCCGGCTCTGTTTGGGCGGCCCTGCTGAGCCTCGTTCTGTGGGGTTTCTATACGGGTTTATCTCAAACACGGAGGGAGATCTAAGTTTGAGAGTTAATAAATGAGAAAAGAAACAAAGATCTGATTTTATTTCTCGCAGAGGAATCATTACTGAGGTTTAATTAGTGAATTTAACACCTGATTCCAGCATTTTTAGAAGAGACGTCCTCATTAAAGTTCCTCTTTTATGAGGACGTCTCTTCTAATAAATGTTGTTTTTCTGTTTCTGTGTAATTTTCTTCACTTGTTGCCTTTTCTATTTAGTTTGTCTTCCAATGAGAATCCCACAGGCTCTGAATTTTAAAAGCTAACATATTTTAGAGGAAGTAAATATAGATCAAAAAGTTTTTCTGAATAAATAAGTATCCTGGTGCATGCATAAAGATTCATCTGCTCTGTGACCTCCCTCTGTTGCTTTGTGTTTCCTGTCAAAGGATGATGCTGAAGAGCAAGAAGTAGAAGAAACGTTAGAGTTCAGTTAGAAATAAATGGACTATTTTGAACAAAAACAGTCTTGAGTCTTGATTTAGACCGTTGACCACTGACAGAAAATCTTTTTCTAAAACATTTCCTTTATTGTATTTGAAAAGTCCTTTTAGATCGTTTAAATGTCGTGAAATTTGATGTTCAACTTCATGTGGTAACCCTGTTTTTAACTTCCATTTTAAAGCCCAATATAAGTTAGATTTGCAGTTTCATCTTTGCTGTGTAAATAAAGACTTTTATCGTCACAATAACTGATAATGCAGGATGACCACTGATTCATTTTTGCTACGCTGCTGGAAGAATCAATAAGTCCAGATTGATATTCACACACTTTGCAGTGGTTACCTTTATTGTGAGCTCTAGGTCTAACACACCTTCATCAGAGTACGGCTGCAGCTATTGATCATTTAAGTAATTAAGTATTCTACAGATTATCCCATCAATTAATCGAGCAATTGGATAAGAAATACTTAGAAAGATCTGATTGAATTCCATACAACAATATTATCTGGCAAAATTGTATCCCTTAAGTGCATTTAAGTTCCATATTACATTCTGGCTTAAGACCAACTTTTTTTAACCAAAGACACGGAAAATTATTTCAGATTTTTAGTATTGGAGTTACTCAAGTTTCTCAAAGAACTGTTTCACATCAGAGCATTTAAATCAACAGTAGACAGGCAGCTAAAAACAACTAATCCCATTCTAATCATTAAGCAGTATTAGGTGCTTTTTGGTTGTATATATTTTTATTTGTATGCCTCCATTCAATACTAAAAAAACTGCAATTCCCAAGAGGTGGAGCTGCTACCTCCAGTTTGTACACGTGTGTTGCATACTGCCAATGATTATAATAAAGCTGTTAGAATATTAAAACTAAAGTTTGTCAGGTTTGGTTAGTCACAACGTTTATTTTGGTGATGTGACAAAAGCACAGCAGTCCTGGAACGCCGCGGTCGCTCATCTGTGTGACTTTGATGTTTATCTGTATCATAAGTGTGATGATATAAATATAATATATAATAAATACAAGCCTTCATTTCCTTTGCAGAGTGCAGCTCCGACTGTCAGCGCTGCGCGGCCGACCTCCAGACGGGCGTCGGCAGCGTGTGTCTGTGGTGCAGAGCGGCGAGGACGTGGCTGCTGGGAGATCACTGCGTCTCCAGCTGTCCACAGGGACACTACGGCTGGCACGGAGCCTGCATCAGTAAGGACACTCACTCTCTGCCTTTATATATATATATAGATATATATACACACATAGCACATAACAAGGTCAGAGGTCAGGCAGGAGCTGTTACACCTGTAAGAAAAATCACCAACCACCACTTTTTATGTTTTATTCATCTGTCAAGGATCTCTAAATAGAGGTCATCTTGTTGACCTGTTGAATTCAAAAGCTGCTCTTTAAAGAAAGAAAACCTTCTGCTTTATAAAGAAATCTTCCAGAGGTGTATTCTTTTATTTTGCGGTGGAATACATTTTCACAGTCAATGTCCTACGGCTAAAGAAGTGCATCAGAAAACATACTCCCTGATACTCTTATTACGCCCAAAAGAACTCCAAATCCCCACATTTCCTCCCAGCTCACTGCCAATGCTTTAACACACAACTGCAAAGGATGAAGAGATTCAAAGCAACGACCGGGCAGATATATTTGGGGATTTGGAGGAGTTGCTGTGAGAATAAACCTGTGTTATTGTTTTAACGGTTTATTCTGCACTAAAAGTGATGCTTAGTGTCGTAAGAAGACAATTCTAACATAGTGTATTAGATTATGTAGCCATCACCACCCTAATTAGGATCATTATAGTCGTTATTATCCTATTACAACAGCATCATCCTCCTCATTATAGAGCGTTTTACGGCCGACGACATCATAAATATGAGCGCGCATGTTTGCAGCAGAAGTGTCGTTTTGCTCCAGACTATAAGACGAGTTATTAAGCTTTAACCATTAAATTAAAACTATTACCGGAATCAGAATGTCTGTTTTCTTCATGTTTGTCAGTCATGAGTCCAAATTCAGACAGGATCAGCACCGTTTCAGAACAGGTGTTTCAGTTTAACGAGTTACCGTGTTAACTGGTGACTTTCAGCCAAATGTGTCCGTGTTGGCTCGTTATTTAAAAGGCTACATGTTTTCTACTACCTCACTGATAGAGCACAGATCTGGAAAGTCAACTTGTTTAGGTTGCATTCTCCATCGTGGTTGATGTTCTTCCTCATTATCGTCCTCATCCTGTTCATCCTCATCAACATAATCATCAGTATCACCTTCATCCATCACCCTGCTTATCTTCATTGTCATCCTCAAACCTCTTCATCACCTTCAGCCTCGTTCTTCACCCTGCTCCTCTACTGCATGACTATCCCAACCACCATTGTTATTGGCCTCATGCCCCTCTTCATCTTCCTCATCATCATCATCATCATCATCCTCATCATGTGAGAAGTCTCCACTCTTGAGCTGCCGTGAAACCGACACACAGATTTGAATTCAGAGCGTGAACAGGAAGCTTCAGGCTGTGAGAGTGGAAAAAAACCCTCTGGAGTCTGATTCAGCTGAGCCCTGTACACACACACACACACACACACACACACACACACACACACACACACACACACACACACACACACACACACACACACACACACACACACACACACACACAACACACACACACACACACACACACACAAAGCCAGAGAGATATTTCTAGATACAGGTAGCATCTCTCTCCTCCTGCTGTTGATTCAGGGCCGGATGATGAATTTCTGATTTTCTGATGGTTATTATTCAAGGCTGGATATGAGTGTGTGTGTGTGTGTGTGTGTGTGTGTGTGTGTGTGTGTGTGTGTGTGTGTGTGTGTGTGTGTGTGTGTTTGTCTGTTTGTGCGCGTGAGCAGCAGAGCAATCTGAGAATGATTAGACCCTTGATAGTGATTAGTTAGACTTATGAATATGTATTTTCTTTTTATCAAGGACCTGATATTTAACCTGATATGTCAGCCAACTTGTCTGAGAGTTTCAAGTTTGTCACAGTGAGAATGTAACTGCAGTACTGAATGTATACTGCATGTATTTGATGTAGTGTTTCTCTTGTATTGGACTTCCATGTGTCAGCAGAGTGTTGGTTCCCCATAATGCCGCATTATTCTAATAGTGATATTGTTCGTTTCATCATAAATGTTTTTCTGTTGAAGTCCTTTAACCAAATGCTGTTTCCATGACCTCATTTCTCAACATGTAATCTTTTAAAGGGGACATTTTTTTAGAAGATTGTGTTCATACATTATCTGTAGTCCTTATCATCCAACAGACTGTGACATAAGACGACCCAGTCTGTTTGTTGTGGGATATCTAGATCAGAAAACATGTGATTCAATAAGCCGATCAGACTCCCATTCCTATGACACATGCAGAATCATTACCAGAATATGCTTATAAGCTACCTCTGCAAAGTAGCACTGTAAGCCAATCAGAGCAGACTGGGCTCTTTTCAGGAGGGGGTCTTAAAGAGACAGGCAATTAAATGAACTGTTTCAGGCAGATATTAAAAACATGTAGGCTGTTCTCATACAGCGTTTGGCAAATTGAGTGAAAAAATGAAGAGTAACTTTTTCGTAAGTTATCATACAAACCGTCATATAAGGATATGTTGAAATCAGGGCGGCAACCTCCGGTTCTGACCAGTGAAGCCAATGCTGAAGTGTCTTAAACCTGCATTCTCTCTGCTGTCCATCAGGGGGCGACTCCTCTGGTTGTATAGAAGTCTATGAGAAAATGACTCTACTTCTCTCTTGATTTATTCCCTCAGTAAACATTGTAAACATGAGTTTATGGTCTCAATCTCTAGTTTCAAGTCTTCTTCAATACAGCATGATGTTCATTTAGTAAATGATGCTCCATTTAGAGTCAAACAGACCATAAAGCAGGGGATGCTTTAGGGCGGGGCTACACACTGATTGACAGGTCTCTACCGGACAGACAGAATGAGTTAAATAAAGTGTTTTCTTAAACATTAAAGCATGTAAACATGTTCTCGTAGAATCCCTAAACAAACATCAGTATGAACCTGAAAATGAGCACGATATGTCCCCTTTAAGATTCATCTTATGTTAATGAACTAAATTCTCTTTTTTTTATTTAACCCAGGATGCCATCCGTCATGTGACGCCTGCAGCGGGTCGGGGCCTCTCTCCTGTACTTCCTGCCCCGTCGGCAGCCTCCTGCTGCCCTCGGGTCTCTGCGGACCCAAATGTCCCCTCGGTTACTATGACAACGGCCACAGGATCTGTCAGGGTAAGTGGGGCAACTCGCAAAGATGAACACATCGAAAGAACCGGAGACATTATCACTACATGTGGAACCCGGTAGAACCTCAAAGATTATATCTGAGACTGCTTATGATTTACAGGGGGTGGACAAAATAATAAGAACACTAGACAGTACAGTGGTTCTGCAGCTCATAACTGAGGTCTTGATTCATTTTTATGGCGAACTCTGATTACTAATGTCTTTTTCCACTTGCTGCATCACAAACATTTGCAGTATTTACGACTGAAGTCCCTGCAGCTGAAGCAGAAACTCTCCGTAGTGTTTGTGCCTCTTTAATTCACCTTGATAACATTGAATACAGTGACAGCGAGGCATTTATTCACGCTGACACTCACTGCTACCTGCTCCTCAGAATAATTTGACTCAACAGCTTTAGTCACTGAGAAGCACTCAGACAGAGCGAGGTTGCTCCGTCCTCTAAACATAAATAAACACATTTATAGACAATCATTTGTTACATGTGTCACAGTTGTTTTTAATCAAGAACGAGCGGCTGGTTGATGAGAAAATTGTGCAAACATTCACAAATGCCCCAACTTCATTTATCAAAAAGTCCTTTCATGCACACGGAATGGATTATTTTTGCTTTTGTACATGTAAAATGTTCATTTTTCTTCTTTTAACCAGAACGCAAATTTATATTAAAGTTGCCCTATTATGCTTTTCCACTTTTTCCCTCTCATTTAGTGTGTTATATATATTTTTGTACATGTTAAGGGTCTGTAGAGTGTAAAACCGGAAATCCACGTCTAAAAGGAGTTACCCTCCCCCTCAGAAGCTCCTGAGCTCCTGAAACAGCTCGATTGAATTATCTCCTTCACTTCTGTAACATTATGAGGTCATAATGTAACTGTATGAGGTCACAATGTAACTTTATGAGGTCACAATGTAACTTTATGAGGTCACAATGTAACTTTATGAGGTCACAATGTTACGGAAGTGATGTGAAACTCCTTCCGGCTAGTTTGGCCCTCAAACAACAAAATAGAGAGACGGAGCATAAGGTATTTTTGAAATGTGAAACGTTGACCGATCACAACAGAGCAGGCTAGCTGACCAATCAGAGCAGACTTTGCTTTCTGGAGGGAGGAGCAAGCGCTACAACGGAGCGTTTCAGAGAGAGGGTGAGAAGAGGTGCTGCAGGACAGAATGATGAGAAAAACAAGGAGGATTATGAACATTAACGCATGCAAACATGTTGTAACTATAACTGGAGATAAAAATATGCACCCGGAAAATAGCATAATAGTGCCTGTTTGAATACATGCACACATTCTTGTTGGATGTAATATTAATAATAATAATCCTTTAGCTGCAGCCTGGACAGGTCATTTGCAAACTCAGATGTGTGTGTCATTACTCCGCTCATACCAGCTGATCCTTTTCCACCCTATGACCTCGTATCTCACCTGACCTCTGTGTCGACCTCTCGTGTCTCCAGCGTGCGACGCTCAGTGCCTGACGTGCGACATGACCGGCGTCTGCACCTCCTGTCGCGACCCGACCAAGGTGCTGCTGTTCGGAGAATGCCAGTACGACAGCTGTGCCCACCAGTACTACCTCAACACCACCACCCGGGCCTGCAGAGGTACACACACACACACACACACACACACACACACACACACACACACACACACACACACACACACACACACACACACACACACACACACACACACACACACACACACACACACATACTGCATTGTGGATTAATAATGAGGATATCTAGTGCGCCTTTTATGATATTCATAAATTACTCTCCACCCATACTGCTTGTGTGCTACATTGAGTTTACGGGCTCCATTGATCAAGTGATGAACTGCGGGAGCGGATATGCAAAATCCTAAACAATGTGTGTGCGTTTTTTTTTACTCAGTATTAAATCTCCCAGCGTTGCAGAGAGGTTGATGAATGAGCCGTTAGAGGACTCAATATCTTGTCCTTTCATTTTTTTTTTCTCGCTCTGCATGCAGTAACTCTGTTTAATTAGCCGATAAGATAAGATAAAATAAGATAAGATAAGATAAGATAAGATAATCCTTTATTAGTCCCACAGTGGGGACATTTGCAGGATTACAGCAGCAGAGAGGATAGTGCAAACAAGAGACATAAGTAAAAAAACAAGTATTATAAATAAGTAAATAAGTAATAACACAGTAAAGATTAAATAAGTAAAATAAAATAAAAATCCACATAACTAAAATATTATATATACAGACAGAATATTTTATATTGCACAGATTTATATTGTCAGTTTTTAGTGATGGCTATGTCACTCCGTTTTATCGCCGACTCATCAATAAGACGTGTGAAAATACTGTTTTATTTCGCCTCCTTTGTGGTGATCACACAGAGCAAAGGCCTCGGTTCTGTGTGTTGTCACACTGGCTTAACACAGATATCCACAAGACGTTTCATGTGAAGCTGGATTCCCCACAAGAACTCGCTGACTTCCCCTTTATCAGCGATTTGGTTCACAGTAATGAGATTTCTTCTCAGGTGTCGGGGGGAGGGAGAACCCCAGACCTCCCATGTCTAACGCGGGATTATAAACTCAAAGATAGCCGCCAGAGGCGAGATGCACAGTTTTATTTAGCCAGCAGAGCCTCCAAAACATCCACAGGTTGGGTTTCAGACGTGGGTTCCCATGGCGATGCTGTGTTTATCCCCCCGGAGACGCAGCAGCTACCTGGTTAATCCTCTGAACTCTGGATGAACCCAGAGCGCTACGGAGCAGCACGCTCTGAAAACTAAGAAGGGTTTAAAGGAACCTTCTCACAGGGGGGGGGCTCCCCGAGAGGATCTGACAACAACCTACATTGGTTTGGATTCATCACTGATCTTTTTCTACGCAGGAACCCCCTAATTTACCTCTCGGCTCCCTTTGGATCCTCCTTTATTATTCCTCACAGTAGAGTTGCAGCTTTTCCACTCTCCCACTATCATGTGAGAAAGTGAAACCTAAAATGTAAAGAGATGAACTGTTAGAAGTGTTTCTACTTCTCATATAGGCTTAATTAAATATGCTTCTGCATGTTTTCCAGCAGAAGAGAAGATCAAAAACTATCTCCTCTTAAGGATTTGAACATGAAAAAAGAATTGAGGATGCTTTTTAGGTTGAATATTAAATGTTGAACTTGCAGTAAGATTGAACTATTTATCGTAGTTTTCTTTTACTCGACATCTGACTCAGAAAAAAGAAAGCAGAGTTCAAAAACAGATCATTAATTAGTTGACTTGATAAAATGAAAGATGCTTCGTGGCTGTAAGGATCACAGTATTGATCGGTCTGTCTGTCTGTTCAACGATGTGCTAATGAGCGAAATATCTCAACGGCTGACAGCTCAATAAATGTATTCTTATTCTTATTATTTACATTTTAAATAAATTGTTCTCAAATACTGACAACGTTTACATGAATTTAATGTTCTGGTTTTTGCCCTTATTCTGGAAGAGACATTATTCCTAACAGGCTGTTTACAAGACTAATGGAAATGAACATTCCACTTATACCGGTCTACATGCAGACGTTCATATTCTGATCACCGCCAAAATATGGAAAAGTGTAAAAACAGGAGCAGCTTGTACCGTTTTGCTTCTGGGCTTCAAAACATGTTTGTTTTCTCAAATAAATATGTAATAGAATAGAGTATAAAAGGGCCTCTGTTATGGCGGGGTCTCTTTTTTTGAAAACACAAACCTTGAGGCTCAGACGAACACAGAGTCTAATTGTCCTAATTGTGTTTAATTCTGTCGTCAGTATTAACGGAGCAGAGAACAAACACAACAGATGTTCAGGTGATGAGAGAAAAGTGAAACAAACAAAAAAACAAACACAAATGGGTTTAAAATAAATCTGCTGCTGAACAGAATTAATGAAAACCTCTCTCTCCTCTTTTCTCCTCTTTTCTCCTCTTTTCTCCTCTTTTCTCCTCTTTTCTCCTCTGTTCTTACCTTCAAAACCCCTCACTTCTAATCCCAATGTCCCCCCCACACACACACACACCTCTTCCTCCTTCTCCTCCTGCTCCTCTTCCTTCTACTCCTTCTCTTCCTCCTCCTCTTCCACTTCCTTCTCCTCCTCCTCAACCTTTTCCTTCTACTCCTCCTTCTCATCTTCCTCCTCATCCTCCTGATACAAATCTTCATCTCATCCTCTTCCTACACCTCCTCCTCCTCTTTCCTTGTCCTCCTTGTTCTCCTCCTCCTCCTCTTCTGTCATCTCCTCCTCTTCGTTCTTCTCCTCTTCGTTCTCCTCCTCCTCCTCTTCTTCTCCTCTTCCTCCTCTTCTTCTCCTTTTCATTCTCCTTCTCCTCTTCATTCTCCTCCTCATGTTCCTCCTCTTCCTATTCCTTCTGCTCCTTCTCTTCCTCCTCATCCTCATCTTCCTCTCACTCTTCCTTCCCTCTTCCTCGTCCTCCTCCTCGTCCTCCTCCTCCTTCTTCTCCTTCTCCTCTCTTCCCTACTCCTGGTTCTAATCCTCCTCCTCTTCCTCCTCCTTATCATCTTTCCCTCCTCCTTCCCTTCCTCCTTTTCCTCCTCCTCCTCCTCCTCCTCCTCCTCCCTCCTCCTCCTCCTCCTCCTCCTCCTCCTCCTCCAGAGTGTGACTGGAGCTGTAACGCCTGTAGAGGTCCTCTGCGGACCGACTGCCTGCTGTGCATGGAGGGTCACGTGTTGCAGGAGGGCGTCTGCACCCAGGGGTGCTCCTCCGGCTCCTACCAGGACGGAGACAAATGCCTCGGTCAGTCCACATAAACACACTCCTCACCTCTAACACATCACACAAAAAGAACAAATACAATATGCATTACTCCTTCTTTATTCTGTTATCTTTGTGCATTAGTGACCACTTTAAGTTTCTTTGTATTATTATTTCTTATTAAAAACGTTCATCAGCAGCAGATAGAGACCCTTTAAAGTCTGAACTTAATGTTTCTAATAATCTTTGAACATGTGGTTGGTTGTTCGGGCCAAATTCTTCTTTTGAGGAAACTAAAACACATTTTACAGCTTTTATATAATCCTAATAAAACAATAGTAATGAGTTTAACACGTGCAAATATTCTACTAAATGTCAAATTAAACCCACAGAAAACAATGCATGAAGCAAATGTGCTTTTTGAGTTTGAACGTTTAAAAATAAGCGTATTTAGTTATGACTTTATAGCCACAGATTTGTGTCATTTTGGTTTGTGTTTAACGCTCTGTGTGTGTGTGTGTGTGTGTGTGTGTGTGTGTGTGTGTGTGTGTGTGTGTGTGTGTGTGTGTGTGTGTGTGTGTGTGTGTGTGTGTGTGTCAGGCTGTGATGATCACTGTGAGGAGTGTGGTGGTCCGGCACAGTGCCAGCGGTGTCAGCATCCCTACGCCGCCCTGCAGGGTCAGTGTGTGCTGGAATGTGGCCGGAACTACTTTCTGGACGCGTCCTCACAAATCTGCAAACGTAAGAACTTTGTTGAATGAAATCTCTCCTTTATATAAATCTCTCACTGGGTTTCTCTGCAAGGTCACTTTATCAGTTTAACTTGAAATCGGTTATAGAAACACATTATGTCTCCTTCTTCTTCTTCTTCTTCTTCAGCTTGCTCTTCTGACTGCGTGCTGTGTGACGGCGTCGGACGCTGCAGCGCTTGTAGAGATCTAACCTTCCTCATGGAGGGATACTGCACGCCCGACTGTGGACGTGGGTTCTACGCCGACCAGAAAACCAGGACCTGCCACGGTAACAGCACATCAGCTTTATGTTAAAAAAGGAAAAAAATGGGTATTGTTCATAGCACACCAATAGAAGGTCAATAGAGTTAGTATTATTTGGTAATAGTTAATATATGGTCATTTTTCTACTAGTTTCTTAAAGCTGCAGTACTAAATTTAAAGGTTAAAACACAAACACTAAACTGACTTAATTCCTTTTTTAATGTAGCATCCATTTTAAGAAACTCTTCTTGGATGCTTATTAGGAATTTCCACCATTATGGCTTTGTTTTTTAATTTTATTAAGACAGTTATTAAGTTTTTATGCACCTTTACAACAACTTGTGTAAACAACTTGAGTCTTCATTAAAAAAACACACCAGGGGGAGTAAAGGTTGTAGTGAAAGTAATATAAAAAGGTCTGTGTGTGTACCCTTGTGAGATACAAAGGGCTTTCCCGGCATGCTGAGAACTTGTTTTGACAGAGCTTGAATGTGAAGGACGTTCATTTATATGTGAAGTACTTGCTTGAATACTGTCGATTGTCCCACCTCCAGACAAACTCTGTTGAAAAAGCCTCAGGTCCAATATTCAGCTTTATGATATTTATTTATGTCACACCTCATTAGATTCCTCTGTTGGATCATCAGTTAGCTTCAGCTCTTTATGGTGGCAGGTTACATGCATAGCTCTATCAAAGCTCAACAAAACGTGTATTTTACCTCAAGAAAAATTCTGCACATGTTTTGTAGTTGCATGAAAAATCTGTCATACTGTGTAACATTAACTCGTTTTAAAACACACTTATATATATATATATATATATGCACAAAACTGTTCAGCTCTTCGTTTTAAAACATATATATATATATATATGTATAAATATTGTCATATTTCAGTATTTCTACTGTCAATCTAAAAATAATAGTATTTTTTTTAAATATATATTAGAATTATTATTAATGTTTTTAACGACTATTATTTTAATGATTATTAATTATCATAACATTATTTATTGACTGTTGCAGTAATTTATTTTATTTTTCTATAAACACCAAGGCAAATTTCTAGTATACAAAAGCCTACTTACATTACATTACAGTCATTTAGCAGACGCTTTTATCCAAAGCGACTTACAGTCAGTAGTATATTACATATCATTCACCCATTCACACACTGATGACAGGCTACCATCAAGGTGCCACCATCAGACTCTAACTAACAAGTGTCTTGCCCAAGGACACATCGACTGCCGAAGCCGGGTATCGAACCACCGACCCTCTGATTGGAGAACTACCTTGCTCTCCACTACGCCACAGCTACTTGGCCATTAACCTGATCCAGATATGGAATAAATGTTCATATCTGTCGTACAGATGTCATAACACCACCGCTGTGAGGGCATCTTTATTTTATGCAAATTAAATCAAGAAACCCAGCATAAATAATGCAAGTTAACCAGAAGACGTCACGTAAAAACAAAACCCACATGGCTGGTTGCTAGGCAACAGGCCGGTTAGCCGAGCTGTCAGCCTGACGCTGTGTGTGTGTGTGTGTGTGTGTGTGTGTGTGAGGGGAAGCTGTTAAATGTTAATGTCGCCCGCAAAGCCGCAGCTCGTGTGAATATGAAATATGCATTCTGTCTAATTAATTTAACAGCAGCAGCGTTTAAATGAATGTTGCTGATACACAATTTATCTAGAACAAGTGACAAGAAACCCAGAGCAGCACACAATAATTACAAAAAATCATAAACTGCTTCTTGTTTATGGTTTTAAAGAACCCAAATGGCCTATAGTGGAGGGAACCAGTGCGATGCTAACTTGTATTTATATGGTGATGACGTAATAAAATGTGAGGACATACATTCAGAGCGTAATTTGCAAACTTCTATTGAAGCTTTGACTGTAAAAATAAATACATTCAGTAACGTCCTGTTGATATATAACCTGTCAATCTAACACAAAGGGCAACTTCGAGTTTGTGTTGAAAAATACTGATAATAAAAAGTACCGATAGCTTACTTATCAGCCAAGGCTAAGTGTCTTAAAGCTGCATTCTCTCTCCTGTCCACCAGGGGGCGACTCCTCTGGTTGTATAGAAGTCTATGAGAAAATGACTCTACTTCTCTCTTGATTTATTCCCTCAGTAAACATTGTAAACATGAGTTTATGGTCTCAATCTCTAGTTTCAAGTCTTCTTCAATACAGCATGATGTTCATTTAGTAAATGATGCTCCATTTAGAGTCAAACAGACCATAAAGCAGGGGATGCTTTAGGGCGGGGCTACACACTGATTGACAGTAAGTCACTCTTCTGCTTTCCAAATATGGTAACTTCTGTTCTTATATTCAGTCCATGTATCAGACCTTTAAAGCTGCATCGAGTGGGTTTTTGTTGGCCACATTGGGGCGGAAAAAGACTCCACAACAAGTCGACAAACACGTAGAATATTTTTTATCAGGTGTGGCACATTGGCTGAATCCTCCTTTCTTTCTCCACAAACTCCTGAGGCTACAAAAGATATTGATTCAGAGAGATTCATTCAATGTTGAAATTAGAAAAACCATAAGCGAGCTTCAAACTTCAGACCGTGCAGGTCAGAGCGAGTTTTTAAGAGAATTGCGTGTCAAAAAAGCAGACATTAAAATGTGACAGAAGTAAAAGTGTTTTTCATCTCATGTGTGAGAACAGACTGCCAACATTAAATGCCCGACATTAGGAGTTTTCCTGTTACTACAATACTAATTGCTTCTCCTGGATAACACCGAAAAACGAGCATTGTGTGCAGAGGCAGGTCATTAGAGGAGCCTTGTTCTTTTTATTGTTTTTGGCTTTCATGTACAAACAGTGCCTGCAGAGACCTTCAATGTCTCACTGTGGTTGTGAGATGATTTATGAAATTTGACAGCGCAGAATAGTAATAGAGAAGATATATTATCATGAGCCTCTTTGTGATAATTACTTTCTTCTTGTGAATTAATGAACATTATTTCAGCCTCTGGGCTTAAACTAATCCATTATTTAATGTGGTGAAATAGCCCCAAACCAAAATGACTTTTTGTTGTTATTGCTTTTGAATTTCTTGCGTTGAGAAAGTTGAGAAAGTTTTGTGCTTTTTTTTTTTTAAATTATAGACTTTATTCTCATTTGTGAGTTTAATTACATGGCCGAACGTTTTTGAGAATTCAGAGAGTGCCTGTTGGCGTCGGAGATATAATGAGATTACAAACGCGGCCTCTCAAAAGAGCTGATCTTTAAAAAGTTCCCCCAACAAAGTCACTTCCAATTAAAGCCAACTTCTCAAATGCCACGCCAAGACCGAGACGCCTCGCTCGTATTTCACCAGACGTCTCACACACACACACACACACACACACACACACACACACACACACACACACACACACACACACACACACACACACACACACACACACACACACACACACACACACACACTTTTTTCCCGTTTAAATTTCATAACCTCGTCTCATCCCTCCACCCACTGATCCAGCTGCAGTTTTAATGGGACACATTTAAGGCTTTAATATGCATTAATATGTATTAACTCAGGTAATTAGAGGCTCTGTGTTTTTCACTGTTATTAAAGGTTTTAGTCTAAATTATTAGTACAAATTAATTTAATTATGAAACCTGGCAATTTTATTTTATTTTGAAATATACAGCTTTTATTTCCAGTAATGATCTCTTGTCTTATTTAAATGTTTTGTTTTAACCACATATACTTCAATCAAATATAAATTGACATCGTATCCCCAAACTATTATATTATGAGAGTATATTATAGTGAATGTTCTAACCTTCAAACCTTGTATCTCTATTTCTGATCATTCTTTCATACATCATATATCATTCTGATAAAAAGGTTTTTTTGCTTTAATCTTCTTTATGACTTTGCGTGACTCACAGGAATCATTAAAGTCTGATATTTTGTTTGTGGTTCACCTCGGAGATGAAAACCTTTTTCACCCAAGCTTTTCAAGTTCGCTTTGATGATTGCACTTGAGATAATGAATGTCTGTCTTTTTCTCTCTCAGTAAACACCCAGCCCCCGACCCTCCAGGTCAACGGGTCCCTGCTGGTCCCCCTCAGTGGTTCTGCCCCGCTGCCCCTCACCCTGCTGCAGACCCAGGACCCCGACAGTCCGTCTGAGCGGCTGATCTTCCAGCTCGTTCGGGGCCCCACTAACGGACGGCTGGTCCTGTTCAGAGGGGAGGGAGGAGGTGGAGGAGAGGAGGGAGGGAAGGGAGGCCGAGACCTGACCAGGGACGACACCTTCACCTGGGCCGAGCTGAGATCGGGTCGGGTCCGGTTCAGACACCAAAAAGACAAAGCCAGGTCAGTGGATCGGATGTGTTCAGGGAGGTGGAGAAAAGTTGGTAAATTGTTATTTAATACCAAACTGCTTAAGTTTGTTAAGTTCCAAAAGCACTTCCTAAATTAAATTAAATGTATTATTATTTATTATTTATTATTTATTATTTATTATTTATTATTATTATTTATTATTTATTATTATCAGTGTTATTATTATTATTATTTGTTTACTTTAATAATACTACTAATAATAATACTAATAATCATTATTATTATTATTAGTAGTTTATTTTTAGATAACTGGTGATATGTCAAAGAGTTGCCCTTGGTTACCATTATGCGCTGACATTCAACATTGACATTGGACAAACATCCATAATGCAACAGGCAGAAAGACCCACAGGAGCAGGAAATATAGCTGGGAAGTGTTATATATATATATATCGGTACATCGTGAGCCTCCAGAACAGCTTCAGTAGTCCATTTCCTCATTTGGTGTTTTGATGATGGCGGTATAGAACGCTATCTAATGCTGCCCTCAGTCTGAATGGGTCAACGGCATCAACTCACTGCCCTTAACGACCTTCCTCCTAATTGAAAAGGAGGCGGGATCATTTTTTAATGAAGGGTTTCCTTCCTTCCTCCTTTCCTGTGGCAGTAAAATAAAAACTCCATGAGTTTCCTGTGGCAGTGAGTCGCACTGGTTTGCATAAAGTAGTCTTGACCTCAACTTTAAGCAAATGATGAGTCAGCAGAATACATTGCACAACTTCTAACATAGACAATGAATGAGAAGCGTGGAAATGAATGTGGACACTTTTTTGGTGTTGAAGATCTTATGGTCATTGTGTGATAGTGTCCCAGTTTGATTTGACCGATACAATAACCATCTACAGTTTAATACCACTTTACTGGTCAAAGATCAAATGGAAACAGTTTTATTTGGAGTCCATTAGTCTTCATATTGCTCACATAAATGTTATCCTGGTAATGAAACAAACAACTTTCTCTGCCACAAAATTAAACCAGAACTATCTGTATCAAGTCGTGTTGCTCATCACAGACATATCTACCTGCATCATAATTAAAAAGGCAGAGCTCCAGGCCAGACTTGTTAAAAAGAACATGATGCTCTTAGACTCTCAGCCAGTTATCCAACGTTTTTGGACCGAGACACCTGGAGTTTTAACTGATCTATGATTTTTCATGGAACTGAGTCAACTGTTTTCAACGCGTCCGTCTCCAACAAGCGTGTTGATTTACACTCCAGCAGAAACTGTGGAGTAATGAGTCACAGCGGCTCCTTTGATGTGCATATCAGCACCCAGGTTTCTGTGGTTATTATGCAACAGTCTGGTGCGTGTTGCGCACAAGAATGTAACCAGCAGATCTGCCTTGTGTAATTGTGGCTCACCAGTGGGCAACATCCCTCCAATTAGAGCGCACATATGAAACAGTAGCTGGTGCCTTCAGGTGCCTGTCATGGATTAATCTTTATCCCGCCTCGCTGGCATTGATGACATAATAGGAATAAAACTTTTGCTTGCACGTCAGCTGGTTGAAAAAACAAATTGTGTTTCTTAATCTGCATCAGACCAACATAGTCGTTAGCCAGGACATGCAGGAATGCCTCCAGGGAGGCTCGTTATCTTATGTAATTCGTAGATATCCATTGAAATCATTTTTAGGTTAAGTAGTTAGATTGCAAAAACACACACAGGGAGGGCAGGAGGGGAGGAGGGGAGGAGGACGGGTCCAACAAACGATTGTATGTTGTTCTATGTGTGAAACGAGAAGTCAATGTTGATTTATTTGTAACGTTATTAGTGTACAACAGTGACGCCATTACCATGGTTATTTCAACCCAAACGACAATCTTTTCCTAAACCTAACAAAGTATTTCTGAATCTTTTCCTAAACCTAACTAAATATTTTACGATCTTTCCCTAAGTTGTTGTGTTGCCTAAACCTAAAATGTTGTTTCGACTGAGTAATTTTTCACAACATACCATACGAACCATTGTTTGAGGATATGTTAATTAGTCAAACAAACACAGGACTTTTACCCAGGAGAACACCGTTTGTGTCCCGCATGATACCAGAAGTCAACGTTGACTCATTTTAACTTTCTTTAAAAAAAAAAAGTACTTTAAGAGTTGCGTAACATACGTACTTATGTTAACCCAAAGCACAATGTTTTCTTTAACTTGACCAAGTAGTTTTAGCACCAATTGCTCACCTACTGAACATTTGTTGGAAAATGCACAAAAAAATGTCTTCCTTTGTATGAGGATACTTTGCTTACAGCAACTCACCAAGTTACCAAACCAGGTGCAGACGAGAAAAATACCCTCAATGTTCCCCTAGAAAAACTGACAGTGTTCTGATGCAACACTGAAAAACCACTAAAAGAGAGAGAGAGAGAGAGAGAAAAGACACAAAGTACACACTTGAAGCAAGAGAAGAAGATTAAATGTGAGGACAGGGACGTTAAACAGTAGAGACGTGAAACTGACACTTTATCTTGTAATTTTGTGACGTAACTGTCTGAAATTCGTGAAAGTGTATGAAAGTACACCAGAGGTTTACCTGTGACATCTGTCTCATGAATGGGCCGAACACTGATGGATCGTCCTTCAGTAGACCCTTGTGTTACTCACTTCACTCACAATCTCCATGTTGATATTCAATTCAACTTTTACATAATTTCCATACTTGCTCCCTGTATAGAAGATACTACAGTTAGTATGCTTCTCCACGTATTTATTTGTGTTTTCCTCTAATTAGTCTCCTGTCTGTATAGCAGTGTGAAGCAAAGCAAGGCTAGATTGTTCTGTCCAGTTGAATCCTAACACGTTAAAATCCATCTGGTATTCAAATGAATTCCTCCTTTTGTTGGCGTAGTGTGAAACACACCATCTCTCCTTCTAAGTTGACATGAAGCACCTTGTCTCCTTCCTCTGCATCCTCGAGCATCCTGACATTTCCTCTGTCCTCTGCTCTTGTTAGCGGCCCGTCCGCCCGCCGTCTGTTTGGATTTATGCAGCTTCCTGGTCGGAGAGTTCATTTCCATTAACCCCCACACGGACCGGAGATGCGTTACATTTAAAATCACCTCGGTTAAAGTGGCTAGATTTGCATTTGTTCTGCATTTTTATGTTGCCGTGTCTGACAGTGTGATTAGCCAGTGTGAGTCTCAGTGCCAGAGATGAAAGAGGCTGCTAATATGTAAAGAAAGATTTTCATGCCGCCTCTTTAGAGCTTAGCCTCGAGACAGTTTTCCTCACTACAGCTGTTCTGCTTTGGCTTTTTCCTGCAACAAGTCTGTGTAATTTTGAATTTGGGCCCAGAGTCCGTTCAGCCAATCGGAACCGACATGTTTAACAGATAATTCAGTCCTGACTCAGCCGGTCTGGAACGGAAGCCAGCCAGTGAATGAACAAAATGTGGTCCACTGCCCAGTTTTGAGCCATTCGATTAATGGAGACAATAAAACGTTAAGCCCCAAATAGGATTTAATCTGCATATTATAGCCGTATTTGTCAAATTATGTGGAGTGGGGGATAATGGCTGCAGACACAGAGATACAAACAAATGCTCTCAGGTTTGATTCCCTTTGGAGTCCAACAGAGGAAAACATGTTGGGTCCAAATGTCCTTTTCACAGAATACAAGTCGCTACTGAGTATTAAGGCCAGAAATAAAGGGTAACAATTTTAATAAGAGGATTTTTTTTTTTTTTTTTTTTTGCATTTTTTGAGTAAAGTCGAAAAGTCGAGTATAAGGTTGAACTGTCAATATAAATTGCTTTAACCTAAAAATAACTATAATATTATGTTGTTGTTTTTTTGCATTTTTAAAACAAAGTCAACATTTTGAAAATCAAGTCCAAATTTGAAATATTGAGAATAAAGTTGGAACTGAGAATAATGAAATTGAGAAGAGGAAGAATTTTGTTTTTGTGCATTTCCAGAATAAAGTCGAAATGACACAAATAAGGTTGAACTATCAGTATTGTGCAAGTAATAATATAAATATATATATTTAGTTTATTTAGAAAAAAAAAATAATATGTTAAATAATAATATGTATTAAATAATGTATAAAAAAGAATATTCAATTATACAGTTTTTCTTGTTTGCATTTTGAAATGTTGAAAATAAAGTCAAAATTTAGAGAGAGTAAGGTCAAAATGTCAAGAATAAATAAAACTACTAGCATCACCACATATAAGAAATTTCGACTTTATTCTTGAAGAGGCAATTTACAAAAAATCTTCCTCTCCTCATATTTTACCTTTACTTTAGTCACTGTGGATGAAAGAGAAAAATGTATATTTGTGAGCCAAATATATTTTCACTTGTCAAAAGAAGGTATTTTCATTCATCCCTGCCTCAGCAGAACATGTCAAATGTCAAAACACAAAACGGACTTGTACGCGTAGTTGGATAATTTACTATTGAGAAGTATTTGTTCACGTGTACAAGCACACTGTTCATTAGCTGCTCCATTTTTGTCTCAAGGCTGCATTAAAAAAAAGAAAAAAATTCATCTAAAATGAATCCAACAGTTATTACCTTTGAATAAAAAAAGATTCAGAAGCACTTTGTCAGAAATATTTTTGCTTTAATAAGCTGTCCAATACATCTTTAATGAGCCGCAGTTATTCCAACCATAATGCTTGCTGTAAAGCTGTTACTAGTCTCACTTCTAAAAAAATGTTTTATCATTGTTGAAAGGCGCTGTAAGGATGTGTTATGTGAAGGATGAATTCTAAAGAGGAAATGGTGACAAATGACACAGAGAGCCTCAAGAACAGCTTACAGTCATACATTCTCCATGTCACTGAATGCATGAATGAACACCATTTATCCAAAAAGAAATAACCTGAAAACTATTCAGAGAGCCCTCAAAACCTATATTAAAGCATCAGCATCCATTATGGTCTGATCTGAAACAGTTAACATGCTAATTCAACATGAAATCGTCATTTAATAATGTAAAAAGAAACAGTTGAAGATTAAATAATGACAGTATTTGCTTTTTAGAATTTTTAAACGCCTGAAAATACTGGACTGCATAGGCACTCGTTATGCAACACATCAGTGGTGGAATGTGTTTAAGTACTCAAGTACTGCACAACTTTGAGATACTTGAACTTGAGTATCCATTTAATGCTACTTTATACTTTTACTCCACTACATTTTGGAAGCAAAGTTCTACTTTTTACTACCCTACATTTATTTTTACAATATCAATTACCAGAAGAAATAGTGGTATTTAAAAAACAAAATTTGAAACCAATTGATGTCCAAAAGACTTTAAAGTAACAAAACTACCTGGATAAGTTTGGAAAAAACATCATGGTTTGGGATTTTCTTGTAAAAATGTTACATCATAACAATTTAACAACGTAACAACGTAGCAACGTAACGTAACAACGTAACAACATAACGTAACAACGTAACAGCGTAACGCAACAACGTAACGTAACAACGTAACGTAACAACGTAACGCAACAACGTAACGCAACAACGTAACGTAACAACGTAACGTAACAACGCAACACAACAACGTAACAACGTAACGCAACAACGTAACGCAACAACGTAACAACGTAACAAAGTAACGTAACAAAGTAACGTAACAAAGTAACGTAACAACGTAACGCAACAACGTAACGCAACAACGTAACGCAACAACGTAACGTAACAACAACGTAACGTAACAACGTAACGCAACAAAGTAACGTAACAAAGTAACGTAACAAAGTAACGTAACAAAGTAACGCAACAACGTAACGTAACAACGTAACGTAACAACGTAACGTAACAAAGTAACGTAACAACGTAACGTAACAACGTAACGTAACAACGTAACGTAACAACGTAACGTAACAAAGTAACGTAACAAAGTAACGTAACAAAGTAACGTAACAAAGTAACGTAACAAAGTAACGTAACAAAGTAACGCAACAAAGTAATGCAACAACGTAACAACGTAATGTAACAACGTAACGTAACAACGTAACGTAACAACGTAACGTAACAACGTAACGTAACAACGTAAAGTTACAACGTAAAGTTACAACGTTAAGTTACAACGCAACAGCGTAACGTAACATCGTAACGTAACAGCGTAACGTAACAGCGTAACGTAACAACGTAACGTAACAACGTAACGTAACAACTTTGAATAATTACGTAATTTTTCATCATTTTAGATTTATTATTCCTACATTTGTCCATCTACAGCATCTGCACCTCACAGCCTAAGTATGTCATGTTACTTATAAGGTTAGATTACTGACCCTTTAACTAATAAATTTAAATAAACAAAAGTGATATTAAGGTAATTAAATTTGCTACTGTTACATCTTTGTAAAAAACTTCATACCCTTCAGCTTTTAGCCGTAGTTCCCCTTCAGTCATCACTAAACCAAAAACCTGCTCCGTCATATTTTCAGCTGCAGTCGGCTGTGTCCAAGCCCTCAGCTCCAGGGACTTGTGGGTAATAACGCTGGTCTTTGATGATGCTGAGGCATTGTTGATGAGGAGTGTGTGTGTGTGTGTGTGTGTGTGTGTGTGTGTGTGTGTGTGTGTGTGTGTGTGTGTGTGTGTGTGTGTGTGTGTGTGTGTGTGTGTGTGTAACGTTACTGTCCTCCTCTCACCGAGACAACAGAGAGGTGATTAGGTTTAATGACTACACACCAGGAGAGCCACGCAGGACTCATTTTCCCAGAAAGCTCCAGGGCTAACCAAAGGCTTTTTTGTAGGTCATGTTCATTTACAGTGAGTCTAGGAATCAAAGAGAGAGAGAGTGATAATGAACTTTGACCTCTTTTATTCAAGGCTGTGTTTTAGATGATCTGATTTTAAGTGATTTAACAATATCTCTTTATTTCTTTCTGTTTCCGTCTCTTTTTCTTTCTCTCTTTCTATTTTCACTTATTTTGTTCTTTCTTTCTCTCGTCTTTCTTCCTTCCTTTCCTTTTTTACTTCTTTCTTTCTTTGTTTGATTCTCTCTTTCTTTATTTCTTTTTTTCTTTCTCTCTGTCTTTCATTCTTCCTGTCTTTCTTTCTTTTTTTACTTCTTTCTGTTTTCTTCCTTCCTTTCCTTTTTTACTTCTTCAATTCTTTCCTTGTTTCTTTCTTTCTTTCTTTTTTGTCTCATTTTTTTACTTCTCTGTTTTCTTCCTTCCTTTCTTTCTTTCCTTCTTTCCTCTTTCTTTCTTTCTTTCTTTCCTTATGTACTTCTGTCTTTCTTTCTTTTGTTCTTTCTTTCTCTCTCTCTTACTTCCTGTTTTCTATCTTTACTTTTTTCTTTATTTCTTTATTTCTCTCTTTCTTTATTTCTCTCTTTCTCTCTCTTACTTTCTTTCTGTACTTCTTTTCTTGTTTCTTTCTCTATTTCTTTCTGTCTTTCGTTACTTCATGCTTTATTTTTTGTTGTCTCCTTTCTTTCCTTCTTTCTATCTTTCTCTCTTCCTTTCTTTCTTTTTCTGTCTCCCCTTCTGTAGGACCGGTGAGTTCACCTTGCGTGTCGCTGACCCCCAGCTGTTTTCTCAACCAGAAACAGTTCAAGTTCAAGCCGTGTCAATGCAGGTATGTACCGCACAAAAAAACACAGAGACTAGAATATTATCTACAAATATAGATATCTAATAAAGATGACCTCTGTGCAGGTCAATCCAGTAACATTACAGATAATAATAGAGAAGAATTGTCTGCCAAGGAACATTTGTTTCCACATTTAGTTTACTGTGAAACAATAGAATATCTCCATCTGGGCTCTGAGGTTCAAATGCCAAATCAATAATTGTGTCCTTGTTGAGAAAAGTATAATTTTCAGTTTCTAACAACCTTATACTGTTTACTTTCGTGCTTTAAGGGCATGATGTGTCCTTCTCACATTGACTCTTAAAGTTTCTTCCCTTTTGTCAAGTCAATATCTGATGGATGAATACGACACAGCGAGCAGAGGAGTGTTAGAATAAGGACACCATCTCACTTTCTATGAGCAAAACAACAAAAATACCATTTAATGCCACAGTATTTTTTACTATTCTATCAATATTTCCCTGTCAAACATCCAATTGAATCTGTATTTGACATCTCACAAAGCTCTTGGCTAAAGTCTTCCTTTTGCCAAATTAATTTTGAATCTTCATTGACTTTTAAAAGTTTTAATAAGAGCAGAACCACTAGATCCTGTACTTAACAACGAGATAGCATACTTTGCTAGCTACATGATTAATGATCCGCCATGATGCATAAAGAATAATTCCCTTCAATGCACAGTCACGTCTGAGAACGTCCTATATAGTTTAGCCATCCAACAACATAAAGTACAGTCAATATAAACAGAGAAATGTCAGAGAAGCTTTTCTGTCACTGTGGATGAAAAGAGGCATTCAGCCAACCGTTAATCCGGAAAATCTGACAGCTCTTTTCTTTTTAGAGTGTAGCTGTTTTTTGCTGCATCATCCCAGCTGATCTGCATTCCTCACTGTTTTTTTTTTGGCTCTGTTCCCAACGGGCTGAATCCAGGGCCGTGATTGGCCGATGGCGGCCTCGACAGCGGGGCCGTGATAGGTGTTAAGCTGATTTCTGATTTTAGCCCAAATGTGGAATATAATGAGGAACGAGGGATTAAAGGCTCTCTCTGAGATGATGGGTTAGTGTGACAGCTGTGCTCTGTGTGTGTGTGTGTGTGTGTGTGTGTGTGTGTGTGTGTGTGTGTGTGTGTGTGTGTGTGTGTGTGTGTGTGTGTGTTTATGGTCACAGTGACAGACGGTTGTTAAAAAATAGCAGAACTGAAAGCATGTGTAACAAATTAAATTAATTATGTAATTACCTGAATGGAAAATGTTCATTAGGAAAAACAAAATCCTCCATATCTGTCACTGAAAGCAAAGACTTCCAGACAAAATAACTTGTTTTAAAAGGAAAGTTAGGGATAGTTATGTCTATTAGTTATATAAAATAAACATAAATGATAAAAACTGAAAACAAGCATATCGTTTTGCAAGTGAGGAAAGGTTTCTTGACTCTGAGGAGGTTCCTAAATCCCTGTTGTGTTAAGTAAACTTTGCAAATAGTTTATATGTTTCGAGGTCTCTGTAGTGACAAACACCCACTTTATTAGCTTACGTGACTGCTTTCTTAAATGTGAGTAAATTAGTTTTTAGAGTGAATTTGCAGGCGCAGAGCTCAGAGCGCTGCTTGCAAATGGTGACGGAGTGGAGCTTTATCCTTTCGGTGTGTGTGTGTGTGGGGGGGGAAAGCTCAATTACACCATCGCTTGATTATCTCGACTTTCGCAGACATTAATAGCAGAACCGGCTGATAAGGAAAGAGCAGTAAACATAACAGATTGAGGCAACGGTAGACCAGCAACTCCTGTGTTCTTTGAGCTTAAATTACTGTTTTTTTCAATGGAGTCTGGTGGCTTTGAAGAGAACGTAGATAACGGCTTCATTTCCTGTCGGAAAGGAGAGCCAGGAAAACCTGCAAAATGTTCCAAAAAATAGACTAAACTTTAAGAGATATTGATTTTTTTTGGGGTGGATCTCAATTGTAGGATGCTCTGCTGCCGCTACATCTCCGTTGTCTCTTCTTCTTCCTTTTTCTTGTGATGAATTTCGTTTTTTTCCCATACTATGGGTCAGATCAATCATCTGCCTCTCATACATCTGTAATACTGGAAATAGATCTTGTTTATATAGGTTTATTAAGACATTCAGCGAGTTCTCATTCTCCTCTCCAGACTTTGAAATATCCCCCCTCCCCCCTCCCCCATCCCCAGATGGCACATGGGTAATTTACAGACATTTCTGACAACAAACACAAACTGTCTCTCTGTGCTGTTTTCCCGTCTTTGAACTTCCTCGCTGCAGCAGAATGCAGCCAGGAACATGTCACGAAGAGAAACACAAGTCTCATGTGATTGCTCCTTTTTTAACTCGACTTCAAAGAGCAACACAAACACTGATGTAACTTTCAGGCTTGTTTTCTGTCTTTGAAAATAGAGATCTTGTCAGTATTTGTACATTCGGTTGTAGATTTGCTTTGAAAGAAGCTTCGACGTGGTGGAAACTCATTTTCATTATCAAAAGCACAACGAACTGACTGTAGATAGCAGAGCCGACACCAATCATTTACCAAAATCTTTTTATCACATATGTGACCTGTCAATCACAGTAAGCCCCGCCCTAAAGCATCCCCTGCTTTATGGTCTGTTTGACTCTAAATGGAGCATCATTTACTAAATGAACATCATGCTGTATTGAAGAAGACTTGAAACTAGAGATTGAGACCATAAACTCATGTTTACAATGTTTACTGAGGGAATAAATCAAGAGAGAAGTAGAGTCATTTTCTCATAGACTTCTATACAACCAGAGGAGTCGCCCCCTGGTGGACAGTAGAGAGAATGCAGGCTTTAAGACACTTCAGCATTGGCTTCACTTCTAAGAACCAGAGGTTGTCGCCCTTCATCCTTCATGTCTGCCAAAATCATGTTACCTTGCGAGGCAGCTTCATTAACAACATTGCGAGATCCAAAGAGGATTTGGTTTTGCTAAATCTCTACAAGTTGCAACCGAAATCTCCCCAAATGCAAAAGGCGTTGTTGAACGGGTTGACTGAGAAGCAGGATGGCATGCAGGAAAAAAAAATGCTATTTGTGCTCATGCAGCCCTCTTCGTATGAAAAAAAGACTGAAAAAAAGAGAGAAATAGTTGATTGAAATCCTCGTCAGATCTGCAGCCAGCGGGCACCTCGGAATGTAATAGCCTCAGGAATGAGAGATCTGAGCTGCAGATAGACCCCCCCCCCCCCACTCGCCTTTCTGACTGGAGTGACTGCTTCTTTTGAAAAAAAGTTTCCAAGAGTCCGGTATCTGCTAGTGGCATTTCTACTGAGGTGGTCTCACACAGCCCCACATTTCCATCTTAGAGAGGCAACCTTTAGGTTTCTGGGACTTTGCTCTGCTGATATCGTGGCTCTCTTTGCTGTGGACTTTCTGCAATTGCCTTAGCTGTCAATCATCACCGAAGCATTTTCTAAATTTCCCCCTAAAAATTATCGTTGATTAAGGCCCTGTTAACACGTATCCAGATATGTTTAAAAACAGATGTTTTCATCAACATTTAAAAAAAAAAAAAAAAAAAAAATTCTGTCGACATCACCTTAATTTTACAAAATATCTCTGTCCACACTAGGACACAAACAAATTGTTAACAATAGTAAAGCAATAGCTAATTATTATTATAATTATATTACAAGTTATACAAATGTAATATATGGTGTTATGAAGAAAACGAAAATAGCTTAATATGTGTGGACGGGACTAAAAGCCTAAACCTAAAACGCTCTGTTTTACGCATAGACTGTATATAAGAAGTGGCCATAAGTTTGTGGACATAAAGCATCCCCTGCTTTATGGTCTGTTTGACTCTAAATGGAGCATCATTTACTAAATGAACATCATGCTGTATTGAAGAAGACTTGAAACTAGAGATTGAGACCATAAACTCATGTTTACAATGTTTACTGAGGGAATAAATCAAGAGAGAAGTAGAGTCATTTTCTCATAGACTTCTATACAACCAGAGGAGTCGCCCCCTGGTGGACAGGAGAGAGAATGCAGTTTTAAGACACTTCCGCATCGGCAGAGTTTTTCTTTAAATCTACACCGTAGAAGGGCGTTTTTTAAAATATCCGTTTAAGTGACTTAAAACTCTGTTTGCGTGTGGACGAGAGGTGAAAACAAAGAGGAAAATATCAGTTTAAAATAATATCTGTATTCGTGTTTTCAGAGTTATGTCTAGAAGTAAAAGTCTGAAGTGTGAAGTCCAGAGCAACATGGCGTAGTGAGAGTAGAGCTGCAGATAAAAGGCCCTGATGCCCACAGAGAGGCTTACAGGCAGACAGGTGGACGGGATCAACCTGGGAAAACATTTCCACTCTGCCCGTCGTGTCCTCTGAATACAATCCAACACGATCACAGCAGGAAATACAAAACAAAACAAAGAGCAAACCAGCAAACCGACCCAGGAACCAGCACAAAAAACAGCTTTCCCCCCCCGTATCTTCTTGAAGTGCTGCAGAGCCCCATGGGTGACGACAGCTTTCCTCCCAAACATGAACCTCACCTCTCCCTCACCTGTGAGGCGATGATAAAAGGTTAGCCCTCCTACCCGAGTGGGCCTTGTTTGTTTTTCCTCCGCCTCGGGGGGGAAGAGATTTGGCTTGTTGCCTTTAGTGAGCGGGCATGTCTTAGCATGATTTCAAACCGACACACACTCCCACTTTCAGCCCCCGCCAACACATCCAGAAACCTTTTGTTTTTTCCTCCCTACCAACTGCTGAAGTGACAACACAGGATTTAGGTGGATGCCCGAGGGCCCCGCCGCCTGTCTCTTGGAGATAATTCCTCCAACGTCTGAAAACTAAACGACCCCCAAAATAAGAACACAAAGTGCAAAAGGCTGCAGAGCACAACATCCCCCCCCTCGTTTCAGCTCTGCAGCTCCAGTCAGAGGTCACTTTGGTTCAAAAACACACACACCGAGGGATTCTGTGTGTCTTAGACGTCCCACATTTTTCTCTCTGGCGCCAGCTTGTTTCATACGTTTCCCCCCTCTCCCCCTTTTTGCTTAAGCTGCCTCTGTAATGGCAAAAAGTTCTCGCTGAAGCTCAGCCAGCCGCCGTCGAGTGCAGCGAATTGGACCCGAGCCCCGCTGAGCTGAGCGTCTCGGAGCTCCGCGGCCCTGTCGACGGGTTTGATTTAGGGCTCTCTACCTGCGTCTCCGTCGCTGCCAAAGCCGCCCCGCTGACAACTCCTGGCAGAGAGTCAGGCTGAGATGAACTGCATCAGTGTCGTTGTTTTTAGGCTTCCAGCCTTTATTTTTCTGTCTTGCTTTGTTGTTTTCTGTGTCAGACACAAACACACACAGAAGATGCAAATGTACTGAGGATAGACCTCATGAGAATCGTTCATTGACTGATGTTAAAATTAGAAAACAAAACAGTTTAGATGATATTTGACTAAACGTTTTCCATTATTTTTCTTGCGTCCAAATGTCCAGCAACACAAATTATTGGTTCGGTTTAGGTGAAGTCTGTGGTTTTGCTTAATATAACTACAAAAGGGTTGTTTAAGTATAGAAGCTAAGTGACAAATAAGTCACCATTGACTTCTGGTTTCACATGGGATAAGAACAGTGGTCCTCTGAGTGATAGAACTGTGTTTTTGTCACCCTTTGGTCAGCCTTTTGTGTATTATTTGAATGCAGAAGGTGCATTTGTGGTTAACTTTGTGAAACATTGATAACATTTTTAATTGTAGGGTTAGAAAAAAACATTAGGTTTGGCTTAAAACCAGAACGAATGTACCGTCACGTGACTCGGTGGTATAGCGTCACATGGCATTATGTTGTCAGTAATAATCACTCAACTTTTGGTTTCACACGGGACACCAACGCTGGTCTCCTGAGCAAAAGTCATGTGTTTGTTTGACCCAACCACCACCCCTCCACCTTGAGAGGACTTCTTGCTCTTAATGGGTTAACATTGGAGTTAATTAAGAGTTCGTACAGATGCTAAAATATGCCTTATGTATCAAGACTTACCAAGTGTCTCTTTTTGACGCCCTGTTAGTGAGATCAGGCTGATCATATGAAAGTTATTCCAATATTCACTTCTCTTTTACCTCTTGTTTGGTCTCTACACACTCCATTTCTTCCACAGTCTTCACCAACTTGTCGCTGCCGTTGTCTGGCTGCCGTTTGGTGCTGTAGTTGGTGGCTTACAGTTGGTTTATCAGAGCTCTTCTACTGAAAGTCTGCTGACTAAAGTGTTAAATTGTTGACTGAAAAAAGCAACGAGCTAAATGAGGCTAAAAGCTACATAGATGTGCATAGTTGACATTGATTCTCAGTGGGATTTGGCACTAAAGGAGAAAGTCAAAGCTCCGATGATCGAATCAAAAGTATAACTTAATAGAGCTTAATCTCTTTTTAACAATAAGTACACTTCTAATCTTAATAATCCTTTTTTCCTGCATACATAATGGTAGAAACACAGACACGCTGAGCTCTGGATAAAGTCATATCCTCGCTCACAATAGGAGGCGCTCTCACCGCTGTTTCTTAATCTACTTTGTTAGCGAGGTGAAGCTTTCCTCCGGTACGGCTGAGTGCAGTTTAATGAGGCCGCCCTTCATCTTCCTCATCTCCCTCAGCGGTTGGACGCCATGCTCCCCCCCGGGAGAAAATTTATCATCGTATCTAAATCAATTTGGGAGAAATTGTCCTATTTTCTCAGCCAGCCTTTAAAAGTTCCAGACCAGACTTATTAAAACAATGTTAAAACACAATCTCATCTCCAAACCTCTCTTCCTTTTTTCCTTTTAACCTTTTTAGCCTCCGAGGGTCATGACTCTCGCTCCTCTACCCGTGGAGGGCCGTGGCGCCCAGTCAACCATCACCAAGTCGGTCCTGCAGGTCGACGACCCCGACAACCCGGCCGATGTCCTGGTCATGGTTCTCGAACCGCCCCGTCACGGCCGGCTGACCCGTCTCCAAGGCGACCGGGCTCTCAGCCGATTCAAGCTGGAGGAGCTGTCACGGGAACAGATCCGGTACGTCCACGACGGCTCGGAGGGGACGGAGGACGGGACGGTGCTGCAGGTCAACGACGGACACAGCTACAGGAACATCCTCCTCCATGTCCACGTCAATCAGAAGGTAGGGAGGACAGACGGGGGGGAAGGGAGGATTTCAATGGCTGCAGGGCGGATGTTTGATATGAAGATAGCAACTGCATGCTTTCAAAATTCAAACATCAGCAGCTGTTAACGTCAAAATATTCAATCGCTGATCCGGCTTCTAACCTGCATGAATACTGGTTGCATCAGTTTATTGTTACACAACTAGCTTCTGACTAGAAAGACACCTTTTCACTTTTTTAAACTTGGCCTTGGTTGAAAATCTTCTACAATGGCTGCACCCAAAGCTTAAGATCTTTGCTCAAACAGTCTGTATTTATTGCCTGAAATATCACACATTTTGTAGATCACGTTTATACCTTGACTCCAAAACTTTTGTCCGCCATGAAAGTTTTTCAGAACAGGTTCTTTTTTCTGTGTTTTTTTCAAGTCCATCAAAACTATTTAAAGAGTTGTTTGACCCTTAAGAGCCACCGTGCATGCAAACGTCATCATCCAACATGAAATTTGATAAGCTGATTCCCATCATCTCCCTGCACAAAAGCATTTTATGAAAAACAACAGCTTGGATTTGAAATGCGTATGAAAAATAAAGGCCTGCAAAGTTCTTCTACACTCAGCACAACAAAAATAACAAGGGCAACAAATATACTCTCACTCTCTGTTTTAAGGCTCTCTGGTGTTTAATTTAAAGTCATCCTGCTGCTCACTGGCTCAGCTCAAACATCTCTGCAGAGGCAAAAGACCCGCATTGATCCTCTATTAATACTGGATGAAGTTCTCTCCTGGAGGTTACACAACAGAGCCACATTAGTGTATTGCAGCTCAACTTCTTCACCGGTTGTGGTTTCCAGACTGTAACTCAGACAGGAAGTGGGGATTGAGCCAAAATGCAATTAACAAGTTCACAAACAATGTGTTAAAAAGGTGAGCGACAAATCCTCTCAGAAATCACTTCTACTCTGAAAGTAGAAACAAGTACATGCTGGATATATATATATAGTACTTGCATTCATTACATTCCAGAGTTTAACTGTGAATTGTAAATGATTTTAAAGCGCAGAATAATCCGATTTTCTCTCTCATTTAAATATATTCTGAGCTGCCCTCTGGCTACAGGAGAAACTTTTATGAGCAGAAGCTTTGAATACCAGTGAATATACTTTTTTCACTTATAATCGTTTTTTTAAACTGAGTCTCAAGGACTTTTTTTTTTCTTTCTTTCCTCCACAAGTTCAAAGTTCAGTAGTTAGGAAGAGGAAGATGTTTAATGAATACACTTTCACATGGACGGATTCAAGGTGACTGCATTTGTGTGGCAGCTGAAAAGCAGATTATTAAGTGTCATTCAAGTTGTGAGAAGTTCATACATATTGTATCTCGAGTGACAGTTGGCATCCACTGTAGTCCTTTAAACTCCTTTAATTGCCTCAACTTTTAGCATTAATTACACTGCTCTGTTGACTTTATCCCTGAAAGTAGTTTGCCGCATTTATGGGCTGATCTTCGTATATCTAGGAGCTGTGACAGAAACAGCAGGTCTATCATATTTCTGTGAGGTTATCATGACGAGGACATAATTATAATTATCTGGCAACGAGCGCTTTGCACCGCAAACCGAAGCGGGACATATATAGACATCAGAGACAGGAATGTGTTCACGCCTGTTTTCAGTCCTTGTGGGGACCAACCTTGAGAGTGAGGACATTTTTTTCTGCAGGCATCCTTTTTTTTTTGTGCTCCTCTCACATTTGTATCAAGGTCCCACTGTGGAGGATCACATTGTCACATCTGTGCTCCTCACATATAAAGGCATACACACACAAAACTGATTCACTTACGCACACGAATATACTAAGAGAAACTAAAAGTTTTATGTATCATATTATAAATGAAAGCAGCAAGGAGAGGGAGTTTCTGTGGCATTGTCAATTAAGACCCATAAACTGAATGAAAATATCTGCTTTCTGGCTACTAGCGATAGCTAGCGGTAGCGTTAGAAACATTGCTAGCAGCAGGTCCAAGGCAAGAAACATCAACAAACAAATCCCAATTTGAACTAGAAAGCCTCAATCTCGCTGCTTTAATGACGGCAGAGTTTCACACCTCACTGTTTTTGTTAGCGGCTAGGATACATTTAGCAGCAGTGGCCCCTTGAGCCTTCATTTTACCGGGAGATAACAACCCTGTTTCAGACACATAGCCAGGCTTATAGAGAGCTAATCTAAACGCTGATGGCGTAATTATTCTATAGCACTTACATTGTGCCATCTTTTGCACTCAATTGGTACTAAAGACAACCTTGAGGTAGTGTGGCTGCTCTCTTTTTCTCATTGATCCGTGGCATCTTGCCCGAACTCCGACACTTGATATGTATCCAGGGAAAAAGGGAACATTTTAGAATTTCAACGAGCATTAAAGTTGCTTTTTGAAATCGTTTTGAAATTGAAAAACTTAGCTATGACTAAGTAAAGTTACATGACACATTATATACTCAACATCCATGTATCCAGAGCTTATATGTCTGATTTAATCCATGGGTAAAACAGTTAACAGGTAGCTTGCTTAGCTTCATTGTTAACCCAGTTAGCTAGTTAGCTTAAGAAAGGTCAAGACTTACATTCATAGTCAAATAAATATTGTTCAAAAAAGAACTTGCATCCTTTCTCTAGTTTTCACACTTGATGTCAATGAAAATGTGTCGGCGATTCTGTTGATATCGGTCTTTGTAGTATCCAACAGGTTGTGGAGAGACTACCTGAAAATCATGTTCACTTATTCAGTCAGACACTGGGTTGTATTATTAATAGTTTAAAACATACGCATTTTTTCAAGCAGTCAAATCTCAAGTACATCAAACATCTTTCAGCGTTACTGTAAATCCAATTCTGTTCCCTAGTTGTTATTCTTTCAACTTATCTGACTTCTTCCAAAGAAATTCCTCCAACTATGTATAAACCCTCTCAGCAGTAACAGGAAGTTACTGTACTCAGCTTTGGTTTTACACTACATCAGAATAGAAACCCCTCACGTGACACTGAACATCCCACCTCGTTGTGTGCCGGTTGTACGTTTGTCACGGCAGCAGAGACTTTTTTGTCGTTCTGTGATATACTCTCGCTACAGGTTTTTGGAGGGCGGCTCTGTTTGTCTGGCTGCATACAGATGATGCGCTTCAGGCTCAACTCCTCTGCTTTTCCTCTTCTGTAAATCAATAACATCCCACACACACACACACACACACACACACACACACACACACACACACACACACACACACACACACACACACACACACACACACACACACACACACACATACCAGTATCCATTTACTGTAAAATGTCCTGGTGCTGAATTATGTCTTGCATTAGACAGAGCAGAGAGAGAATGCCCTTGATTTATATCCGAATCTTTTCTGCACCCGTCCCAGCAGTGTCCCTGATATCTCTGTGTTGCCTCCAGCTTGATCTGCACGGGTGGATCACCATAGAATAAAGATCAGGGACGACATTTAGGGAGAGGAGCACCATTTACTGCAGGAATATTGTCTTCTCCCAGCACAACAGAAAAAGAAGAAGAAGAACAAAAAATGCATTGTTTAGCTGGTGTGATGCTGTGCTGATAAAAGTGGAAGATTTGCATAACATCAGTGTGGAATAAAGACAATATGCTCAGATTAAAACTCAAAAATGGAAAATAGTTACAAGAGAGCGCTTCACCTTCATCTTTACTCACCAAAATCACATCTCCATTCTCTTGTGTTTTCACTCTTGCATGTGAAACAACAGCTGTGTGTGTGGTAAACATCAACAACATCAACAGCAGGATGTTCACGTTCGAATTGAAGTCTGAAAACCTCCCGCTGCTGCTGCTGCTTGGATCTTCACCACATGCCAAGTCCTCTAAAGCAGCTGCAACACTGAGGGCGACCTGCCGTGGAAGCTGCTAGCTCAGGGATCTCAAAACCTGTGAGATATGGAAAGTCAGGAAATGAGATCAGCGCAATAAAACACCCTGAAAACTACTTAACGCCCAATGACGACTTGGTGAACCCGGACTTCCACGAAGCTCAAGAATAAACCCCTGAGTGATTATCGACTCCGCCTAGACTTTAACAAACCAGAGCCAATGAATCTTTAGTTCTCAGTTTTCTGGCGCTTTTTGTAAAAACTCCAAGCCCACCATCCAGAATGCAACAGTGGCTGTCGATGCCAGGCCGTGCCGCGGACAATAGCCTTCTCCAAAAGTTGGATTACGGAGCTCTAAAGCGGGGAGACTAATCAGGCCCTTAATGACCCTCTGATGGATGGACATTCTGAGTCCGAGCCCCGGAGCTGAGCTTGAGCTGAAACCCTTGGCTTTCAATTACTGTCTGGAGGAGAACACTTTGAGCCTCTGAAAAAAAAAAGAAGAAACCCTCGGGCTCTTCTTTTCCTCTGCAGAAATGGAAGGATATTATAATCTTTTTTTTTTGCTCAGCCTTGCTTTGTAAGGCTAATATATCGGCTTTGTTGTCAAGCAGAGTGCTACGAGTTTAGCTCCTCTCCCGCTGAGCCCTCGCCTTCATCATTGCTTGGGAATACCATAATTAGCTTTAAGTTTTTCTTTTTTTTTTTACATCCACGAGTCTGTGATTACATTTTTGATTGCTGTGATTTGTTTCCCGTCAAAGCCGGCGGCTGCTGTCACACAGCACCCCCGATGTTTGCTTTTTGCCACCACGCTCTGTTTTTAGACACAGCGGCGTCTCATTGAGATTAAATTAGAATTTGTTTGCAGATAAGGATTCAATCTACATTCTGTGACTTTCGCTTACTGTTGGACCCGTCCATCTGCTCGTCACGTTCACCCCTCCTCTCCTCCGCTGGAATTATGGGGAAATGAGAAACGACAATGTCATTGTTATTACAACAATATGACCATCCCGGCCGGCAGCTGTAGTCGATGTTTTATGGATGATGCCGACTCCATCTCGGCAAAGTCATTTATTTTCTGTTTTTGTGGACTGCAGCCAAAAGCTCTCTGGCCAGCAACAACTCTATTTACAGTCCATCTCAGACCTGCTGGCTCAAAGCCCTTTAAAGGTCTCTGATTATTCATTTTTCATGCATTTTTTCTCAATAGTACTGCAGTTTAGGAATAATAAAAAAAGTTGTTAGGTTTTATTTTCTATAATATATTTTGGACATGTTTTTTTTTGCAGCCCCTCACCTCCATCCTCATATTTAACCCTACACTTTAGTAGATACACTGATTGAAAACAAAATATATTTTATTGAGTCTCTAATTTTCGTAAATGCAATCTGTGGATAAGAGAACATGGCTGACCAAATAATTTGTGAGATTTTGGTGACCGACCAAAATCCTGGTGTAGCATGACATGATACAAAACAAGAACAATGTTTCAGCAGGATTAATACATAATCAATAATACACATTAAGCCTTGTAAATGAAACATATTTTGTTGCAGGTAATGTTTGTTTGTGAGGTATCACAAATACATTTCTAATCGTTGTCTGCCGAAGTCTGAGTAGAGAGGAGTAGATGGACGGGCCAGACTAGCAGGACTTTCACCCAGGAGACCGCTGTTCATGTCCCGCTTAACACCAAAAGCCAATGTTCTCAGATTTCAATATATATACCTAACGTAAATGATATAACGTAGCAAACACTCATTTTAATAATATTGAACAATAATTCATATTTTATGTAATATCTTATTTAGCTTTGGCAATGATACAACCTGAACATTTATGCCAATTAATCTTATTTCAATTGGAATTTAAGCAAAGCGAACAAACCTAGCTTGTTTTGTTTCAATTTGCAATATTAAAAACATGTTGATTCCTTCAAAATATAATTGAGAATGCAGTGTAGTTTTATGAAAACAGGTTTTGGAGACATGGTTGAATTAGTAAATCTCATGCTGCATCAGCAGGTGGAGTCTGCAAAGTCTTAAACCAGGCCTCAAGCCCTTTAAACCAAGTTCTACTCAAGTCACAAAATCTTCATAAGAATATCCATTTTGTGTTCAGTTGCAAGTTTTTCGCGTTTGTGAATGATCTTCCTCTCTAACCCCTTGAATTTACACTATTTCAAGTTTCAACTTAAGTCTTGAGGGTGTCAAGGTGTCAAACAAGTTGTTGCAAACAAAGTTCTTTTCCCTATTTGAAGGAAAGGACACTTGTAGTTTTGCTAAACGTAAACTAGTCAGATGATTGTTGATGGAGTTGAAGATGTCCTTGAGGAACGCAACATTTTATTAGCGCTTCGCTTTGAAACCAGCACTAAATAAGACGCCTTAAATCAACAGCTCTCAGACCATCAGATGCTCTGACAATGAGTCATTGAATTCTGAGTTTGTTACCATAAATTCCTCTCTGATATTTGTTGAATTCACCTTAGCTTTCTCTCGACAACCAATTCTTGACACTTTCATCCCGTCAATATTAAATGATATCATGAAAATCCAATTCCTGGTACTCCCAGAGGTCAAAAGCAGATCAATTACCACAAGCATTTAATTTTCTTGGCACCTGTCTGAAGAAGCTACGACCGAAGCTACGAAAAGAAAAAACTCATTAGATTTGTGTGTTATTCAAGAAAGAAAATTAGAAAATTCACAAATCCAGGAGCAGCTGCAGGACAAAGAGTCAGAGGTCTGGGGAAATCAGGAGTATTGGCAAACTTATAAATCCTCCCAACTCTTTTATTTTGTAGAGTGTGTGCCGTTTCTGGGTGTGAGTGTCCTTGAGAGACCTTGGTGTTCATCGGGAGCGGTTGATAATCTCCTGGATGATGTGGTCCTCTGAGTTAAAAGCCTGCCATGCTGACTTATGTGTTTCCTCTGCGGCTCGTCTGCGATTCTCCTCCTGCTGCTGCTCCGCTGAAATAGTGTGATTTGGATCAGCCGAGCGGCAGGCAGCTGGTCGGCAGGTTGTTATCTGCAAACACAGACCGCCACACATGCACATGCACTCCGGTTCTCACACACACCTGTGCACACTCTTGTAATCTATTATCAGACACTGCCACAGTGTTTCTGTCATTACAATGATCTGCTGCAGGAAGTTTTGGTCCTACTTTCTAAATAAAGGCTTTATTAATGACTAAGAAGTCTTTAGGCTTCACAATTCAGTTTAGAAGCAATAAATGTGTTGGGTTGCCAGTTTGATACAAAAAAAATCCCTTTTCCACTTTATAATGATGCAGTTATAAGTGTTTGGTCCTCCATCAAAAGGCACTTGTCATGTTCTTACTTTGTCATAAGCCATCAAGTCTGCATTAATCAATGTTATCGTTGATATACAGTTTTCCCAGCCTGGTCTCCTAAAAATATAAAGAAACTAATTGTCAATTACATTTTGAGGGTATTTTTACCCTGATTACATTTGTTTTTGAGGTATCACAAATACATTTCTTAATGTAGTCTGCATGGAGGGAAATTCAGGGTGGATGGTTGGTTCAAACAAACACAGGACGTTCACCCAGGAGACAGCTGTTCATGTCCAGTGTGAAACCGAAAGTCAGTTCTGACTTATTTTAATTTACGTCCGTGAATTAAATAACATAACAAACGTGCTAATTTGTGTCCAAACCATGGTGATTCTTCCCAAACATAACCAAGTAATGTTTTTATTTTGTTTCAATTCACAACCTTAACCAAATGTTTAAAACTACATCCGCAGTATTGGAGAAAATACACCCTGAAAGTGGGATGTGAAAGTGACAGGCTTGGTATTTATTTTGGTCCACATGCTTCACAAACTTTTCTCTTCATATAAGTGATCCGACAGCTCATTGAGTGGCCAACTTTATAAATTGACTCAGTAGAAAGATAAAGAAAGTGTCCTGCTGGAGGATAAAAACCAGCAGAGGGGATTTGTTTTACAACTTTGCAACCCCAAAGTTGTTCTTATCAATGGTTTAAAACTGATGTACTGATCTATCTAAAGGTATCTTTTTAGAAAGTGGCATCAAAGTTTTTCCTTTTTGAAAATAGATTTCTGCAAAACTTTTTGGCTCGAGGGTTAAGACTAATGTTATACTTCAGTCCTAAATCCTCCAGAGAAAGCCAGGAACTTGGATTTAGTATCACCGCCTCAGGAAAGCCCAAATGTAGGTTCAGCACACTGGAAACAAAAGCAGAACCTGTGACAATGACTACACTTTAAATTATAGGTTCTTGTAGTTCAGAAGGCGTTTAATATTTCTTTCTTTTTATATTTTAGTAGAAAAGCATCCAGTGTAGAATTATCTACAGTTACCTGTGAGCTAATAATGACTTTTCATTACATATCAAGTGTTTGTAAAATTCAATGAAATTCTTGCTGTCAAGATATGACAAGGCAATATCTGTTTTTGACAACAAAATGACTATTACATCCGGTTGTAAAATGCGGAGCTTCTGTTTACAGAATATATAGCAGGTTGGTTTTGTAGATGCATAAGACATTTGTCATAGCTGCTTTTATTTAGACAGCAGGGTGACACGGTGAGTGAGAGAGTTAAGACATCTAGTTTGAAACCCTCTCTGACAGCAGACATCTTTCCTGCTCAAAATGTCCTCCAGCGACACTGAATCATCCACCAGCTCCGAGCTTTCTCTGCAGCTGATCCCCTGCAAAAAAACAACGAGTTACTCTGCCTCAGATCAATACAGCATCACAATAAAATAAGTCTGATTCCAAAGTTTTGCTGACAGCTTTTGGAAAGAGAAAACCCAGATTGATTCGTTACATCTGATTGGTGGAGCTGACTCGGGGGCTCAGCGCTCAGGTGACTGATTGACAGCTTTTACAACGAGCTCCTGGGACTCCAGAGGTTACAACAGATGTGGAATGAAACAAGCTGCGAAAACTGTGACAAAACAAAGTGAAAGTGGCATCAGGCTGCACCTGAGGAGCAAGGAGTCTGCTTTTATCTCTCTCTACACCTCGGTGATATCACACGGGGGGTTCCTCGGTGTGAAAAACATTCAACATATTGCTCAATTTAACATGTTTGAGAGTAAATTTGATTTAAATAACTCTTGTTTATGCTAGTGCACCTGTGGCTAATTCAAGCTAACATCCAGGTCATGAATGTTTTTATATTAGATTTTTACACCTGGCATCTGTTGAGCTCCTCCCAGGGGAAATACAAAACCCTATATTTTATTAATTTTGTTCTACTTTGATCCATCTTGCCACAATTTGCAGACAAACCTTCGTTAGAAAAAGGAAAAGTTGTTAGTCTTTACATAAATGAAGTTCAGCAGGACTTGCTGTATCGAAACAGAAACCAACCCCAATGTTTTTGAGAGTTAAAATTCTGAATTTGTGTATATTTTCAGGCCGCTGACTCTCCTCACGCTCTGTCTGTGCCGATGACCTGGGTGAAGGAAGGAGGCATGGTGAGACTGGATAAAAAATACCTGCAGGCGGACTACAAGGGAGTCAGCACGGATGACATCGTCTACACCATCGTCGGCTCAGATGGACAACCTAAATATGGTACAAACAAACATGTCATTCAAGAGATACACTTTTAAACAGGCTCTTTGATACAATAAAGATCTGACAGATTGATTAAGCTCCAAGTGGCTTTATTCTGGCTGCAGTTTGGTTCTAATTTAAACCGTTTTTATAATGCCTTCTAAATGTCTTCTCCTCAGCATATTGTGGTAAACGTCGACGGAAAGATGATAAAAACTGAAATGAGATGATAACTATGTTAAGTAGGATCTATCTTAAACTAGGCCTCATGTAGCATCTTAAATTCAATGGATAAACGTCAAACAACAAATTTAATTGATAATCATTATTCATTGACATGAGTCACATGTAAACCTTCTCATTTATTCATCTTTATTCACTGTACTGATTTATTAATCATATTCTTCATTCAGTCCATTCATTTTGTTCATTTTGTAGTTAATTCATTTATTTAATGTTTAGTAGTTTATTTATGTAGGTAGTCCAATAAATATTTAATTTAAAAAGAAATCGATCGTTTGATTTGATAAAATAATAGGTCACTGTACACCATGACAAGAACTCTGTAGCAACTTTGGGTGGCATCCTAAATTGAATCCTAAGTTAAATGCTGTTACTTAAACTAATGGTGTCTTATGGGAAAGCTTCTTACCATCATTTTTTTAATACAAATTCATGGGTTTATATTTTGTAATTTAATTATTAATAACGTTAAATATTTTGATATAAATTCATTATTACTTATTAAAACGTCTTCAATCAATTAGGCTAGAATATCATAATAAACACATTTGTACAGATTATGGACTATAATAGAAGCCTGTAAATTCTTACCCTAACAATTAATTCTGGTGGGATGTGATCCCAGTGATTATAATAATTGTGTGTTGTATAATAACTGAGAGAAACAGTTCTTCACCTCCTCTGTAACCGTCTCAGGCGAGGTGGTGCTGGTGTCCATGCCAGCCGACGGCCCCGTGGAAAGCTGGCGTCCATCGCTAACTGACGAGCGAGGCTCCACGCCCACGACTTCCTTCACTCAGCAGGACGTCAACGACGGCACCGTCTGGTACCGACACTTTGGCAGCGGCACCAACAGCGACTCCTTCCAGTTCCAGGTCAGTTCTGGTTCTTATACTGTGTTTACATCGGAGGTGTTTCAGACATCCTTCATACTGGGGTCTGATTGATCAATTATAATTCAACTTTACGGAGACACAAAGCAAACTTTCCTGCTTCAAGTCTGTTTTCTCTAACCTTTTCAGTGTTTACCTACAATCATTTTGTGTTCTTTCAGGGTTATGAGAATACAAAGTGGAAAACTGTAATACTTCATTACTTTCCCTGAAACTTAGAAGTGTACGGAAAGTTATTAGGGAAAAGAATAATGGAAAAAAATGAGAAAAGGAAGATTTTTATTTTATTTTGCATTGCAAGGATAAAGACAAAATGTATAGAATAAGGTCGAAATTTAGTTCCTATACTGAAATTCTGACATTTCCACTTCATTTTCAAAATACAAAATTAAAAGAGAGAGGAAGCACTACAGCCATTAACACAAAGAAGGCATCGTTATTCCAAAACACCAAGAGACACTACAAAGTAATTAAAATATGATCTCAAATGAGATTTCAGGTCATTTTTATGTGTCGGCCTCCCAGTCACTGGTGGAAATGGTTCTGTAAAACCATCTGATCTCCACAGTGTCAGTGTGCAGATATCAAAATTGTTTATTCAACGCTACTTGAAACCAAACAAACTAAAGAACTAAAATAAATGAGTTTCAATAGGAAGGGAAAAAATGGTGGAGAGTTTTTGCATTCCAATACCCATACTACTATACCAATAAAATATTTAGTTTGTCGCAACACATAGTATTTCAAATGCATTTCTGCCAAAAATACCAGGATGTTCTACTACACTCGGCCGCATTTTTCAGTATGCAAGCCATCATACGTTTCTTGCTATTCAGACCCACAATTCTTTGCAAAGCAGATATATGTGAGAAAGAGGGTCAAAGTTCAAGGTGCCATGTTATGAAGAAGCCCCAATTAATGAATGCATACTGCATGCAATAGTACGCACTTTGTAAGGGCAGCTGCAGTTTGTACTAAAAGTAAAAAGAAAAAGTGATTTGGAACACAGCTTTTATATCACCGTCTTATGAGCAGTCAGTTGAGCCTTGTTGTAGCTCATTCTTCATGAAGGGGTGTCTCAGTAGAATCTATTTAGCTATAAAACACAACATCAACCATCTGTTTTCAAAGGAGAACAAGCTGAGCAGCGACTTTGAATTTCTTGTTCAAGGCTATTTGTTGAACTTTAAATCTCAAAAGTAAACATATGAATTATGAGTTCCCCTCCAGTACACCATTATATCAAACAGTTTTAGGAGAAAAAACACTTCGACAAGGTTGTGTACTACTACTACTGTACCTATAAATAACTTCATAAAGCTGATAAGGAAAATAAGGAAGCCTCGGGGGGGACGATAAGAACGTCTCACTCCGAAAGTAAAAGAGGAGGAGATGGTGACGGAGACGCATGTCGTCGTTCTTGTTGTTTTTCTGTCTCTCTCTGGAGAATTCTTTTGAAGTTCTCACTCGTACTCGTGTTCCCATGAGTTTGCCTCTTCTCCTCCCTTTTCCATCATGTCTCCCTCTGGCGTGATTTATTCCTCCCCCACTCCTCCTCTTCCTCCTCCTCGTCTCACGTGTCTCTCTTTCACCTCCAAACCCCTGATACTGTTTCTATAAAACCGTGCGGTTTATTGGAATCAGTAAAAATATGTCCTTCAATCTTTGTTTTTTATTATATAAGTTACAGTTGTTGTAACCGCCAACCACTTAACAATTCACTCTGTCACAACACAGACTGCACTTCCTTTTTATCCTCTCTCCCTTATGTCCCTCCCAACTGTTATCTTTAAGTGGATTTCTTCTCCATCAGTTCAGACCTTGGCACCAACCGCTCAAAATCCACCCACAGCGACTCATCTCGATTAGCGCTAATGACCCCAAATTACTCGCAAATTGGCCCCAAATCTGAGAGCATCCCAGTAAAAAAAAACAATGCAGCATTCATCATGCCGCAGTTAGAGAGATTTCCCGTCAATCTCTGCTTCACCTCGAACTCCGTCAGGAAAAACAAAACAGGCAGCCAAAAGCTTGTAGCTACATCTAATCATCTTCCTCCCTCCGTCCCCTCCCCCTCCGTCCCCCACCACACACACAACGTTTTGGCTCCATCCATCAGGGCAAATGCGTTTCAATTACACAGTGCTGGATTCAAATTAAATTCTCGGGTGTCTCATCAATTTGACGGGAAGTGCGAAAGGAGAGGAGGAGAGGAAAAGCAAAAAAAAAAGCCCACCGAAAACCGAACCGTGGAAGCGTTTGTGCTGTTGGACGATTAAACTTGTTTTTTATCGAAGTGTGCAACGCCTTCTTAGAGCTGATTGATTTGAAATTCATCCTGCTTCTGCAACTGAATAGAAGAAGGCTGCACATCACTCTACACATGCATCTTCTCACGCACCAACATGTGAAACCAAACCCGTGTCCAAATCAGAGAGATGGTGATTTGATGTCTTTGAAATTTTGTGTAAAGTAAAAATTTGCCCTTTTAAAAAAACAGAAGTCCTCACACTTGGCTTGTTTGTATCGTGTGGCTTCAGAAATATAACTGAACATATGCAACAAAGAAAGCCAAATTGACCATTTTTTTTTGTTTTTACAGCATCATTTCCTCCTAGATGAATCACAAATATTTCAAATGTTTCCCCCACCGTCGTTGTGCTGCTAGACTCGGTCGTGCAGAATGTACTTTTAAAGCTGCTTTGATATAGTTTACACATTCGGCTGCAACGTTATTATTATAATTGTATTAACCTGCTGAGGGACTAGAGACTAGAATTAGCTTTCTAGCTAACTTTACACATTTACATTCAGGTGAAAACTGGTCCCTTGTAAATAAATAAATTAAATAAACGATCGAACAAATAAGCAAATAAATAAATAATATTGTTAATATTAATATAATTTGGAGTTTGTAAAGGCCCCACCCAGGTTTAAACCTGACTTTTAAGTGTATCTTCAAGCCACTGGACTCAAAACATTGTGAAATAAACTCAACAAACTTCAGACAAATGAGTGAGTCGTGTTTTAAGCTGCACTGTAAAACAAACCGGTGCAGTTTTTTAATGTAACATTCGTTGTAAATCAAACGACACAACATATAATACATGTCGTTTATGTTGAATGGAGCCAACTGAATAATCAATAATTTACTTCTGCTGCGACGCCGCCTTCAATAAATCCAGCTGAGTCAGCGCGCCGGCTCTCGTGTTAACACCATTACTTGTGATTGGTGGCGCTGACTCCGGGCTTCGTGCCGGCGTTACATCACTCCTGACTGACAGAGCTGACTGCAACTTCTGGAACTTTCTTCTCCCGTCAAACGCCACAGAAGTGACAGGAACAAGAAGCAGCAGCAGAGCGAGAGGCGACAAAGATTGGCTCTGAGAAGGGAACGAACAGAGGCTGCTGATGTGGAGCGAAAGAAACACAGAGCAGCAGTAACACAGTTTAAAAGTTGGAACAAAATACTGTTTGCTTTAAGTAGCGTGTGCAAAAAAAAGGAACAGAACCCGAAACTCAAGTAGCTTCTGTCTAGTCAGAAGGCAGAAAAGGGATTAGATTTATCCAATTTCTCCATCTTCTATCAGCCAAATAATTAGCATAATCTTAAATTCTAATTCAAATCATCTGCTGCATTATGAGCAAGCTAAAGCACAGAGGTCAAAGGTCATGGCCTCAGCACAGCTCTGCAGAGTGACAATGTTGGAGAGAAGAGATTTTCTTCCCAAGTAACAACTTTTGCACTTTTTGAAGTATAGCATTAGAAAAAAAACACCAACTTTCTTAGGTGTGCAAAAAAGTTTTTTATGCTGGCTTGATGCGCTGAATGGATCATGGAACGCCTTTGCCGAATAAATTCTGACACAGCAAGAAATACACTCACATGATCAGCTGTTTATGCTGTTGTCGTCTTCCTGGATTTATATATTTATATTGTTTTCATCTCCGAACAACATAAAAACGTGACCTCTTGTAGCTGACATGAAAAACGATTCAAACTTGGACGTCTTTCCATTTTTCTGACTTATGACTTATTGTGTTTCATAACCTCTTCTTCTTCTTCTACTCTGTTAACTGGCAGATTACAGCCATGTTCAAAGAGTACCCTATGACGCCAACGGATCTAAACCAGTTGATAGAAAAGACGCCTAATTTGCATATCTTTTTTTCAAGAGTTTGCTTAGAATGAGCTTTACAGTTGAATAGAAACACAATTTATGGTAATGAAAATCTTTGATCTCAGGCTCCTTTCAACAATGCTCATTAAATATGTATAAGTAGAAAAAAGCGTGCAAGTACAATAAGAATCTAAGAGATATAGTAATGCAAAAGTTCAAATATAGGGATTTAAGATGATTAGTTTTTCTCTGAAAAGGATGTTCTCTGAAAGAATATGTCTTCTTTGAGAGAACATCCTTTTCAGTAAAAAACTAACAATCTATCTGAGATGCAATAAAAATATTTGTTTCTTCACAAAGTATTTAAATTATTCCAGTTGTATGTTTTAGTGCCATTATAAGAACTATAATCCTATTTCGATGATTATCAGGATAAATATCGTAAATAGCAATTATTCATGATCGCGTTTGGAACTGATTGACTTTTTTGGGGGGTAATTGGATTAAGGTGTCATTTTTTTTGTCTGGTAGGATTTACAGAAGAGGTAATGAAGAACAGATGAGAGCCCTGGGGTTCTTATGAGGCACCCTGGGGCTCTTTGTGTGCCCTTTTATTCATTTTACATGTGGAAACTGATTTTTATGGATTCCACAGAGTGATTTAAAAGTAATCAGGGGTGTAATTGTCTTCAGTAAGAGAAATAACTGCCGTACCACCGGACAGCAGATTAGCACTTAAACATGGTCAACTAAGCAGTGAGATCATTACGTTAAATTTTACTCACATCGCCGTCTCTTTTATTAATATTTTTTGTGGTTTCCACGGTGATTTATGGACAGAAACCGATTCGGCCTCTTGTGTTTTTTGTCCCTGCACGCTGATGCCAGGTTCACTTTCACGTTTTCATCACCAGAGTCCGTCACTCAGACATAATATATAAAATACACAAGCCAGAGAGCTGAGAAAAAAAAAAAAATTATTGAGATGATGTGCAGATAAATACTTCAAACTTCAAGATAAGAGAAGTTTAGAGTGAGAAGAGGTTGGAGATAAGAGGAGAAAAGTGTTGAGTGTTTCCTCTTGAAGATACAAGTTTTCAGTCTGTATTATAAAGTGTGTGTGTGTGTGTGTGTGTGTGTGTGTGTGTGTGTGTGTGTGTGTGTGTGTGTGTGTGTGTGTGTGTGTGTGTGTGTGTGTGTGTGTCTTTTTGTGTGTGCAGGTTTCCACAGAGGCAGCCGCGGTCGTACAGAGCAATGCCCAGACCTTCACCATCGGAGTCCTGCCTCAGACCCCAGGATTCCCCCAGCTGGCCCCCGACTGCGACCTGCAGGTCACGGTGAGGGATCAAAAAAATATGACAAACTTACCAGGCTGCTTTCATATTTATGAAGTAATGATAAATATGCGTTATATGCGATTTTGGCAACAGAAGTGTTGTTTTTCCCCAACTAAACAGAGTTTTCAAGCATTAAAAATTCTATTAAAACTGTTACCAGCATCAAAAGTCTCGAAAAACACAACAGTTTCAGAGCAACAGGTGTTTCAGTTTAACGAGTCACTGTGTTAACTGGAGACTTTAAATCTAATGCGTCCGTGGTTGAGCGTTACATAAATGGTTGGTAGATAATAAACACAGATGAGTTTGTACTTAAAATCCATTGAAGGTTTATTCGAGGACACACACATGTTCTGTTGCTGCTCAGAGTCATCGGTTAACACGGTCACTGGTTAAACCAAAACACTGTTGTCGTCTACATCTTCAAGCTATTAAACATGTTGAGTACCACTGGACTCAGCGTTTGTGTGTGTGTGTGTGTGTGTGTGTGTGTGTGTGTGTGTGTGTGTGTGTGTGTGTGTGTGTGTGTGTGTGTGTGTGTGTGTGTGTACAGGCTCTAGAGGATAGGGTGACAGAGATAACACCCTCAGCTCTCTCCTTCGTCGACTCTGAGACTCCCAGCGAGAAGCTCATCTACAACATCACCAAACCACTACCGCAGGGACAAGGTCAGACACTAAAACACACACACACACACACACACACACACACACACACACACACACACACACACACACACACACACACACACACACACACACACACACACACACCATATGCTGTAAATATATGAGGATGACATGACAGCTCCCAAAAACTGAAGCCAAAACCTCTTGATCGCCGCCCTGGTGGCTGGTTGCAGTATTGATCATAGACCCCGCCTCTTCTATGTTAGCGGATGAGACTTTAGTCAAACAAAAAAAAAAAAGAACTACAAAAGTTAGGTCAAAATTAAATCAGCATTAATAAACAAAACAAAAAAGATGATGATTTGAAATTATTGTATGTTTGATTTAGGAGAACCCTGCCTTGCTCAAGGGTTTAGCTTTTTCCCATCAGCCTGCCAAAGTTATGTAATTACTGTCTTTAAGTCTGGACTTTTACAAAAATGAGTTTTGATTCATTTTTCGCTGAGTTTAATAATTTCCAATAATTCCAGCATCGGACCATCTGACAGAATGATGTTTCATTTTTAGTTTTCCGTCTAATGAAAAGGGAAAAAAAATGATTAACAATGGATCTAATTCATCAACTAATGGGCTGATAAATCGGAGGAGGAGGAGGAGTCAGACTGTTTGTCATGAATGTTTAATTATCTGAAATTAGATTTTAGATATTTTCCTCTGAGTCAAATGTTCTTCCTGAAGCCTTCTTCAAGTCTGCAGGATTCATTCCTCCCTCACTGTTTGAATCCCTCTTCCTCTGCCGCTCGTCCTCAGGAGCCATCGAACATGTGGACCAACCGTTCACGCCGGTGAAACATTTCACTCAGGCCGACGTCAACAACGGCAAACTCCTCTACAGACCGCCGGCGGCCCCCTCACACCTCCAGGAGCTCTACCAGTACTCCTTTACCGGTGAGACACACACACACGTACACACTCACAAACCAAAGACATTTTATTCAATATTGAATAAACAAATAAATACATTATAAATAAATATGGCTGTGAAATAATTAAATTTGCTTATAAAATAAATCCTGAAATAAATAAATGTGTAAATAAATATATAAATGGATTTAAGTATAGACATATAAATAAGTCAATATAGTTCATGAAATAAGTCCTGAAATAAATAAATTAAGAAAAAAGATATAAAGATAAAATACAAATAAGTATTAATATCTACATAAGTCAATATCGTTCAATAAAAACATAAATAAACAAATAAATAAAATGTCTCTGTAATAAATCCTGAAATAAATAAATGAGGCATTTTTTAAATATAAATGAATAAAATAGATAAATAAATACAAAAATGAATACATATGGCTATAAAAAAGTAAAGAAGCTTTTTTTATTAGATAGCCTCTGGATGTTTACATTCTGGATAACATAACTCATCTGAACCGTCTGCAGTGTCTGGCTTTATTTCTGAACACATATTGATCTGAAGCTGAGCCGTCTGCCGTCGCCCACCACCAGCTCCTTCTGAGGAGACCACACCAGCCACGTAGCACTGAGTCCTCCAGAGTCTCAACATGAAGGTTGTTCAGACTGTGGAAACAAATGTGTAATGTTCTCTATATCAGAATGTATCAAGATTAAGAAGAGGACAGTTCGTATGATATCTTACGAAAAAATGACTCATCATTTTTCATGCTTTTTTTAATACAAAAGTCCAACAACACGTGTTCTTCTTAGCTAGTTACCCATGGAAAGACTTTTTAAGATTAATTTCTGTCTTCACAGGAAACAATTTATTTAAGTTTAGGCAACAAAACTACTTTGTTAGGTTTAATAAAATATGATGAAATACTTAGTTAGGTTTAAGTAAAGATGGTGAAACACTTAGTTAGGTTTAATAAAAGATGGTGAAATACTTAGTTAAGTAAATGACCTAGCCCTTAAAGCTAACGTGAGCTAGCATACTATTGATGATATTTAAAGTGACTTTTTAAACTTTATCTCACCTCCACGTCGACTGTGTCTCTAGAAACCGTTTATCATCCAGACTTTTCTTCTTCTTTTGTGTTTTCTCAATGAAAAACATAACTACAGAAAGTTGCTCCCTCTGGATAATAATCTTAATAATATCCAGTTGTGTTTTCAGATCTTGTAGTTTGTGCATGTTTGAGATTAGATAGAAGAACATCATGCAACCTGCATTTAAAATCAGTTAAACCTCCTGCAGAAGTCGGAGTCCGTCTTTAGTTAGCTCTTGTCTGATGATTGATGATTCAGTAGCCATTTGTCAAAGAAAATGATTTAGCAAAAGTCATCTGATTTTGTAAAGTTAAACTGGCTTTGATCTCCAAACACTGAGGTCATTTCCCAAAACTCTTATTGTAAAAACTCTGGCTCTTAAACTGCAAACTATCAGCTCACATGATTAATAATTAAAGATGAAGAGTGGGAATTTAACTGTGAAAAAAAACAATCTGAGCCATTTTTCATTTTTCAAAGTAAATTATTTTTAAAATTTAAGCCAACAATCCCAGATCAAAGATGACTTGACTTTCTCTTATCTCAGTCTGTGGAGCATCAATAAGTCCTCCTCATCGCCTCCTCACTTTTATGCCTCATCCGTTCACTTGTTTTAGGTTTCACAGCTCCGGCCTGTCGGCTCCTCCTCAATCCTCTGTTTTTATCTTTCATCACCTCACAGCTCTAAAAGTTCTACTTTTTGTTTTTAACCCTTACAGGTCTGCCAGAGTCGCTGAGCGTCTATTTCACAGGTGAATACTTCATGTTTCTCAGTTTAGAGAGGAGGAGGAGGAGGAAGAGAAAGAGGAGGAACAGGTGGATGAGGGGGAAGAGGAGGGGGAGGAGGAGGAGTATCAGGAGGAAAAGGATGTGTAGAAGGAAGAGGTGGAGGAGGTGTGAAGAGGAGAAGGAGAAGTAGGGTAAGAGTAAGAGGAGGAAAGGGAAAGGGGGAGTAGGAAGAGGAGGAGGATGAGGAGGAGGAAGAGGGGGAGGAAGGGGAGGAGGAGGGAGAGGAAGTAATTAGTTTCCTCTCTCCTCGTCACTTCTTCATCCCCACACTAAATCCTCTTCATCCTCACTCGTCTCCTCCTCGCTGCTTCCTCCTCACTGATATCTCTCTGAACCAAAATATTTGTCTCCTCTCTCCTCATTCTCCTCTCCGTCTCTCCTTTTCCTCCCTCCTCTCCCTTCGCTCTTTAATCTCCGTTGTGTTTTCATCTTCTTGTTATTCTCTGACCTCAATTTCTCCTCCTCTCTTCTCTCCTCTCCTCACTTCCCACCTTTTTGATTTCATCTTCGTCTCCTTTGCTCTCCTCCCTCCTGATCTCTCCTTTTCTGTTTCCTTTCATTTCCTTTTAATCTTCACCATTAATGTCCTTTCTCTCTCTCTCCTCCCCTCAGGCTTCTTTCCTTCCCTCTCTCTCTCACTTCCTCCTATTGTTTACGGGCGTTCGGAGAGTGCTTTTCACTTTGCTGTAGGCCTTGAGGCTCACACACACACACACACACACACACACACACACACACACACACACACACACACACACACACACACACACACACACACACACACACACACACACACACACACACACACACTCTTCATCCATCCTGCTACTATAAATTGAAACTGTTGTTGTAGAAAGTGTAACAAGTTTTCGCCAGTCAATTACGTCTCTGCGGCATAAAAGAAAAGAATACATCTACCCAAGTCTTTTAAAGGTACTTATGCTTTACTTTAGTATTTACATTTTGTGCAAGGTTATATTTATACTCCACTATATTTTCATGCGGGAAAATATTGTGCTGAAAATGATTTATCAGTCGATTAGGCATCATTTATATTCTTAAGTAAAGTAATTTCTCCAGTTCAGCTTCTTAAATTATTATTATTATATTCCTTTATTGAACCCCATGGGGGAAATTCGGGTGTTGCAATAAATTGCTGCTTCTCGCTGTTTTCACATAATTTTTTTTTTGTTCTTTTTATGGACTTTTCTTTTAAATAAAGTAATTTAAAGATTTAAAGGCAATGCAAAACTAATAAGTTGTAGCTGCAAAATTGGAAAATAATTTAATTTGAAATAATGGATTTGAGATAAATTAAAATATGGGACTTATTTGCACAGTCATAAGTAGACATAATTATAAACTGTACAAATAGAGAAAAAAGTAAATATAATGAAAAATCAACAATTTAGTTGAGTTAAACATGAATTAAATGAGTTGACTCATTCTCTACAATAAATGAATGATCTTTTCAGGCGTCTGTATCCTCTCCATGGACTTCCTCTGAGTTAGTTCACTATTAAAAGTCACAAAATTAATATTGAAACTGTGAAAAAATGTATAAATACAATATTCCTGAGCTTAACTTCCCTCGTGGCTTATGATCATTACTATGCAGAGCAACATTTTGCAGATAAATAAACTTAATCACTATTACATAATGTAACACAGACACATTTTTCGCTGAGTCATTTATCATCGTTCACACCATCTTTTTATATCCCGATGTGATAATTGCCTTTTTTTGAGTAGAAGTGACAAATGTAGCCAAAAAAAGCTGCAAAAATGTAAGTGTGTGACAAGTTTCCACCTCAATCTCTGAGGAATTGTCAAAGCAGTTTGGTTCATTTATTCTGCGAGATTTTTTAATTAACAATAATCTTGTGTTTGTGTGATTTGACACGAGGATGATGATTAGGGATATTTCTTCCCTGTTTTATGCTTTAAATATTCCTCAGTTAAAGAGCTGGGGAGATAAATAGCATCAGAAGTGTGTTTGTTTGTTTGTTTGTTGATTCACTTCCACTGTTTTATTTGTGCGTCTCAGTGTCGGACGGTGAACACACCACTCCTGAGCTGGACTTCGCCGTCCTGCTGCTGTCTAACCATCAGCAGCCGCCGGTGTTCCAGGTCCTGGACCCGCTGCTGGAGGTCATCCTGGGAGGACAGGCGTCCATTGGTAAGAGAAGACGAGACACACACACACACACACACACACACACACACACACACACACACACACACACACACACACACACACACACACACACACACACACACACACACATGTCTGAGTGATGAAGTGGTCTGTGTGAGGTAATGAGCTCTGAAGTACGACACAATGCTGGAGAAAAAGAGCTGTGTGTGTGTGTGTGTGTGTGTGTGTGTGTGTGTGTGTGTGTGTGTGTGTGTGTGTGTGTGTGTGTGTGTGTGTGTGTGTGTGTGTGTTTACACTCTGATACAGACAGTTAAGTTTCTCCTTCTCCTGCTTCATCTCTCTTAACACTCCTTCATCTTCTTTGTGTGTGTGTGTGTGTGTGTGTGTGTGTGTGTGTGTGTGTGTGTGTGTGTGTGTGTGTGTGTGTGTGTGTGTGTGTGGTGGTGCAGGCAGCAGCTGGCGGTGAGCGACGCTGACACGGCTCCAGACGATCTGGAGTTCGAGCTGGTGGAGGCTCCCGTCCACGGAGAGCTGGTCAAGACCGACGGCAGCACGCACACCAGCATGAACAACGGTGAGAACAGACGCTCACATGACACGGACAAGCTGGTGATGTCACAACTACTGACTCAGCACAAAACAAAGTGGATGACTAGCAGGGAAATAGTTGCACGGAAAACTCCTTAATCGCTCAGAAAAGTCTGTAGTTGTTGCACAGAAAAGTATTTATTTGTTGCACAGAAAAGTCTGTAGTTGTTGCACAGAAAAGTCTTTAGTTGTTGCACAGAAAAGTATTTAGTTGTTGCACAGAAAACTTGTAGTTGTTGCACAGAAAACTTAGAAGTTGCTCAGAAAACCTTGTAGTTGTTGCACAGAAAAACTCTGAAGTTGCTAGAAAAAAAAGTTGCTCAGAAAACTTGTAGTTGTTGCATTGAAAACTTAAACTAAATACTTTCTCAGAAAAATCAGCAGTTGCACAGAAACATACAGGCCCTCAAACCAACAGTGAAAACTACAAACACACACACCTCCATTCACACCTTCTCCATCCCATCAGGCGACATCTTCACCTTCAACGACGTCACCCGCAACGTCCTGCTCTACCGACACGTCGGCCTCACCAGCCGGGAAGACGCCATCACCTTCTCCGTGAGCGACGGCATCTCCATGGCGACCACGGTGGTGCAGGTGGCGGTGCTGGGCGCCGGGGGCGACGGGCCCCAACGGGACCCTGCGGCCACGCTGTCGCTGGAAGTGGGCGAGAAGAGCAGCACCGTGATCCGACGCTCACACCTGGCCTACACCGTGAGTGTGGCAGAGCCTCTCCTCAGACTGAAGGGCTTCAGTTTAGGTTACAGATTAGAGAACATTTTACAACGTTCACATTTCTCTTTAACACTTTGAGTCGGATAAGTTGATATTTTTAGGTTTTGTTTTGGAGAAAAAAACAAGCTTGAAAAAGCTTTGACAAAGAATAATATAAAGATTGTTTTTAATACATCTGATCATGTGCACTTTACATTGTTTAAATATGTAGATCTAAAAGAATACATTTTTTTACCATTTTTTTGCCCCCGAAGGCTGTGCCATCGGTGTGTGAATGGGTCGTTCTTATTGTAGTATCAGTCACTTTCTTTTGGCAGGAAACGTAGCAAATCTTTTTTTCATTTTTTTCATGGATCAAACTCACCTCGTCAAATGTAACATACAAACAATTGAAGTCTTAAATCTTAAATCATAAGTGTACCATTAACATATAGTTTCCTTTTCTATTAACTTTTGAAAACCTTAAAATTTGGCAACGGTTTCGGGTTTATCTTGTTTACCTGAAGTGTCCTTTACTGTTCAAATCGAGACCATTTGTTAGTCAAGATGACCACACTTTGAGAATGGGATCTGAGGTTTGTTTTGCTGTTAAAATGAATTCATGATCGCAGTAAAAAATAAACATAAAGCAGAATAAATACACGATAGTTAAGCTGTTGTTTTGTGTCTCCTCGTAGGACAACGCGTCCCCAGACGAGAAGATTCAGATCCAGCTGGTGTCGGTGCCGATGTACGGCATCCTGACCCGGAGCGAGTCCCAGCAGGAGCACCAGGAGCTGAGGGAGTACTCCTCCTTCACCATGGAGGACGTGAGCGAGCACAGGATCAGGTAGGGAGGAGTCCATGCAAACCTGAAGAGTGCTTCAATGACTGAAGTATTTGACTTTCCTTGGTACTTCATAGTTTTACCTCGTGTTTGTCAAACAGCTGTAACCAGAGAAGTGTTTTACTTCTCTTCAAAGGGTCGAGAGTCTCTAAAATTGGGTAGAAAAGTGCCCAGAAGAATATATCGGTTCCCCATGATGGCTTGAATTGTACTTCAGAGGCTAATAAAAAACTGAAAATCCGCACAAAACCTGCAGCTATGAAAACTCCAGAAGCAGTGACTGCAAGCAGTAAAGGTTCATGAGGGTCCATGGGAGGGAAGGGAGTGAATTAGTGCTTTTTTAGTTCTTCAGTAAAAATAAAAATAAAATGTTCTACTAACAGCTCCCTCATGAAGACAACGTTTTTAGGAACTTGTGAATGAGGATCCCCTTTTTACAAGATCTTGTTTCCACCTGAAACCTGCAGACATGTTGAGTTCATCCAGTGTTTCATAAAGGTGTTTCATAGCGTTATAAATCCACAGAGGACTGAAGAATCCTTCAGAAGGAAGTTATGGATGTGTGCACTTTTTAATAAAGAGGCTTTTCACTGATTCCACTCTGTGAGAGATAAAACGGGCACAGAAAACTCAGTAGTTGTTGCTCAAAAAACTCAGGAGTTGTTGCACAGAAAACTTAGTAGTTGTTGCCAAGGAAACTCAAAAGTTGTTGCACAGAAATCTCAGTAGTTGTTGCTCAGAAAACTTAGAAGTTGTTGCCAAGGAAACTCAAAAGTTGTTGCACAGAAAACTTCAGTAATTGTGCTGAGAAAATACAGTAGTTGTGGATCAGAAAACTCCATAGTTGTTGCTCTGCAAACTCAGAAAAATATTGCTCAAAGAAATCTGTAGTTGTTGCACAGAAGTGTTAGAAGTTGTTGAGAAAACTCAGTAGTTGTTGCACAGAAAACTCAGTAGTTGTTGCACAGAAAGCAGTAGTAGCTTTGAGGGTTCTTCAGTTGCCGTCATGATCAATTCCTGTGATTGCAGTCAGAGTCGGGGGGGATCTTGTTCCCCTTGGCAACACGGCAGAGGAAGACGCTGTTATAGCTTTCTGACACATTTTAGTTTTTCTCTTCAATTTAACGCTTCTCACGAGACGAGCACTCTGCCAACATTAACGTTCGAGCGACAACACACCAAGAAAAACAAAGGAATTATCCTTCCACCCCTCCCATTACATTCAGTGACTCAGCCTGATGCCAATTAGCACCACTCTGATATTAGCTGCTGGAGGTGCTGAGGCCCCGTCTGAGAGCCGCTGATACGAAACATTCTAACGGCTTCATCTCCATAACGCAGGCCCTGATTAGCTTTAGCACAGGACTATCCTCCGGGGTTGGGGGGGGGAATCTGCAAATCGCCCATATTAGTTCTGTCTCCGTGAAGTTTTTTTGGCTCGTACAAAAACAAGAGCCGGGGAATTGTTTTTATGAGAATTAAATGGGATTAGAGGAGAAGTACACCGGTATGGATTTGAATTTTATTAGTGCTTTGCAGAGATTAGCAGCTGCATCGTTGTGGGAGGACTAATGCGGAGCTTTTCCAAGTCCTCTTATCGGTCCGGGGTTATGTTTTCATTAAAGGAGATTTATTGCGTCAAGCTAATTAGTTATTAAACGACATACACATTCAATGCAACGTCTTAAATCTAACCGCTACCTCCATCTTCAGGTACATCACCTCCTTGGAGACGGGCAGCCAGCCGGTCACCGACATCTTCCACTTTGTGGTTTACGACGTGGACAACAATCGCCTCGACAACCAGATGTGCACCATCACCATCACCTCTGCACCCAGACAGCCGCCGACGGTCACGGTCCGCAGCGGCATCAAGGTGTTCACACGCACACACACTCACACACACTCACACACACTCTGAGAACTGAAATCATCCTAATATATGAAATGTTATAATGTTATGGTCTGGTACAGTACATAAACAAACTGCACAGTTATTTCCCCTCCATTATCTGTCTGCTCATAAGAGGCCGAAATCCAGAAATACTCTTTAGAGGGTGCTTTTTCCAAGCAGCTGCCGTATTCATAAACTTTTTTTATATTTCTTTAACGAGACAAAGAAGCCGAGAATGATGTTGTCCCTCTGAGAGCGTGATACTCAGAATTTCAAGTCATTTTTAACCCACTAAACTGGAATGGAAATGGGACTTTTCTTTACTATATAAGAACAGTATTTCAAAGGCCATTCTCAAACATTTAGACATTTAGAGGCAACAAAAACATCTGGAGATAATTGAGAGTGTCAAGTAAGAAGGAAGTGGAAATTAAAGGTCTTTTAATATCAAAATGTCAAACCTTTTCTTCTGTTATGATAAGCCAACCCTCTGTCCGCAACATTGTCGATGTAAAAATGATCCGTAGAGCAATAAAACATCTGGACTTGTCTTTTTTTTTTTGTCGTTAAGGTCCAGGAAGGCGGCCGAGTGCAGCTGTCAACCAATCACATCATCGTGTCGGACCTGGACACGCCCAGAAAGGACCTGCTGGTTTGGATCGTCAGTCCGCCAAAGTACGGCTTCATCGAGAACACCAAGAGAGGTGAGATCTGCTTTTGTGTGTGTGTGTGTGTGTGTGTGTGTGTGTGTGTGTGTGTGTGTGTGTGTGTGTGTGTGTGTGTGTGTGTGTGTGTGTGTGTGTGTGTGTGTGTGTGTGTGTGTGTGTGTGTGTGTTTTTATTAAGCCTCATGTAGGAAGAACTCGTATGTTTTTAAATTCTTATTTTGAATTTTCTCTTAAGCTACAAAGACAATGTAGGAGTGGTCCAGATGTGTCGTAGGAGTCATGTGACTTAAGTTTGCTGTTATTCAAAATTAGTTTTGCACTAATGGATTTCATATGTTATATTACTTTGTAACATTTGCATTAAAATGTCCTATATTTGACTCTATATCTATATCACTACAATATGAACTTCTCAAACTGCAAACAACTTAAATATGCACTAATTGAAGGTTAAATTGTCTCTGTATATGATGAGGTCAGTATGAAGTGTAAACAGGTTTCTTTTGAATGCCTTAAGCTTTGTTTACATATATTTTTGTGCACTTGGAACCTCCACACAGAGGGCGAACAAAAATGAACTGCGAAGAATCAAAAAGACGACGAATGTTACTTTTGAACCAACCTCCTCAGTGCAGAGGAGGGATTGTAATAACCTGTAAACTCATATCTCATGTTCATGGACTAGTGCATCGCCCTATTAAAAGCCCGGAAAGAAAGAACTCAAGAAAGAAGAAAATGTATTTTAAAGAAACAAAGCTGTAAACACTTTCGATTTGGCTGCAAAATGTTTCATTTTTAACACCTCCTATTTCTAAAGTATCTAATAACGAATTGGCCTTTTTATATTATCCTTAGACATTTAATCCAAATTACACAGACAGCGTCCTGATGAGCGGCAGAGACAGATGGATAGTTCCTCACAAGTAGGTTTATGCAAGTCACTGTCCAAGAGGAAACATCCTCCGGTTGCAATGCCAACATCACCTCCTAAAGCTCGAATTCTTTCAGCCATTTTCAAATCGACCTATTCCCTCTTCATCCCAGTGACGCTACGACCCTCAGGTGACCCAACATTAACAACACTACTTATTTTCTCCCATTCCTTGGCTTCAGAAGGTCCCTGTATTCCAGTGCTGATAGTGTTAAAACGTATAGATTTTCCTTTATGTCTCTGAACGCATTGTGAAGTTTGCTTTTTTCTTTTGTGGCATGAACCCTTCTGGACATATGAGGCAGAAAGCGTTGCCTTATATGGTATCATGGGGTTGTTCATTGTGCTCATTTGCTATTCTCATGGACGACCAGTGTTTGCAAGAAAAGTAAGAGAAAGTTAAGATAAAGAAAGGAAGATGTTCCTGCACGAGGCCGATGTTTCGTTCCTCCTTTGTGAGGTTTCACATCAGAACATTGACGACACATACCGTACATGTATTTCTGTTTCTGTGTGTTTGCTCGTCACACCTGCACCGCCCCGAATCATTCTCTCATTTCTATTTATGTCACACTGGTACGCACACAATCCCCCGTTCTGGATTCCCTCGCGGTGCGGCCGCCCATCTGTCACAGCTTCATTATGTCGTGGATTAGCAGCTCCAGGTAGCCGGCTGCAGATGGAGCCTTTGTTGGAATCCCAATTTTTGCCCGCGTGTCTGCTCAACCGCCAACGTACTTTTTCTTTTTCTATTCTTCAGAAAAAGTTTTTGATATAAAAAAAGAAAAGAAATAGGTGGGAAGAGTTGAAAAGGAGCTGATCCGCTCTGGGAAAAATGTCTCATTGTTAGAGCAGAATAGAAGTCAAAAACTAAATTTGATACGGACTGACAAAGCAAAAAGAACACCAGATACTTACAGGAAAGTCATACATATGGAGCTCATTCATCATTTTACACAATGGATGTTTCAGAGTTTCATGATTCACACAGTTTGCCATCAAAACAATAGAAATATTACCAAAAATAACTACATTACCTCATCGCTCTGCATCCTGCAAACAGCTGTGTTTTAAAAAAGGAAAAACTAGATTTATCTTTATTTCACTCGCCTCCAAAACAAATGCAGCCAGATCAAGAACTTCATGACACAAGGCGGTGGTGCTTGTGGAAAACAATACCACTTTTGTCCACAGGGGGGCACCAAAATCAACTCAAAATGAAAGTTGCTTGTAGTGGTTTCAACAGCAACTGAACACCTGGTTTTAAGCACAGACTGTATGTAAGAAGTGGACTTAGTCATCATGACGTCACCCTTTGATTTTGCTGTTGAGAAGTAACCATATTTGGACTGAGGAGGAGTGACGTAGAGACGCTGTATACGTCTCTGGTGTCGACCTGTCAATCAGTGTGTAGCCCCGCCCTAAAGCATCCCCTGCTTTATGGTCTGTTTGACTCTAAATGGAGCATCATTTACTAAATGAACATCATGCTGTATTGAAGAAGACTTGAAACTAGAGATTGAGACCATAAACTCATGTTTACAATGTTTACTGAGGGAATAAATCAAGAGAGAAGTAGAGTCATTTTCTCATAGACTTCTATACAACCAGAGGAGTCGCCCCCTGGTGGACACTAGAGAGAATGCAGCTTTAAGACACTGCCGCATCGGCTTCACTCGGCAAAACAGATTGCCGCCTAGTGTTAAGTTGAAGGCCTCGTGCATTAGCAAAAGGTAATACTGAGCTGATACAGTATGTTAAGTAGCACTTTGCATTTTTGAATAACAGATGTGAAGTTATGCAGATGAGTCTGCATGCAAGAAAGAGTCAACTGCAAACGGTAATGAAGGATAAACACATGGAGTCAGATATTTAAACATCGTCTGCTGCAGTAGACAAACAGCTGGTCTCCTGCCTCCGTTGTCCTTGACGGCTGCTGGAGCAGAGGGACAGTCGTTGGTATTCAGCGGAGTGGGTCGGCGGTGAGAGGTGACTGGACGGCTGCTGTCACCGGGGTCAAAGCGGGAGGCCGGCCGGTGTCAATGCTCCCCTCAATAAAAATCAACATGCACAGGTTGTGTGTGGACGTGGAGCTGTATGGATTCATGCACATGTTGGTGTTCTGCATCTGCACTGCAGGACAAAATACAGAATACAAAACACAAACCTATATACATGTGCTGGATTCATATGCAAAACAGCTATTAGCCAATCATTAGCATTATTAGTGTTAGCACAGAAACAGGCACTCATACAGAGACGCATTAAAGATGCATTTTAATTATAATAGCTGGTGCAGATGCATTTAAGCATACGCATATATCAGAGCATATTTACATTTTAAGATGAGGTTGGTAATGTTAGTTGGTCCATAAATGCGCTGAATTACTTCAGTCAAGAGGGACATCACTTTATACCGAAGGGTCACATTTCCTTTAAGTTATATTAAATGTATTTATATGCTTAAGAATACGTTGTATTCTGTATTTTGTCTTTAAATGCTTTAAAAGTTGTACAACTTCCATCCCTCTCTATCCTTCGAGATACTTTTTGGATGAGGGAAAAATGCCAAAGCCCAAAAAAACTTTTAATGAGCATACTTTTTCTTTTTTTTTTTTAAACTCTTGACCTTTCCTCTGGCTTCACTGCCAGAAATATCCACATTTAATGGGTTGCCATGAAGTTTACTGAGCATGTTAATACTTATTACAGAGGATGAACCTTTTGGACACTTAATAACCAAAATGTCAAAGTGAAATGTACCAAGGCCACATTTACACGCAAGATATCTCTTAACATTTATTGGCAGGTCGTCGAGCATTTACAGAATAAATTCATGTTTGCAGGAGGGTTAACGTTTTTAATGAACCTTTCTCTCTAGTGTTTCCTAAATGACTGAGTCTCTACAAACAGCAGTATTTGTCTTTATGTTGCTCCTTTAATGCAACACCTCAGCATTGTGAAGAGGAGAACAGCCTCAGGAGCAGCTAGCAGAGCTTTACAGTCTTTATGAAATGATCTTTCACTCATGCATTCATTTATTTAATTCAACATTATAATTAACACATTTTGCACGAGTGTACAGTGACATTTTTTATTTTCATTTTGCTGCACAGGAGACAACATTTAAGTTCCTTTGCAAAAATAGCATTATCACAAAAGTATCCAGAGGTCTTAAATATATTAAATACAACATTTTTTACAAAAATTATTCCTTTAAAACAACTGTAAACTTAAATTCCGAACTAGAAAAATCAATATGAAGAGTGATTTTATTGATTATAAAAACTTAAATACAGGTAGTCATCTCTCTTAACCACTTCAATAAGGGCTGCAACTATTTTCATTATTGATTAATCTCTTGATTATTTTCTAGATTAATCGATTAATCATTTGGCACATCAAATTTCAGAAAATGGTGGAAGATTTGTCCAATGTGATGTCTTTAAATGTCTTGTATGTCAGTCTAAAACCCAAATATATTCCGCTTAGTATGATATAAAAGAGAGAAAAGCAGGAAATCTCAATTTTTGTGCCATTTTTGCATGAAAAATTACTTTTATGATAAATGTATTGTATAAAAATAGTTGACGATAAGATTGAATCTCTTGTGTTAGATCCGTCGGTTAACAAAAAATGTAGTTAAATCTCAGTTGTTTTTTATTTGAAATATTTTTATTTAGGTGTGAAAGCAGTTTTTAGAATTCACTGTATCTTATCCTTATACTAATAATAATTGTATTTAAGTAGTACTTAATTACAAAGTGACAGCGGTGGAAAGTAACTTTACTCAAATGCTGTAGTTTCGCACATTTTTTATGTATTTCTTTGGACTACAACCATTTAAATTTGACTTTCTTGCCATGATTGAATATATTTTATCACATTTTTCTCTATGAAATGACAGAATTTGTGGTTACATTACAGCATCTCTCCCTGTCGTCTTAACACCATCATATCTGAACATTATGTCCCAGAACACATCTCATTTCCTGCAGTCTGTCTGCTCTCATTTAGTCTCACCACTCGTTCAATCAGAGACACACACACACACACACACACACACACACACACACACACACACACACACACACACACACACACACACACACACACACACATATCTCGGCCATGTTACTTCTCTATTTCCCCTCTGAAATCAGAACATGGGCAATTTCCCATCTCCATCAGATATCAGAGGTCAGATAAGAGACTCCTCACCTGATGATTGAGATGTGATTTACTGCTGTGCATGACACATACACACACACACACACACACACACACACACACACACACACACACACACACACACACACACACACACACACACACACACACACATCAGCTATTCCCTTGGTGCACTGAAACCAGGACTCATCCGTCTTCTGTGACGAAGACTCTCACACTTTGTCCCAAAACCTCAAAGGTTGATTTTGTTCATTCACTTCGTCTCTCCTTCGCTGTCACAAAAGATCCAGAACTGAAGGGAACTGTTAAAGTGTCTCGGAGCATCAATCCTGCATCCAAACTGCTCGACGATTCCGACTAAAGGGGAAATAAAAAAAGGCAATTTGGAGAAAAGAGACAAGGTTCACCGTCATTCCAGCTGTCAGATGTTAAAAGTGATGGCCGGGTAAAACTGGTGACTTTTGTTTTACAGTACCGGTAAATGTCTCAGAGGACAAAGTGGAGCTGTAATGTGAAGCCAGAGCTGGAGAGACACAGGAAGGGAGAAGCTGTGAATTTATGTAAAAAAAGAGCTTTTTAATGGTAAAAAAACAAACATGCATTCCCAATTAAAGCCCAGTGGAGATGAGTTAACCCTCTGAAACCCAAGAGAGTTCCTGTCATATTTTAATCTCTGAGGCTTTGATTTTCACTGCAAAATAAAAGTTCTGCACCTCTATGGAAACAATACAATCATGGCTAGAAGTAGAGAGAAATCAAACATGTCTTTAGTGCAGAATAATACAGTTATAATGCCATAAATCATAAAAAAGAGAAAAAACGCAAGTTGAATTTCTTTGATAATTTATTTTACAAAAACTGGAAAACAATTAAATCTATATATCCAACATTTCTACAAGTGTTCACAAGAGTTTCCAATGTTGGAAAAAAAGAATTAAGGCTCTACATGCTGTATATATTGAACTATTTCTATTTTTACAACCTCTACTTCAACCTCTCCTCTCTGCTCTGTGCTCAGCAGCCTGAATTTCATTTGAAGTTTTACCGATTTTTTTGTCACATGACTGTTGGTCTCATCCGAGTCAATCATGGCTCCATAGTTGCACTGAAGAGCTCAGAATTTATTGTTTTTTACAGAATCTGGTTTCTTCAAACGGTTGATTTGGGGCGAGACTTTAAATGAGACAAGTTTGTCTTGAAATATCACAATTTTAAGTTTCGCATTGGTTGCTTCTTCTGACTGAAGCATAAGTCACACATGATGTGTTCAAGGACCGTTGTAAAGATGATAATCTCATGATAATTATGTTTTTTACAGCTTCTGGTTGTGATAATACAATTTGTTTTGGCAATTGTTCAATCCCGCTGTCTCTTGATTGTCTCGTCCAGCAGGAGGCTCAGTTGGCGGCTCACGGGTCGTCACCCCAGATGTCCCTTTCTCTGTGGACGACCTGACGTCCGACCACATCTTCTACGTCCAGGACAGCAAGCGTGAAGCCAAGGTCCAACAGGACGTCTTCAGCTTCTACATCAGCGACGGACACAGCCAGACAGAGGCGTTCAACGTTGAAATCGACATCCAGGTAACAGGTTCTATGGAAGCCCAGAGAGGCCAGTCAGAAAAAGAAAATCTGGTGATCGTTTTTTTTATCTTAATTGTTTTCACTCTAATTGTTTATGTCCTAAGAACAGATAGAATTAAAAAAAAAAATCCAGTATGATCTTTTTAAAGTTCATTGTAAAAAAGATTAAAATACTTTGTCAGATGATTAAAATACTTGTGATCTATTTTTTGATCTAAGTTGTTATCACTTGTGTGTTAAATGCTTAAGAACAGGTGTTAAAAAAATATATTCTAAATTACTTTTTTTCATCTGACTTAAACAGGTGAAAGAAAAAAGTTTTTGTCATGGGAACTTTTGTGTTTTGCGGGGATATTTAGTTTGTTGTTGTAATACTAATTTCGGCCACAAGAGGCTGAAGTGCACCACTGCAACATGTTCTGAATAGGGCTAAAAGCATTCATGTTTTCTTCCAGTTTAAATTTAAAAAACTTTCCAACAAACAATATATGAGCATTGTGTTTAGAATGCATTTCCAAATTAAACAAGACAAAAAATGTTTTTCACCTGCCAAAACCTTTTATTTTTCACATTTTTCTACAAATATTCAACAAAAAATTAACCAACAGTAGAAAAAATATTCTTTCACATGTTCTTTAGTTCACACACAAGAGAAAACTATTAAGATCAGACCTGGTACATGGATACCAGAATGCTTTTTCTCAAATTTCGTCTCAGGGCTTCCGTAGATTTCTTTGTACCAATAACTTTTAAAATATTTTAGCAAGTATGTTTTTGTAGCTACGTCTTGTAAACATAAAGTAAATATCCAAAAGTGTTTTTAATGGTAGTTTTCCGTAATATTAATACCTACAGTATATATTGACGTCACCTGGTTCCAAACAGGATTTGCATCACCACCATAAGACGACACTGTTAATTTTCTATATCCGCCTCACCTGACACACCTGACACACACATTTTCTCTACACTTCTAACAAGAAAAAAACTCTCCATTCAGGAGATTTCATGTCCTTTCCTTCAGCACCTCCATCTGTCCCAATCATCACCATGAGACGTTTTCAAACTTTGTTGCATAAATCATTCTGTCACTGATACTCTGGCGTCCCATTATCATGTTGACAGTGAAGGTAACTCTCTAAAACTTTGAATTAACTAAAGATTTCCTACTTTACTCGACTGTATTCTGTAAAAAAGATGAATTATCTCTGTCGATCATTTCTGGTCTTCAAAAGAACTCAATAAAGGTTCTTGATTTTTTATTTATAATCATAAAAACTGACAAACACACTGACAGGAAAAGTTTTAGTTGGGACTTCACAGCTTCACACACCAGTGATTTAAAAATGGACCAAGCCGCTGTCTTTAATCTGCTCGTGACTTCTTCTCAGAAAGCTAAAGAACGGCTGCGTCCTCCGGCTGTCAGCCTAAACTAACTCAGCATCCACATCCATCACTTAGGCCCGTTTCAGGTCTTGAGTTGAATTGATGAGGCTGTCAGTGAGCTGTGTGTGTGTGTGTGTGTGTGTGTGTGTGTGTGTGTGTGTGTGTGTGTGTGTGTGTGTGTGTGTGTGTGTGTGTGTGTGTGTGTGTGTGTGTGTGTGTTTGCATACTGTAAGCCTTTGTAGAGTGTGCTGGGTAGAAAAATCAATGAGAGAGATCTCATAAACAAACTTAAATGCACGTTGTCAGCTCTCTTCACCACAGCAATGATTTTATTTTGAAGAAAATAAGCGATTTCTGCAACAATTGTTCATTATCGATTAATCTCCAGATTATTTTCAAGATTAATCGATTGATGGTTTAGCCCATAAAATGTCATAAAATAGTGAAAGATGTCATTCCAAGTCTCAAAGTGTCATTTTTTTGCCCAAAAAACAAATATATTGAGTTTTATATGATTTAAAACAGAGGAAAGCAGGATTTTTATGCCGCATTTTATGCCATTTTTGTATGAAAAATTACTTTAATGATAAATGTATTATGAAAAAAGTTCAAATAGTTCAAATAATTTTTCTGTCGATTGATTTATCTTTTAATAAAACAATCGTTGCAGTCTCTTGTGCTAGATCTGTCGGTGAACAAATAGCAGAAAATTGAAAACTTACTTTAATGATAAATCGATTGTCAAAGTAGCATTTATTGTGTTATTTATTATTATTATTATGAAATAAAAGCCTTATACGGTTGTTTTTGTGTTGTTTCCCCCTCAGCAGAGCAGACAGGACAGAGAGCCCGTGGTGTCGGTCAGCAGCCTCCACGTGGAGGAAAACTCCGGAGTCGTCATCACCAACTCGTCTCTGAGCGTCCACGACCAGGACACGCCGGAGAACGAGATCCTCTTCACCATCATCAGGAAGCCGTCCTACGGTGAGCTGAGGACAGCACACACACACACACACACACACACACACACACACACACACACACACACACACACACACACACACACACACGTATAAATCCTACACTCGTTATACTACAATAAAACTGAATGAACAGAATCTGAACATCACAACCTTGATGGAGGACAGATTTATTCCAGCTCTTTTGTATGAGCCTGTTCTAGTTTTATGGAGGTGTTCCTGATAAACTGAGAGTGTTTCACTGGAATCTGAACTCGATTTTAGCTCAAACTCAAGCTTTTGTCTCTTTTATTTTTTCGTCTTTTTATTTTTGGAGAGAGACAATAATGACCACAGGATGAACATACAAACATAGCAGATGACTGAGTATCCTCATATCCCACCTCTCACCCCTTGAGCCCCACACTCCTCCATACCTAGGAAACAAAAAGAAAAAAGAACACAAAAAACATCCCGTCCGCATGCATACAGACAAACACATGCATACAGACAAACACATGCATACAATACTGTACATACAAACATAGCAGGTGTATGAGCAAAACAAACAGCTGGAGGGTTTTAAGTAACAAAATAGCACAATATGCCCTTATTTTATGCTGTTCCAGTCTCAATAGAGGCCAATCAGTTCATTATGGAGCACATCTGTGTTTTAGAAGCGCATAAAAATTGGTCTAGAAACATATTTTCGAGTGTAAATTTCTCTAAAAGTAAAATTTCTGATATTTGGTCAAAGAACTGCTTAAAAGTTCTGGGAGATTATTTATTTTTCTCAACTAAACGTATGCATTTCTTAACAGAATATGTTATTTTAATTTACATATATATATTTCCAAAATAGATTTAGTGAAGGAATGAATCGAATTCCAAAAACTTTTAAACAGATCACCAAAACAGATACATAAATGTTTCCGTCAATACTTTTTACATCTTTAAAAGGGTGAGATAGAACTTATAGATAAACACACAATTAGCTTCCTCGATGTTGTTACTTGTAAATGGGAAAAAACATTTAAATCTTTAACAGAGTTATGTAAGATACTATACAACATTTAGCAAATTTGACCAATTTACCAGTTTTGGTCTCTTTTAATGGCAAAGTAACAACAAAAGTTGTTATTCCTACAAGCTTTAATGAGTGACTGAAGATTTTCTGCTGCTACTGTCGGCAAGACATTCACACATACACGTTGTCTTTCATTTCATCATGTCGCCTTAAGATCGAGGTCTCCTTTTGACACTGTGAGAAATGCATCACTGAAGAATGCATCAAATATATTTAAGGAAATGTTTTCTCCAATGTTTTTAATTCTCATCCTCTCATACGGTGCATTCATTTAAATGTTTTAGTAAACTATTTACAGTGTGGCTTATTTTGCAACCAGCCATTTATCTGTAATTATGATGTCATGATTACAGCTTTTAAAACATAATGTAGATTATATTTACACACAGAGGTCACTGCAGGTAAACACTGGAGAATTATGCAAACAGATGTGCAGACCATATATTAGCATATAACATAAACACATACACAACACAGATACTATCACACACACACACACACACACACACACACACACAAAGTAATAGCCCAGCAGAGAGTTATGCTGAGGGGAATCCACACACACACACACACACACACACACACACACACAGGCTTGAAAACACATTACTCTCTGGTCCGACACCTAAAAGAGTTTAAAAGAAGACAAACACACCGCTGGTCCTGCAGTCATTCCTCACAAGCTCGCCGCAACACGACAAGACGACACACACTCAAATCAACTGACCTCCCAGCGCTCTGTTTTCCTGACGGCCCCTAAACCTCCCAAATTGAGTTTTCTCTCCGGCCCTCCAAAAGCCCTGCTAGACTAAAATAAATTGCCTCACACACAACAAAAAAAAAACATTTCACCAGACAAAAATATATTTCTTACCCAGCAATAAGTCAGGAAAAGTCAGGAAAGTGATAAAGAAAGTGAAGAGCAGTAATAAGTGAATTGTCACGTTGGAATAATGTCAGAAGAGAGACAAAGGATGCTAGATTTGCATAAAGGTTACTGTGAGGAACTTTAACTGGTCCTGAACCAGTCTCAGTTTGATACACTGGAGCTTGTTCAGCTGGCAGCCAATCAGAGAAATATCTTGTTTTCATATTTCATATTTAGTTATGTGAAGTTATTTATCATTTTTAATTAGAAACCATTCCGTCTTCAACATTCAGATGATTTTACCAGAGAAAATGTAGTTTTCAACCACATGTATCCAGTTAGGAGCCTGTTTAATACAAACACAGTGTTTTACTTGGATTTAATTTGCTTGAGGTCAAACAGAATTTACTGCAAGTACAAAGACAGCTTCTACATTAATATCTTTCAAAGAAAAACTGACACCTATTATCAATGTGATCAATTCACTACTTTTATTAAACTAAGACAGAGAGATAAATAACACGTAATATCTCACGACGCCTGGACATGTTTGCAGCAAAGCGTCTGATATTAGCTGATGTTCAATTTAGTTTCTGTTCCTTCTGCTGGAATCAGTTTTTTTCAACCAGTAGGAGAACTGGGATCCAGTTCAATCGAAGTCAAGAGCCTCTGTCCATTTTTTTTTTTCCAATCTAATCTGTATGCTTTTATCATCTGGTGAAGATCAGGAGGAACTCCAACTCAAAAAAACACTTCCAGTTCCAACATTCATTACATTTTTTTCCCAACAATACAAAATTAATCTTAGTTGTAGATGACAGCACTCAAAAAAAACGTCCATTTGGTTCTTGCTCAGTGTTATTTCCAACCCCCTTCCTCGCTGCCAGACACCTGCTTGGATCCATCCCTCATACCCCCCCTCCCAGTAAAAGCCCCATAAAGCAGCCGGTGAAACCGAGTGAACCGACGCTCCATAAAAGCAGCAGCGTGTCGTCTGATGGGACAGAGAGCAGGAGACGAGTGATTTCAGTCCCAGGCAGCTCATCTGTTTTAACAGGCACACACACACACACACACACACACACACACACACACACACACACACACACACACACACACACACACACACACACACACACACACACACACACACACACACACAGAAGAAGAGAGATCCTTCTCTGATAAAGACGTCAGGATGCTGCAGCACACACTGACACACAGAGTTACCTATCCAACTTTTGTCGAGTCAGCGTAAACAATTTAATCACTCCGACTACACATCAGTCCTGGAGTTAATAATTATGTATCAACTATTAGTTACAGTTTTTGGCTCCGAGGGTAGTTTTCTTATTGTAAGGGTGACCTCTGAGCAAGGCAAAGGTCCTAAAAGATGCTTTCTGTGTTGTATTTTTAGATATAGATTAATAGGATGTCAGTTTGCAAACAGCTTATGTTACTGCATTGTTTTACATTTGGTCTGTTGTGTGATGAAGTTGAACCTTGTAAATTAAAATCAATGTGGTTCCTCAACATCAACAAAAAAAAGCTTTCTCTCTGATATTTATTACCTTATAATCCGAGAGAATATTTTATTTTAGTTTTCTTTTACGACTTTAATCTTGGAATTTCCCATTTTTTTCTGGGATTATTGCCACCCCCTCCCTGCTTCTCCATTTATTTATTTTTCCTTTATGATGGCCATGATACACTGTTGTATGATTCACTACCAGCCTCATGAATATAAAGGAAAAAGCTTTAAAGGGAATGAAAGAAATATTTAGAAAATGTATGAGTGGGAAAAAAGAGAGCTTGTGTGTGTGTGTGTGTGTGTGTGTGTGTGTGTGTGTGTGTGTGTGTGTGTGTGTGTGTGTGTGTGTGTGTGTGTGTGTGTGTGTGTGTGTGTGTGTGTGTGTGTGTGTGTGTGTCTCATTACGCTCCAGGATTTAGGCTCAAATCCCATTTAAACCTGGGCTTTGATTTAAGAGGCGATGTAATTTAGTGGAATCTAAAAACTCTCATTAGTTTCCACAAAGTCTTTCATGTAGCGCACGAAAAACTCACAACGTCCTCCATTTGACCGGGATAATCAGAGCACTTAACCAGATGCTGCTTCGTTCTGCTACAGCGCCACACACACAGATATATATTTATATATATATATATATATATATATATACACACACACCCTGTTCATAAATCCAGAGGTTCATTAATCTCCTCTCCCCTCAGGCAAACTCCGCAGACGGCAGTTCTACTCTCAGCCGCTGGAGAACGGCCGGGTGCTCACGCAGGGCTCCACCTTCACCTACCAGGACATCCTGGACCAGTTGCTGGTCTACACACCTGAGACCGTCAGTGGGGGGGCGGACGAGATGGGTTTCACGCTCACCGACGGGATCTACACGCACACGGGCCGCCTGGAGTTCACCATGGACGTCAGGAGGAGCGAAGGACCGAGGATGACCGTCAACAGAGGCCTGCAGCTCCCAGCAGGTGAGACAGGAAGTAGAACTTGTGTGTGAGAAAAGCCTTTATTAAGCATGCAAAGGGAGATTAAAGGGCTCTGATTTGTTTTCAGGATCTTCGTCTAAGATCACGGAGCAGAACCTGAAGGGTACGGACATCGACTCGGACAGCCTGAAGCTCCGGTACATCCTCACCAAAGACCCTCCGACGGGAAAAATCCAGCTCAGCAAGAGCGGACGTGTGGAGAAGATTTCTGTGAAAGGACCCGTTCAGAGCTTCACTCAGGACGACGTCAACAAAGGTTTCATTTTCTTTTATTGTATTCCTCTTTTTCCATTTGTCGTCTTCTGTCTCAAGTGTTCTCCACACAATATTCTGCTTTTATTATATCTCAAAAGTCTTTCTGCTTTGTCCCCAAGACAAATAGATGTGGTTGTTGTTGTTGGAGGTTGCCGAGAGTTTTTCATCAGTTTAAAAGCAATATATATTTTATAACAGAGTGATGGTAGAGAAACACTTGTCCGCTGTGTACTTTATGTGACAGGGCGACACCATTTAAAGTATATCTATGCATGCATATGCATTTCTGATGATACATTGTTTTTATGAATAAACAAGATCATGTTTATTATATAAGATCATGTTTATTTGCTTCTAGCTTAAAGTGGTGGTGATGCAACATGTTCTCAATTTCAACTCGTCAAATACAAACACTTGTTCCGTGGTCTTTACGCTTCAAACTATGAAGCTTTGGATTTCCCTGGTGACATTTTTGGACTCGTTACGTCTTTTTCTAAATAAACTTCCTATGTAGGTTAATCTGGTTATTAAGTTTACTTACATGACAAAACTTCTTGGTTAGGTTAAGGCAACAAAAGTACTTTGTTATGAATTTTAAAAGTTAATGTAGGCAGTTACAATTACAAAACTAAGGGGAAATAAGTCATAATTACTTTATTATTACTTTACTACGTTTGTTTGACCCAACCAACCCCCCCATCTTTCGATGCTCTCTTATATGTTTGCTATCAATTATTTTCTCTGTAGTTTTATATGAAGACTTATATGATTTAATGTGACATCAAGACAACGATAGTGATTTAACACTGAGTTCTTGTCCGTTTTCTCTGCAGGCCTGCTTCAGTACGTCCACGAGAAAGGGGAGAAGGGAGGCAGCCTGTCTTTGAAGTTCAACCTGGTTGATCCAGAGGGCAACAAGCTGATCGACCAGTCCTTCTTCATCAGTGTGCTCGGTAGGGTTCCCCCTCCATCCTCTGACCTCCTGCAGCCCTTAAACGGGTCCAAGTGTTCCTTCATTGTTGGAGAAAGAGATAATCTCTTTGTCCTGCACATTGGACCTGGATATGAATTATGTAGAGCCACTGTTGTTAGCTGTTTTTAAAGTGGCCCTATTATGCTTTTCCACTTTTTCCTCTCCTTTAGTGTGTTGTATATATTTTTGTACATGTAAAAGGTCCGTAGAGTGTAAAACCTGAAGTCCACGCCTAAAAGGAGTTACCCTCCCCCTCAGAAGCTCTAGAGCTCCTGAAACGGCTCCATTGAATTCTCTCCTTCACTTCTGTAACTTTATGAGGTCATAATGTAACTTTATGAGGTCACAATGTAACTTTATGAGGTCACAATGTAACTTTATGAGGTCATAATGTAACTTTATGAGGTCACAATGTTACAGAAGTGACGTATAACTCCTTCCGGCCAGTTTGGCCCTCAAACAACAAAAGAGAGAGACGGAGTTGAAGTGTTTTGAAATGTGAAACGTTGACCAATCACAACAGAGCGGGCTAGCTGACCAATCAGAGCAGACTTTGCTTTCTGGAGGGAGGAGCAAGCGCTACAACGAGCGTTTCAGAGAGAGGGTGAGAAGAGGTGCTGCAGGACAGCCAGGATGAGAAAAACAAGGAGGATTATGAGCATTAACGCATGTAAACATGTTGTAACTGTAACTGGAGATAAAAATATGCATCCGGAAAATAGCATAATAGTGCCTGATTGAATGAATAATTCGCAATACGGATATATTTTTTGAAAAAGTCAGGGTTAGGGTTTTTAACGTCCAATGCATCGTCTCACTTCAGTGTTTCTCAGTCGGCTGGATGGTAACAACAAACCAAAACTTTATTTTTCCTCTCGCTTCCTTCTGAGCTCTCAGCCAAACCTTTGCAGAGGTTCAGCAGTTCTGGTCTTGCAGCCGCCGGAGACTGAAGGATTGTCTGTCCTGATTCTCTCATATCTCTGCCGGCTCACGTTTTTATCTTGTTCTGTATTATCCCCCTCACTTTTTTTTATTTCCTCCACAGTGTCTGCTCATACCTCTTTCTCTGATTACTTCCCTGGCCTTCTCTCAATCTCTCCTAATCCATTTGTCCAAATCGCTCAAATTTATATCGCTCTTTCACGCTTCCTGGTTTCAATTTCATCTTTTCTTTTTCTTTTTGTTGGGTGGTGTTGTTGTCATTTCTCCACTTCCTAATAGACCCCTCTGCTCCTCTTATCTTCTCTCTTCTCCCTCTCCAAATCAGTCTTCTTGTTTGTTTTTCACCATGATGAGAAATCGACCTTTTATATTTTTTATCTGCTTTTGGATGAATCGTTTTCATAAACTCGTGGAAAAGGCCAACATGCTATCAACATCTTTTTCCTGTCTTGATTGTCCTCCTCTCCTCTTCTTCTTATTGTGATTGACCTTCGTCCTCTCTCTCTCTCTCTCTCTCTCCTCCAGAGGATCGTCTTCCTCCGTCCGTGGTGGTGAACAAAGGCCTGGTGCTGGACGAGAACACGGTGAAGAAGCTGACCACGCTGCAGCTGTCGGCCAGCGACCAGGACAGCGAACCGGGCGAGCTCGTCTACCGCGTCACCAAGGAGACGGGCCTGGGTCACCTGGAGCACGCCGCCAACCCGGGTACCAACACTTACTTATTTATTGTGATGGCTATAACAGGTGTCTTATGTTTCCATGTACAGAGATAAACATCAAACAGACGTTCTGATAACATTATTTTGTTGGAAGTATAATTGCAGAAAAAACAAAAGCTGTTTTCATCCAATATTCGTAGCCATACCTGCAAAAAAATTATACACCGTATCCGTAGATATCCAACAAAATGACTACGTATATAATCCCATTAATTGGGGCTGCACAGCGAGAGGGGCCCGGGTTCGATTCCCCGAGCTACACAGAAGTTCTCACCGGGTTCTAAAGGCTTCCACTCGGTTTAGTAAACTGCCAGTAGGTGTGGAAGGGAGCATGAATGGTTCTCTGTCTCTATATGTCCGGACTGCGGTCATATCAAGGTAACGCCAAGACCTTTAAAAGGATAAGGGGTCCTTTTTTCTTTATCCTTGACCATTATCCATTTAAGGATACGGTTAATTGATCCACTTAATTATGAACCAGGTATTATAAAGACAGAAAAACACTTTGATTTATTTGTAACGTAACTTTTGTGACTTCCCTATTTTTTGTCAACCCCAAACAAAGTTATTTTCCTAAAGTTTAAAAAGCTAAAATCTATTGCAACTTTAAATAAACTTAAAAAAAATTGTTTTCTGGATGCGGCGAATAAAAAATGTCAGAACAAGCAGGGCGTAGTAAACCGAAAAAAACCTCATTACAACGTTGATGAGTCCAAAGGATTTGCTGCAGACTGGTGTACCATTAATTTATATACAGAGAGGTTAAATCTGTCTTTGATAATTAACTCCACACACGCACACACGCACACACACACACACACACACACACACACACACACACACACACACACACACACACACACACACACACACACACACACACACACACACACACAGGGAAGTGTAATGAATCTTGCTCCAGTTCTTCTCTAGTTTATCTCTGACATATTTCAGCTGCCCCCAAAACAGACTTCTTTTGGCACCCACACCACACACACACACACACACACACACACACACACACACACACACACACACACACACACACACACACACACACACACACACACACATATATATATATAATGAATGCCTGCAGCCTTTTATTTCTAGTGTATTCAGTGTATTCTCCTTAAATATAACAACCTGTCATGTGCACATTTCCTGAAGCTGCATCACTTTATTTCCACATGGACCTAAAAGAACACTCCTCTTACAGTATGTCACCTTAAAGGGCTTTTACGACAGAAAAAACAACAAATGAAAATCACAATGAGGTGATTATTCGCTTCCGTGCTATTAAACAATCAGACACCCGGCTGAATGCACTCTCCACATCGCCGCTCGCTCTCCCAGCATGCTAATTAGCTGGATGTTAACGCCACTCTGCCATTTTGGAGCATCAGTTCACCTCAGAGCACACACACACACACACACACACACTGATAATTACCGCTAGCCATTCAGCCGGCCTGTCACGCTATGCTGACACGCACGGCTAGTTGCTCCTGTGGGGTGAAGCCTGTCAAGGTAACAGCACAGAGAGAGAGAGAGAGAGAGAGAGAGAGAGAGAGAGAGAGAGAGAGATGAAGGCCCTCGTTCAAAGTCTTCAAAAAGAGCTTATTAACTGTCTGAGGTTATGAGCTCCTCTCAGGTGGAGAGTTTGTCAAAAAGCCACCTGTCACACAAATCAACGAGGACTGGACCTCGCCTCAAATTATTCATATGTCCTCGGCAACTTCTGCTGGAGTGTTGGTTGAAGTGTGTGACTTCACAGACATAGATGAAGTGCAGCCTTTCAGGAGTTTTCTGTCGAGATTTTGGCGGTGCTGCAGCTGTTGGGAGGGGGTCTTTTTCTGCCAAGTCACTCCTGAGAGACTATTTTCCAGCTCCACCAATCAGAAGTCATGTTATGTAGCTATTAAGGCTTTCTAAAGGAGCCATTGATAATGTAAGTCAGAGGCAACTGGAGCAATCTAGATAAGTTCTGCTTGCTGTGTAAAGTTTTTTCTCGAGTTTTCACAAAGCTATAAACAGAACAGCACAACGTCTTTACAAATAAGACAGAAGGTTATGCAAACAGATAAAAAAATAAATAAGATTATAGTAAAAATAACAGTGAGTATTTGTCTTTGAACATTTCGCTATACATACAAATATATTTCAACTGGGCATTCATTTAGTCGCTGTCATATCTCATCGAAAAGTTCAGGTGTCCATGCACGAGATACTGGACCCCAAATTATTCCACCGGTGTGAGAATATGAATCACCTCGTATGACTGGCTGTTTCATTTTTTTGCAGCTGTGAGATCCTCCATTTGCTTCAATTCCACTTCTATCGTTGGCCAAAGCTTCCTCATCATCATAGGTCAAAAGATGTGTTTATAGTTATTATGTGTGAACAAATAGATACTTATGTAAAACATCCTTAGAGTTGGAATTGGGACGCAACAATTTAAGGCAGTTTAAGCACGGCCCATTTAAATTCACTGTGAAATCATCCGTCAGTGAACTCCACCTCAATCAACAATCTCTCAGTCAACTTCCCTCCGTTGTTGCTCTGCTTCACAGTCCTTAAACGACCCATAATAACAGCTCAAAGTCTACAGCGCATCAGAAGAGGTTTTCGCTTCTGTGTGACTGATGAGACAATATTTTGTTTTGAAGAACGCAATGATGCACAACCGAGCGGAGAGCTGCAGCTACCAATTATCACATTTAGGTGAGGGTGAGGCGGCGGAGTGTCACGGGTGAAGTCATTTCTCAAAAACAGACCAAATATATTCAGAGACCAAAGAAAATAGAGATGCAAAAGCAGACTGTGCTTCTATTTTTAACCAACTGCAGCAAGCACTTTTTATCACACGTCAAATGACATGCTTTGGAAAACTTTCATGAACAACAACAATAATTTAAAAACAATGAAATACGTTTTTTCTGCACTAAAACAAATGACCTGTCTCTTCCCCTTTTCCTACTTTTTTAGTACGTTTTGAGTAATTACATCTTGAAATCCTTTTGACTTCATTTGTAAGATTTCTACTTTGCTCTTTTCATCTCATATAATTCAGTCTGTGGTTAAACTTCTGGGAAGCAAAAACCTGGTATTTTAACATTATCTCCCGTCAAGACAAATGGAAAAATATATTTTTATTTTAATATGATGGGGCTAAATAAGCAGGTATTTTCATCTCTGACTGAGAATATTCCCTCTCTCGCCCTGTGTGCCTGTGTTGATTATGTCGATGCATAAAGAAAAGATGACACAAGTTAGGAGAACCGCCGAGTTCAGCGTGTTTCACTCGAGTCAGACGCCGACGTGAAGAAGATCGATGTTAAAAAAGCCTCCATTTCTGTTTCCTTAAGGCCCTTGGTGACATATTGAGCTATTGCACCTCCTATATGATATTTGACCTGCTTCATATTTTGGTAGTTCTTCATTTTTGGGGGGAATCCCTCCCGTCTGCACAGGAAAATAACTCTCGTCCCATCCCTTCCGCTTAGGGAATAGCTTTGAATCCATCGGCGGGCTGTGGAGTTATTACCTTCATATCAAAGTCACCGGCAGCATGAGAAGTCCATTTATAGATTATTCACTGTCCCTTCATACGATGACAGGCCTGTGACAAACACTAACTACCTCATTTAAAATATAGAAAATAGTAATATAAAGTTAAACACTGCTAGATTTGAATTATGTGTCACATGCTCTTATTTCCAGGCATTAAAACCTGTCTACAACCTGTACTAATATCAATCGTTGTATGTGAGGATCAAACAGTCTGCTGTGAAAATATGTTTAGCTACCATACAAAGAACTCCATTTTCTCAAAAACCACAAAAAGTGCCTTTGAGCACCCAGCCATAACAAATCAGCAGAAATTAAACTCCTGTGATGCAAAATATGTTTTGCTTCCTTTTTTGAGACGATTGCCTTTAGTTTCACTCCGGGTAGTGCTTGATCGCTGCAATCAAACCTGATTACGTTTCCCATTGAGTTTTAAAAGAGTGGAAAAAGAAGCCAGAAAAAAAAAAGGTTTGACTTTAGTTTTTAGTTTATGCGCTCATTAAAATGATAAAAGCCAACAAAGAAAAGAGGAAAGGAAACACAATGAATGCTCTGAGACAAAAATGGCTAGAGGGGCTTACAAAACCATCTGATGCCGAAATAGAAAAAGATGAACGATGACAAAGAGACACAGAAGAATTGGACACAAGACAGTTGACAGTGAAATTCAATACGGATTAGATTGGTAGAAAAACAACAAAATGCATGAATATCAAGTAACGGCAATGTGTTCAAAGCAAACGAGGGAAAGAATGGAAGTCCTAATGAGGTTTTTTGTTTTTTATGTGAGTTTGTCTGTAACCCGTAAGTTTGTCAGGATGTATCACTGAGTGTGTGGGTGTACACAGAAAGACAAAGTAAATACTTTTTTACGATTATTCCTCTCACTCTCTATCTCTGCAGGCACCAGAATCAGCACCTTCACTCAGGCCGATCTGGTATCACGCAGCATCCAGTACGTCCACACCAGTGAAGAAGAGAAGCACGCCGACCAGTTCTCCTTTACCGTGTCCGACGGGACTAATGAGGTAAGTAAGGGGGGAAAGGCTCTAAAGAATAAAAAGGGGCTTTAAAGACCTGTTTGGGGTTTGATTTGGTTCAGTTTGGTGTACCTGGCGGTACAATGGAAATAATAGGGGACCCAGTGAAGTTCCTTGGGGAACACCTTTTGGGGCGTCATACTTATTGTATTATTTTTTTTTTTACATCTAGCAACACAAAGCAAAGTCCCATTCCAAATGCACTTATTATTACTAATTTCTCTCTAATTAAACCTTTTTTTCCTTAAGTTCATAGGCTCTCGGCAGCTTATTTCTCCTTCATTCGTGTGCGTCTTGGTGGCAATTTGAAATATATTATTACACAAAGACTATGTTAAAGAAAGCTTTATCCATGCCTGTAGGACAATTGGTAGCCTACAACAGAAATATACCACAAACTGCAGCTCTTTTGTCTTTAAGAGCTACATGCATACAAGCAGCCAGGAGTGAAGTAAGTGTCCAGCTCAGTGTCCCACCGTCACAAATTAAAAAATTCAGGATAAGACGGCGCTGTTTTAAGAGGCAGACGGGCATTTATGTGATTCATGCTTGAGCATCTTTTAACAACAACGAAAGCCCACTTGGCACGTCTGAGTCCCTCAGTTCTCGTGATAATGGATTAAAGACAGTCGGTGTTTGTCCTTCACATAAAAGGCCTTCAGACTGTTTGTCATTGGCTTTTTTTGTTTTGAGACCAAGCCTCTTAGCCTCAAATAGTAACAAAGGGTCAGTAAAATATTTCTGACCCATAGCACAGTAATTACATTGCAATATAAAATGTAATTATGTTATATAAATATATATTAAATCTAATGGACCCCAGGCTTTTAGAGTGGGGAGGAAGCGGCACTCCAATCCCTCCCCCCTCCCAGTTCGCTTCATGCATAAATCTGCCTTGCTAATCCGGACTAATGAGGACCACAAGGACTTGAGCAAACATGTGAAAAAGGTCATTTGGCCTTCACGCCTGGCCGGCCGCAGTGTGTGCAGGCTTTTGTGCCCACTGTAGTGGTTAGTGTTGGTGAAGTGGTCTGGTGCTTTTACTTTTGTTAACGCTCCTCTCTCTGCAGTTGGGAGGGTCCGTTCAGCTTTCTGTTAGAAACACACTGCATATTAATAACCAAGTGTTCTGCATTAAAGCTCAGTTTTATGTCATTTTAAAGTTTAAGTAAAGCAGAATAATTAACTTGTGTGTGATGAGATGGCATTGCTCAAGGGCATACAGTGTTTCTGTTATAGCTGCAGTTTGTGCTATTTGGATCATGTCAACTGAAAGTGATTGCATATCATTTTCTCACTAGACTGAAACCTATGGAGCCCATTTATTTCATCTATTCAGCACTGTTACTGTCACAATTGCTCTTCTTGCAAAGAAATGGCGTAACGTGTCCCCAAAACATTTCCATTATCTGAAAAAACAACGACCTTGTTTTCAGCCTTTGTGCATTTTGTTCAGAGAATCCCAGAGGCTTCAAGCTGCACATTTTGTCTGTCTTAAAGTAATACACAGTACACACATTTGCAAATTGAGAGAGTTACTGAAGTCATCCCTGAAGTGATTCCGATGGAAGTGATTTGGGACAAAAAATGCACAGTTCTCATTCTGTGCAAAAATGCATTCAGCTGAAGTTAATATGAGGCTTCAGCAGTGTGAATACAAATCAAGTGGTGATCCAAAGATGCCAAAGTAATTTTGTTTTTTGGACAATAGTCTCTCTTTACATAAGGTACATGTGGACGGTGTGACGCTATTGTTTTAAGACTTGAAAAACAAAAGTGTGAACCTATTTAGCAATCAAGCAGGCAAAACTTTTAACAGATACCATTCACAAAGTGCTTCACAGTCAAAGAAATACAAATTTGAGGAGTAGGAATAGGCGAACACTAAATACTTCAGTTTATATGTACAGTTCTAAATTACTGTGACAAATTTAAATCTAATTCTTTGATGCGTAAGTTATATTTCTCAGTGGAGAACAAGAGCAATGTTGCCTTAGAGAGAAGAAACAGAACAGAAGAATTTAGAGAAAGATAAATGAGCCCAAAAATACTTGTAGTGATAACTGTTTGTTTGGAAAGAGCTGCACATTGTCTTAAGAGTGGCCTCATACTGTCCTGTGCATGTTGCCTCCAGGTTGCCCAGACGTTCTACATCACCATCAAACCAGTGGACGACTCCCTGCCTCTGCTCCAGGTTCCTGGCATGAGGGTCCAGGAAGGAGTGAGGAAGACCATCACCGAGTTTGAGCTGAAAGCCACAGATGCAGACACCGAGGTAGGACACACAAATCTCTGAAAAATCTTTTGCAAAATTAAATGAATTATTTTTTATTAGATATTATTATTTCTCAATTATTAATTTTTTTACTTATTATAATGTTTTACTTTAACTTTTAACTTGTAACTTTTAATGTTTACTTAAAATTTAACATTTTGCAAAACTTTTGCACTCCAGTAGGACGACAGGTGCGTAGGAGAATACCTTAAGTAGACAATATAGAACAAAAACTCCCGCACACTGGCTTCTTCACTTGCATATAAATGTATTTTAGTCACGACGTTTCGGTGCATGGACCTTCATCAGGTTATTTATAATTTTTTAAATAACCTCAATTTTAAATAAAATAGTTTACATTTATATTTATATATATTTATTTTATTATTATTTAAAAAAATATATTTAAACTTTTTTCATTTTTTTTTTTACATTTATATATGTATATATATATATATATATATATATTTATATATATATTTTTTTTGTATTTGTATTTTAATTTATTATTATTATTATTTTATTTTTATTGCTTTTACCATTTTAGAACAGAGCAGGATTTCCAAATGATAATTGTTGGTGCTTTCTAAGCTGCCGTTTGGAAAGCCCGTTCTTCTCTTCAGCTTTATTTTCTTTGGCAACAACATAACAAACACTGTTTCCTCCTCCAGCCTCAGATACCGTCTGACACTGCTAATCCCATCACTCCACCATCTCGAGCGCTCCCCTGCAGAGCACTTATTTAGTAATTATTGTAATTTCCTATTTTTCGTGCGGATCTACAATCACTTCATTTCACAGGAGGTCTTTTAAAAGCAGCTAAGGAGCTCAAGTATTCAGCTGTTGGTTAAACATGTGATGTTCTTCTCTAGAAAAGATTTCCCACTTGGTGGTTGTTGGAGCAGCAGAGTAATAACAATAATCACAGACCAGTAAATGTTGTAAAAATTAAAATAAAATAGTGCTTTAAAAAGAAACCCTTGCTGTTTCTTTCCTCTTTCTAACATTTCTTTTTTCTTATACCTTTGTCCAGGCGGAGTCCATCATCTTCACCGTCGTCCAGGCTCCTCGTCACGGAACCATCGAACGCACAAACAACGGGCAGCACTACCGGCAGACCGGCAGCTTCACCATGGACGACATCTACCAGAACCGCGTCAGCTACAACCACGACGGCTCCAACTCGCTCAAGGACCGCTTCACCTTCAGCGTGGCCGACGGCACCAACCTGCTCTTCATGGTGGAGGAGGGCGGCAAGGAGGTGAGGGCATGTGTGTAGTGTGTGTGTGTGTGTGTGTGTGTGTGTGATATTTGAACCACAGCAGAAAGGTCAAATCTTCACGTTAGATTGTCTTTTGGTGTGTGTGAGGCAGCTTCCAGACTTATTTATTACTATATAGAAGATTGAATTAGTAAAGTTTAGGCACTGTGTGTGTGTGTGTGTGTGTGTGTGTGTGTGTGTGTGTGTGTGTGTGTGTGTGTGTGTGTGTGTGTGTGTGTGTGTGTGTGTTCTGACCTTTTAATGACAGGAGGGGTGAATCAGCACTTTATGTGTGTGTGTGTTCTTGTGCTTCTATCTGTGTGAGGACTTTAGTTGAACTATCGACCCGGAGACTGACAAGTTTGAAAACACCGTTTTTGCAGAGAGAGGTAGTTTCAGTAAAGTTTAGACATTTTTGAAAAGTGAGTAAATGTAGAAAAGTGTGGACATATTCTGAAAGGAAAGCACATTTTGAAAAGTGAGGACATTTGTTAAGGTTAAGAACAATTTGGAAGGTTTAGATACACATTTTAAAGAAAGCATATCATGAAAATTGAGACATTTGTGACAATTAAGGACTTTTTTGAAAAGTGACTATGTTGGAAGTATGCTGACATTTTTGGAAGCTGTGGACATATTTGGAAATATAGATGTTTTTGAAAATTAGTACATCTTTAAAGAGTGAGGGCATTTCCAGAGAGTGGAACATGTTTGGAGGGGGAGGATTCTTATTGAAGGTGAAGCAGAGTAGTTCTTCCCTCAAAGAATATTTCATTTGAGGCCTGTAAAAAGCCAATTTCTTTGTAAGTTCTTACTTCCTACCTAAAGATGATCTTGCAATCCCTGTAGTTTCATTCACACCCAATCATGACGCATTGTTGTGACATCATGTCGCGAACTTCAACCCCCTCCAATCAACAAATGGACACAACCAGTGTGCGAAATATGGGCGGTGTCAGGGGGTTCTTGACCACTTGACACTTCAGACTCCCTGAAAGCCTCAATAGCAAAATTTTGCGGGGATCTAAAAACATAAGACAATTATTTGTCACTAAAATGTCTTTTAAAAGCTTACTGATGCACAGCAAAACTAATTATTCAAACTGCAAAACAATCATCACAAATATGAATAATGCGTGCGAGAGACGACTTTCTACCATAAATGTCAAAGCCAGACAGAGACGGGACGTAGTTGCACGAATCAAGCCTCTCCTCAGATCTGGTTGTGGACCTAAATAGACAAATAAATGCATAAATCGAAGGTCCTCTCAAGTATAGAAATACAAACATATCTGTGTGTGTGTGTGTGTGTGTGTGTGTGCGTGTGCGTGTGTGTGTGTGTGTGTGTGTGTGTGTGTGTGTGTGTGTGTGTGTTGTTAATGCCAGCTTTATGGTGATAGTTATGATCGAGCTTCAGGGTGAATTGACTCGTGCGTTTGTCAATTCAGACGTCCTCCAGCTCCTGTCACTACAAATACTCACTGTGATTAAACTGAATGACAGCAGGCAGGTATTGATATCCTCAATCACACACACACACACACACACACACACACACACACACACACATATACACACACTTCTCAGACGTGTGTTCATTATCTTCCGATTGCCCGGGGATGTTGGGCTCAATGGTCACACGTGTTCTGGAGCTCATATATGGGTTTTGTGGCATTAACGCTGCCGGTGTTTGAGATGAGTTTTTCCCCCACCCGGCGCTGCTGTGAGATTAAATAATGTATGAGCCTCATATCACACCTTTTGCTTGAACGCATCCTTCAAATGGCATGTTGGACAAACTTTGGCCTTTGCGGCATTTGTGTGATGACAGGCTGCTCTTTCTGTAATCCTCTTGGAGCTGGGAAACAACGAAGTGACTAATGATGTTTGAGCAGTTTATCACCGCAGCTCAAAGGGGGGGTTACAAATCCATAAAGTAATAACCTGCAGTGCTTGTGTTTTGTGACTGTGATATTCAACCTAAATCCAGTTCATGGGAACTTTTCCATACCACTTGTAACTAAAATACAAAGTTTTTCTTTCTTTGGATTATAATAACTTTTAACTTACAAAATAGATGTTACGTAGTGCTTCACAGGACAATAAAAAGCAACTACCTATGTCATTTTTAGAACACCACAGATTACATCTTGGAATACGGCTGCCGCCATGTTGTTTTTTTTGCAACCGATGAACATAAGTTACCATATTTGGAAGTGACGCCGTATTCATCTCTGGTAGCAGCAGTGACCTGTCAATCAGTGTGTAGCCCCGCCCTAAAGCATCCCCTGCTTTATGGTCTGTTTGACTCTAAATGGAGCATCATTTACTAAATGAACATCATGCTGTATTGAAGAAGACTTGAAACTAGAGATTGAGACCATAAACTCATGTTTACAATGTTTACTGAGGGAATAAATCAAGAGAGAAGTAGAGTCATTTTCTCATAGACTTCTATACAACCAGAGGAGTCGCCCCCTGGTGGACAGCAGAGAGAATGCAGGTTTTAAGGCACTTCCGCATTGGCTTCACTCTGGAGAACCGGAGTTTGCCGCCTGGATTGAAGCAGTATATCTCATATATCTCACAGATATCTCAAAATCTTGGCCAATGAAACCAAAACTATTTGCTTTGCTAGAGACAATCAGGAGTGATTGTGATTTTAACATTTGGATGAATTTGGAATGTTGGGCGTAAAATGTTTTTTATGACAACTCTTTTTTGGCTCCCAGATCCTGACTGCCGCCCCACAGAAGTTCAAGATCGATATTCTTCCCGTTGATGATGGAACTCCGCGTATCGTCACCAACCTTGGACTGCAGTGGCTGGAGTACATGGACAACAAGGTACAAGTCTTTCCTCTCTACTAGACTCTGTATTCCTTGATGTGTTTCATGGTGATGTTTAATGAGCTCAGTGATGGGGAACAACTCCCTAATTACTTTTTCAAATTGCAATAGTAAAGTTTTATTGCAATGCAAATTGCATAACTCCCTTCCTGCTTATTGGTTTTGGGTAGAAGAAAAAGAAAAAGAAGAAGGTGTAAATGAGCAGGAGGCTGGATGATTACTTTATGGGACTATCGGGAAGGGGTCAGCAGGGACTCTATTTGAAGTGACCGTAACATGTATTATTGGAAAGAAAAATCACCCGACCACAAACAAACAATATTATAGTGACTTAAAACAACCACAAGGAGACATAAAACTATCATGAAGAGAGACAAAACAACCATAAAGACACAAAAACCGCTAAATTATAACAAAAAAGACACAAAAAAAACAATAAGACATAAAATGACTTCAAAGAGATGCAAAACTATCATAAAGAGACACAGACCGCCCAAAAAGATACATAAAACAACTACAATGAGAGGCAAATCTATCATGAAGAGAGACAAAACAACCACAAAAACAACTTCAATAAATATTACAGAGACTTAAAACAACCACATGGTTGGATAAAACAACTACAAATGGAGGCAGAACTATCACAAAGAGATATAAAACGACTACAAAGGGATGCAAATATGAAGTAAAACAACCACATAGACACACAGCTTAACTAAAAAGGGACGCAAAAATACCACAGAGACACAAAACTATCGCAGAGAGATGCAAATTCTCCACAAAGAGACACAAAACCAACTGCAAAGGGACGCAAAATATCACAGAGACGCAAAACCACCACAAATAGACATAAAACTATTACAAAGGGTCCCTAAATAACAACTGCAAAGTGACGTAAAACCACCACAAAGAGACATACAACAACAATAAATCACAAAGACACAATACACGACCATAAGGAGACACAAAACCACGAGAGAAGACAAAAGTTAATTTAACGTGTCTCTGTGACTGTGAGCTCCATCACTGTTCTCCCACATTGTGTAGTTTACTTGCTCCCCCTGCTGGTCGAAACACCTCAACACAACGCAACCAACGTTACTATAGTGACATAAATATATATATATAAAAATGGCCCTGTGTTCATTCAACCTGAGTCTGTGTTGTGTTGCATTGCAGATAATTAAGTCTTGGATGTTTTATCACTGAAGGAAGATGCAATGAACTGTTGCATCTGCTTCTAACAGCTACAAAATAAAATAAATCTTCAATAAAACTACTATTTATTCCTATTTCTTTATTATTTCTCTAAACCCGTTTCTCTGTCACAGTCATAATCTCTTCTATAGTACACCTATAATTGTCCCATATAATACAATCTGAAACATTATGGGGCTACGGTTGTGTGTATCTATATTTAAATGTAGTTTAAATACTTTAAAGTGCTTTCCTGTGATATTTGTAGCCTGTAGTATCACTCTATAATATAGTATAGGACAGCTAGTGTGTGAGCTTTTCATTCAGGTTTTAGCAGCAGAATAAAGAGACACATTCTGAATTGGTTTGGGGGTTGTCCCCGTTTTCACTCAAAATCATTGAATTGTAGATTATTTCATACTATTTTAATGCATTGAATACACCCGGAAAGCTTTAAGACAAAACCTGCTACAGTTAAATCATTATTTGAATATTTACATCTGGAAATGTTTGCCATGTTAAGTCATAAATCTTTAAATAAAAAGAGCAGATTCCAAAAAAGGTTTTAATTTAATAAAATAGATAAATAGCAGTTTGTTAGATGTGCCGGTGTGCAAGAAAAAGTAGTGTGTTTTAAAGTCGAGTAAAATATAGAAGTGTCGGTACTGTACTCTCCTGTTATGTCAGACAGGAGTTTGGTTTCATAGATCTGCCATTAAAAAAATCAACAAATATATATAAATATTAAAGCAGCAGCACACCAAGTCTTAATCTTTGCTTAAGTTAAGTGCAAAATAAAATGAAATACTCTTATCAAGATGAGAGCAAAATATTAATTTCTCATCTTGACTGCACATTTCATTACTGAAGAATTAAGGATCCTAATCTGCATAAAGCCGATAAATTGGAAAACAAAACCTTAATTTATGCAGATCTTTATTCAGAGCTGCAGAAACACAATCATCATTTCTATGAGGAAGATAAAGGCCTTGCTAGATAACGTCTGTGGTTAAATCTACGTCTGTTCTACGTCCATCAGGCCACAAATCTGATCACCAAGAAGGAGCTGCTGACGATGGATCCGGACACCGACGACGGTCAGCTGGTTTATGAAGTCACCACGGAGCCCAAGCTCGGCTTCCTGGAGAGCAAGATGAAACCGGGCAGCACCATCTCCTCCTTCACTCAAGGTACACCGCCTCAGAGATTCATTCTAACAGCAGACGCTTATTGATATCATGCAGAGAAAAGTATGTAGTTACTTTTATTTTTATTCTCTTTTATATTTTGCCTCCAGAACAGTCGTTATTGATGTCAAGGTTTCAGAGAAAATTGGCCAAAAGATCTTTTTCCCATAACAGTGTGAACAGCACAAATCGGATGGAATTGGATCTTTAAGATACTGATTAACGCCTCTTTCATATGTCTTCCTAAATCAAATACATGTCTGATTTTGTAACGTAAATGCAACATATCGGTGTTCATGAGACTTTTACGTCATTCTAGATCGAACATTTGTCATAATTCAGCACCGGCGAGAGAGTCTTGTGGTGGAAAGTTAAAAATGTAAATAGTTAAAAGTATTTAAATGAAGTTAATACATCCCTTTAAATCATAGACTGTATATAACTAATGGACCTAGTCACCTATTGGTTTGTAAACTGACCTTTTGAAGTTTGGCTATTTAGCAAACTCCATCTTGGTTTTTGGACGTTGCCATCTTGGGGTTTTTTTGCAACCAGGAGTGACCCATGAGGGCGGAGCTTAGTGCAACCAAACACTAAATCAGACATTTTAAGGCGTTCAAAATGTTGTAATTATCTTTTTCTAGTAGTGAAAATTAACTGTGAAAGTGGCCTCCATGTTTACCTCGAAACAAGATTTTTCTGTTTTTGTTCTTTGGCACCTGAAGGTCAGTTCAGGAGCCACAATTATAAATAATGTAAGCAGCCCAAACACAATAATCAGATTTGAGCAATAAATCCAAATTGAGCACAAAGACTTGCAATGTGAAAGTAGCTCTTTTTCCTTCTAAGATTATTTAATTTGAAGGATTTTTTAGTGTCTGCAGAGCGAAAAAGTATCCAGCATCTCAAATGAGAAAATATCGAGTGTAAGTGTAAGTTGAAGTGAATGTCAGAAGAAATATAATAACCCCTTTGATCATTTTGTTAGCCTTTATCCAATGTTGCATATTTTATGTTTGAACTGAGACTTTTCTACATTTGAGGAGGACATAAACTTGACCCCCCACGTCTCCACCCGTCCTCTCTCTGTCTCCTCCCTGAAAGTTTTGTTGAAAGGCAGCATCTTCTTTTTGTCCAGTGTGCAGTTCTCACCAGCAGCCGTCTTATCTTCACCTCTGGGCTGCAGCCAGAGATCAATGTCACAAATGTTGATCCTCCAGGCTGCATCATTCTCCGTTCAGGAGCTTGTAAACATCTTTTCCTTAATGAGAGTAAATATCCTGAAAACATTCACCCTGAGAGAGAAACAATATGAATATGATTTTGGGGATTTACTAGAACAAACTGTCAACATTTACTCTCATATTCTCAGTCGGGAAATGCTTTTGAGATGCTCTTGTTCTGGAAATTAGAACTTGGATTTTTGCCATTTAGTTCTATTTTTTCTGTTCATCACTGTACGTGTTTATTCTGAACTTCCTGAAGGTCGTCTGAACATCTTTCTAGCTCCAGGACTCTCATCCTTCTTTTGGCTTTCAGCCCTCAATTACAAAGTAATTCCTTTTCTCCATCCTCCTCTGGAAGCTTTAAATGAGACATCGACTGTTTTTTATTTCTTCAAAGTCATGGGAAAAGGCCAGAGGCTGCAAATTATATGAAATCATTAAATCCCAGCGATTTTATTATAAAGATGTGATCCCTGTCAGGTCAGAGTGCTGGGTAAAGACCAGTGCTGGTTGTCCAAATGATGGCTGATTAAGGGCTGCAATTAAGGATAATTATCAATTATTAATTAATCTGGCAACTGTTTTCTCTGTTAATCAGCTAATCATTTAGCCTGTAAAATGTAGGAAATAAGTGAAAAACGTTGATCAGAATTTCTTTCATTTGATGACAGGAAGTGCGAGACTTTGACCCGACAGATTTATCAAATAATGAACCATTTTGTATTTTATTTACTACGTTGTAGAGCTGCGAGTTGAACAAAATAAAATATATTATTATTATTATTTTTGAAAGCAAAACCTGCTGTTTCTAACTTCTCAGATGTCAGGACAGGAAACTAAATATATATTGGGATACGTGAATTAAAACAGGCATTTTCACCATTTTATAGACACGTTTTTTATTGATTAATGGAGAAAATAATCTCCATCTAAAGTGTAAGGAGTTTTGCAGGATGAAACTCTGCAGATCGATCATTTTACAGAAAGATGTTTGAAACATTATTCTGATTTCTGAAATAATCTTTGATGACCAACAAGAGGAAAACCTTAAAAAAGAGACTAATTAGTGAAATAAAAAATGCATTAAAAGTTGGATCATTATTAATCTGACCCTGATCTTTTTTCCAGCTGACATCAACCTGGGTCTGATCCGCTACGTGCTGAACCAGGAGAACGTCCAGGACACCGTGGACCACTTCAAGTTCCTGGTCAAAGACAGCAAACCCAACGTGGTCAGCGACAACGTCTTCCACATCCAGTGGTCTCTCATCAGCTTCGAGCACAAGAGGTCCTTAAAAAAAACCATCTGAACCTACTTGTTTTTTTTATTTCTTCCAAATGAAAAACATCAATATTTTGCTGTGATGCTTCCACAGCTACAACGTGAGCGAGAAGGCCGGCACGGTGGCGGTGACGGTGAAGCGGACGGGTAACCTCAACCAGTACGCCATCGTGCTCTGTCGCACCGAGCAGGGCGGAGCCACCTCCACCAGCAGCGTCGGGTCCCAGCCGGGCCAGCAGGACTACGTGGAATACGCAGGACAGGTAACCCAGATTTTAGTTTATTTAAAACATAACCTCCACCTTTATAATATAAACATTTCACAATACTATAATAAATACAAAAAGAATATACATGTGGTATGAAATATTGTTGAAAAAGCATTAATCCACCAGTGTTATCATTATTATCATTGTTGTTGTTGTTGTTTAGGAAAGGATGTCAAAACTTCATGCTTTTATATTTAGACTTTTGGTATTAAATTCAATAACGTACAGAAAAATTATTAAATCACTGAGTTACAAGTTTGGCATTTTACTAAACACTTACAAGGCGTCGGCTGCTTCCTGAACGCCCCACGATACAGGAGTGAATATATATAGAATGACATTTATATTTATGGAAAGATTTACTTTTTCTCTTCGTCTTTAGAAAAGTTTCTTCATTCAATTTTGAAACAAGTCTAGATATATAAAACCCTTAACGGATAGATTTTGTGGATATATTTAATGAATGACCCTTTAATGTTCAACCTTAGGAAGCCTCATCGACAACTATTCCATTACCTATGAAGTCCCCCTCTGACATGTATTTTTTAATTGTTTATTTGTGCACACTCTACCTCTACCAAAATGGACAAAGTTACCCAATTTTTTTGAATTGCGGACGGCAGAAGAAAGTAATATATATTTCCCCTTAGCTGATGCATGTTTTGTAATCTAAGCTACTGTCCCAAAAACAAAGAATTACAAAAAAGAATGAATGAGTTGGAATTTTAATTTAATAATTTTGAAGTTGATCCTTTTGGAAGTTTTCCTGTCCAATCATTTGTCTCGAGAACAAACTCTCCGAGAATAATAAACAAGTATTTTAAAATATGTTTTTTTAGTTTCACCCTTACATTTTTTTATCTCTTCTCCTTTAAATGTTCCTCTAGATTACACAGTTTTTTATTTATCACCTTGTTTTGACCTCCAATGATCTTCATATATAGAATAACTATTCTATTCTAAGTCCTAAGTTCTTTGTTCCAGTCGTAATCATCATGAACACACATTGACCAGCTCCCCCTCTCGTCCCGTTGGTTCACAGGTGCAGTTCGATGAGCGCGAGGACACCAAGGTGTGCACGGTGGTCATCAACGACGACAAGGTGTTCGAGGGTACGGAGAGCTTCCACGTGGAGCTCAGCATGCCGGTGTACGCGCTGCTGGGCGGGAACACGAGGGCCATGGTCAACATCAACGACACCGAGGACGAGCCGACTCTGCAGTTTGACAAGAAGACGTACCACGTCAACGAGAGCACGGGCTTCATCCACGCTCCCATCGAGAGAAAAGGTTCATAACGTCCCCTTTAACCTCCCTAAATGTTAAACATTTAATTACAACTTTATATTTAAGCACTTCATCATATTCTTTTTACTTATATGACATGTTTACACATATATTATGTATCTGATTGTGGCCAACTGATTTCACACTGAGGGATTTAATCACACTTATTCCTGTTTGAATATCTTTATAAGACTTTTTGTGCATAATGTTTTGTTTACAAATTTACCTTTAATTCAGTCACAAATATTTGGTATTTTTGTGATCTTGGCTCTAGAGGATCAGATTGAAAAGATAAATGTTTACAAGGTTAAGTTAAAAAAACTTGTTGCAATTTATTAGTCAATTAACAGAAAGTTTGGGATTTTACATGAAACATTAAGTAAAAAAAGGCAAAAAAATACCAACTAAACTTTTATGGTGTCCAATATGTTTATATTTTTGCACAAAGTCCATCTATTTTTGATCTTGTTTTTACTATGTCTCTTGTTTGCACTATCCTCTATGCTGCTGTAATCCTGTACATTTCCCCACTGCGGGACTAATAAAGGATTATCTTATCTTATCTTATCTTATCTTAAAACCCCCAAATAAAACTAATAGACACGAAACTGGTCCGTGCATGAAGTATAATTTATCTGCCATTGTTTACGTTGTAGAAAGAAATATCAGTTCACATTTGCATTAGCACAAGTAAGAATATTATGTAAGAAATAAGGAAATTCAAAAGATTCAAGGATCATAAATTGTCATTATGCAACACAGGGAGGCACAAATAAATTCAGTTGTAGCCCATTTTCAACACAACAAACACATGACAAACAAAAGAAAACAAAAACAGTAGTGCTATCCTGTCGTGCATTTTTGAATATGCATCATAAGGAATTTAAACAACAACAATAAAAACAAGTAGCTGGACAGATAATATGACTGACATCTTCATATTGAAATTTCAGCATGAGGAAAAACACATTTTCCATCAACTCTCACTGTGTTTGAGCACCAAGCATCATGATGTAAACACAGAGTCCACCTCCTGTCCTCCTGTCGTCCTGTTGACCGCCGTTCAATACCAAGAATCTGACATTTTTCATTATACAACGTAAACAATGGCAGATAGATTCTACCTCATGCACTCATGTTTTAGTACAAACGGTACTGAAGCAGGTCTGGTGCAAATGTCTTGACTTTGTGTTTTTTACATTTAAAAGTTGCATAATTTAGAGCAACATAAAAGTGAAGAAGAGTTATGAAAGCCAACACATGACCTTTACCCTCTCTTCCTCCCTCCTCATCTCCCCCCTCAGGTGACACCTCCAGCACCGTCTCGGCCCTCTGCTACACCGTGGCCAAGTCGGCTCAGGGCAGCAGCCTCCACGCTCTGGAGTCCGGCTCCGACTACAAGAGCCGCGGGATGACCGACGACAACCGGGTGGTCTTCGGCCCCGGCATCAGCATGACCACCTGCGACGTCAAGCTCATCGACGACAGCGAGTACGAGCTGTCGGAGGAGTTCGAGCTGGTGCTGTCGGACGCCTCGGACAACGCCCGCGTGGGGGTCGTGACCTCGGCCAAGGTCGTCATCGACGGGCCCAACGACGCCTCCACCGTCACCCTGGGCAACGCCACCTTCACCTTCAGTGAAGACGCTGGTAGGAGGCGCTTCTGTTCACAGAGTTACTCTTTTTATTTTCCAGATGTCATATCGTAGCTGTATATATAAGACAAATGTGAAAATGTAATGATCTCCATGGGGAAATTATTGGAAAGTTTCATAATGGCTACATCCAAGACCCAAAGCTGTAGCATGAACTTCTTGTCAGTAGTGTCTGTGAACCCTCTAACATCTCACTACACATGAAACAGAATGTAAACACACATCCTCAAAAGTTAGTCTGAACATTTCCGTCTTTTCATTACATTTTTAATGGAGGAACATGTTTTTAAGCAGGAAACACAGATTTGATAAATGCCTTTATTGATACCTATTATAATATTATTATTTTAAAGATAAATAATAATAATAATAATAATAATATAATATATATATATATATATATATATGTTTGTTAAATTTTTATCCCTATATTTCTGTCTTTTTATTTATTTTTTAATGGAGGACATGTTTTAATGGAGGAAACAGATTAGATAATTGTATATAAAATTATTATTATTTTAAAATATATATAAATAACATTCTATCGCTTTAAGTCAATGTGTTGAAAGGTACAATATGCTGCATATATTTTAAAATATTTTTGAAATCACTTGTAGCTGCATTCGTAGCAATTTGATGCTAACGTCATATATTACTCAGTAGAAAGATTTATGTTGATAGAGTCCTGCTGTAAATACATCAACCCTTCATCTCTCTGCCAAGTCTCTTCTACTTTCTTTATTTCTTTTCATCATTTAAATAAATATATTTGCCATAGCTTTAGATCAAGGCATTAAACCATCAGCAAAATTAGTTACAGATTTAAATCTCTTTGCACACCAAAGCAGACTTTGTAAAACAAATCTATTAAAGCTCACCCTGAACCCTGATGTTTTACAGAGAACCTGAGTTTCATTCTTATCTCCACACCACAGGAACAATAGAAATACCGGTGCTGCGTCAGGGCAGTGACCTCTCCTCCCTGACCTCCGTGTGGTGTGCCACCCGACCTTCAGACCCCCACTCCGCCAGCCCCGGGGTGGACTACATCCCCAGCTCCAAGAAGGTGGAGTTCAAACCTGGAAAAACTGAGGAGGTGAGGACAGAGACTTCTCACTCAGCCTACCAGGGTGTTTTAGCATAATAACATCATTTATTCTATGTACAACAGCGCATTGGCACAATTTCAGGTAAAAGAAATTCTCAAAAAAAAGAATTTAACAAGATTTAAGTAGAAAATTTACGACAGATAACATCGAATATTCTCAGAGATTAGAGAGAATAGGCCCAAATCATGGCATGCGTATGATAATATGTTGATTTGGGGATAAAATCTGTTTAACCTTATTACTAAATGTGATTGCAAAGTATAAATTGATCAGTTCATCAACTGCAGTTGTCTGTGGTGTGATGAGGTTGATCCAGTTTTGCAAAATGAAATACCAAGTTTTTTTCTCTAAATATCACCCGATAGCTCCGTTGCCTTATTGATCAAACCTTTCTAACATCTAACCTTCTTTTCTCCAGACCTGTAGTCTGACCATCATGGACGACGTCCAGAACCCGTCCATCGAAGGAGCCGAGTCCTTCATTGTGTTCCTCAGTTCTCCTCAGGGCGCCGTCCTCCAGGAGCCGTACGAAGCCAACGTCGTCATCACGGACACCTTCCAGGACAGTACGTGACCCACAAGACTTTAAAAGTGTTAAAATCAAATATGTATTTAATTTATTTCATTTGAAGGCTCCTCACATACCTCACATCACAGCCATCATCCCCTCTCTCAGTTCCCAGCATGCAGTTTGAGAAGAGCGCCTACACTGTGAAGGAGAAAGACGGCGTCCTGAACATCACCGTCATCCGAACAGGCGACCTGTCCTTCAAGTCATCGGCGCGGTGCTTCACTCGCACCATGTCGGCCATGGTGATGGACGACTTCGAGGAGAGGAGGAACGCTGACGAGTCACGCATCACTTTCCTCAAAGGAGAGAAGGTAGAGTTTAGTCCAACATGTTCTTCTGAAGTAGATTCAATCTGATTGTATGTTTTTTTTATAATGTTTCTTTATGTTTTTGGTTTCCAGGTGAAAAACTGCACCGTTCACGTCCATGATGACTCTGTTTTTGAGCCCGAAGAGGAGTTCCAGGTGCATCTTGGGACGCCGCAGGGTGACCACTGGAGTGGTGCCATGGTGGGCGCCAGCGACATCGTCACCGTCACCATCACCAACGATGAAGACGGTAAACAGGCGCCTCAGAAGTCACATATACAGATATTTTACTGGTGGAAAGATTGAACTACTGCAGCTTCTCAGTTTTAAATTGTCTTCTTTTATTAACAAGTTAGAATATATTGTTGGCATATTATTCTAGTAGAATTTAAAGTCTTGAAATATGATGAGAAAATTTAAATACGCAGTGTTCTGTTTGGATCAATGCATCTTTCTGCAAATGAATCTTTATTACATTTATTACAATCTCTATTTTAAAATGTCAGATATCATGTTGTTCACTTTATAAGTAGAGATAAAGGCTCCTCCCTGACCACATCTATTTAAAAACTCCATAGAGTCACCTTTGACATTTTAGTTTGTTTGTATTGTAAAAATTATTTTTCTTCCTTTTTTCATATTTTGTTTGGTAGCAAACTTCCCCACATTAAACCTTGATGATCATACCTAGAGTGTCCTTTATATCTTGTATACTGCCGGTACAAGAAGATATAACTAATTCAGTCTAAACCATCACCCTTATTGATATAAAAACTAAAATGAGGTGGATAAAATATTAAAAACAGCTCTCAATGTTACACAATACAGTTCAAGACCACCACAAACTGCAGTCTACAAAGTGTCCATACAGTTCAACAACTTTAAAAAAATGTCAACCTTCAAATAGGAAGCATTTATTGCAGATGGTTACTGCATCAGTTTTATCTAGGTGTACCTAATAAAGTGGAAACTCTCTGTGCGTCACAATACCCATAATTCCATACTATTTAGTATTCCAGAAGCATATTTAGCATGTCCCAATACATAGTATGTGATATGCAGTATGCCAAAACATACCAGGATGTTCTACTACATGTGGTCGCATTTTGAAGTTTGCAAGCCAGCATGCTTTTTCTGGCTATTCTGACCCACAATCCTTTGCACACCAGATATATGAGCAAGAGGGTCAGAGTTCAAGGTTATGAGGAAGTCCCAATCGTATGCATACTGCATGCAACAGAAAGTACTTTGTGAGAGAAGCTGCAGTATGCATTAAAAGTAAAAAGTAAAAATATACACTTTTGGAATGTAGCCTGTCATGTTCAGTACAACCACCAGAGGGCAGCACTGTGACCTTCTCCTCCCCATCCTCTTCCTCCAGCTCCCACCATTGAGTTTGAACAGGCGTCCTACCAGGTCAGAGAGCCTCCGGGTCCCGACGGCATCGAGGTGCTCAACATCAAGGTGATCCGCGGGGGGGATCTGGACCGGACCTCCAAGATCCGCTGCAGCACCCGGGACGGATCGGCCCAGTCCGGAGTCGACTACAACCCCAAGAGCCGAGTGCTCAAATTCCCCCCTGGTCAGTGTGGAAAATTTTGATTCAAAAAAATACATTTGTTTTTTGTCTTTTTCTAAATCTTATATCAAAACGTCTCCTCCTTCTTTGCTCCCGTCTGCAGGTATGGACCACATCCTGTTCAAAGTGGAGATCCTGTCCAACGAGGACCGGGAGTGGCACGAGTCCTTCTCGTTGGTCCTCGGCCCCGACGACCCCGTGGAGGCTGTGCTCGGGGAGATCACCATGGCAACGGTTACCATTCTGGACCAGGAGGCCTCGGGCAGCCTCATCCTCCCCGCTACGCCTATCGTAAGAACATGTTCTGACTTTAATCAGTGGGCTTTAAATGTGATCCATTCAGTGGATCAACTAGTACAGGATGTGTTGTGAGCTCTTTAAAGGATATAGTGACTCGCTTTCTTGTTTGTTTTTTTGTTAATTTATGAAGTGTAGTACCTTTCATAGAACAAGATCACAAAGTGCTTCATAAGATTGAAAATTATTAAAAAATAAGACCATTAAAACCGAAAAGGAAACAAATAAAAAAAAGCAAGCCTTAAAAACACCCAGGATTAAAAACACCAGACAGCAAGAAGTGACGCAAAAAGTCAGTCTTCAGCTGCTTTTTTAAGGCGTTAACTCAGATAACCCTGTGAAAGAGCGTTTCACAGGGTCTGAGCCACCACTTTAAAGTCACCTATTGTTTTTCAAATCAAGCTCTAGGAACAAACAGTAAATCCTAATCAGAAAACTCAACTGGATGGGAAGCCATTACCATAGCAACCAATGCAATTTGCCTAGGGGCCAATTGTCCCATAATCCACCCAATGACTGTAATGTAATGTAATGTAATGTAATGTCTCTCCAACACATTCAGCAACAACAAAACAGCAGAAGAAAACAGGCTTTTACATTTCTTAAGCATTTAACAAGAACCACTTACAACGAGTAAAGAGATGACATATGATGAGAGATGATGCAAAGGCATGTGGTGGGTGATTTTAGTCCAAAAGTGCTTTTTAGGAACCTCATCTCATGCAGTGTTTGTGCTGTGATAAAAAAGTTGAAAAAAACCTCCATCCTTCCTCCTCAGGTGGTCTCCCTCGCCGACTACGACCACGTCCAGGAGGTGACCAAGGAGGGCAGCAAGAAGACGCCCTCGCCCGGTTACCCTCTGGTGTGCGTCACCCCATGTGACCCTCACTACCCGAAGTACTCCGTGATGAAGGAGCGCTGCGAGGAGGCCGGCATCAACCAGACCCAGGTCCACTTCTCCTGGGAGGTGGCGGCGCCCACCGACACCAACGGCGCCCGGTCTCCCTTCGAGACGGTCACAGACACCACCCCGTATACCGGCATCAACCACATGGTGAGTTTGGATCTTCTGATATAGGAACAATTAAGTCTCCTTCCTCAGTCTCTTCATTTCTCCTCCTCCTCTGGTCTCGTCTCAGGTTCTGGACAGCATTTACTTCAGCCGCCGCTTCCATGTCCGCTGCGTCGCTCAGGCCAGAGATAAGTCGGGTCACCTCGGGACGCCGCTGAGGAGCAACATCGCCACCATCGGCACAGAGGGCTCCATCTGCCACACGCCCGTCACCACGGGAACCGCCAGGGGCTTCCAGGCTCAGTCCTTCATCGCCACGCTCAAATACCTAGACGTCAAGCACAAGGAGCACCCAAACCGGTGAGAAACCTTTTAAAATCAGATAAACGTCTCCACCTAAACTTTATGTTTTGTTTGTTAAGGTGTCCCTATTATGCTTTCCCACTTTTTCCCTCTCCTTTAGTGTGTTATATATATTTTTGTACATGTAAAAGGTCCGTAGAGTGTAAAACCTGAAGTCCACGCCTAAAAGGAGTTACCCTCCCCTCAGAAGCTCCTGAGCTCCTGAAACAGCTCCATTGAATTCTCTCCTTCACTTCTGTAACTTTATGAGGTCACAATGTAACTTTATGAGGTCATAAAGTAACTTAATGAGGTCATAATGTAACTTTATGAGGTCACAATGTTACAGAAGTGACGTAAAACTCCTTCCGGCTAGTTTGACCCTCAAACAACAAAAGAGAGAGACGGAACTGAAGAGTTTTTTTAAATGTGAGACGTTGACCAATCACAACAGAGCGGGCTAGGACAGCCAGGATGAGAAAAACAAGGAGGATTATGAGCATTAACGCATGTAAACATGTTGTAACTGTAACTTCAGATAAAAATATGCACCCGGAAAATAGCATAATAGGGCCTGTTTAATATCTCTCTGTGTCGTCCGCGTTCAGTATCCACATCTCGGTGCAGATCCCCCATCAGGACGGCATGCTGCCCCTGGTGTCCACCATGCCGCTGCACAACCTGCACTTCCTGCTGTCGGAGTCCATCTACAGGCAGCAGCACGTCTGCTCCAACCTGGTCACCCTCAAGGACCTGGAGGGTCTCTCCGGTCAGTCAGGCAAAAAACACATTATCACATAAACAGGAATCCTCTAAACATCAAAGCGGAAACAGCTGCAGGATATTAAGTAAAAATCAATAACTGGACATTTATAATTTAAACAACCAAAGTTATTTACAATTAAAACTGGTAAATGCTGCAATTCCTATCCTCATTATTAACTTTTTTTCAAGCCACCTACTCCTTAATTGACAATATATGCAAGGCGTGCAAAAAATGTAAAATAAGGAACAAATTAGATGTAAAGAATGTGCTTAAATCTGTATTTTTCTACATATATTGACACCTCATAGTGTTAAGTTGCACTAAAGTTACATACCACATAAAACAAGGCATGTTGCGTTCAAATCCTAATACTGTTTTTCAAGTTTCTACTCATGCTAAGCTTTATTTTATGGAGAATACTCATCTGGTTATTTGACATTGAGCAGAAAAATTCTTGCAATATAGTATGTTTTATGCAATTTTTTAGATCTTTGTTTAAAAATAAAATTATTGTTCCTTGTAACCTTGGAACAAAGTGTTTTTTTTAGATCTGGGTCAGTCAATATAAACATTCTTCCCACAGAGACGGGTTTCCTTGACGACGTGTCCTACGACAGCATCTCTCTGGGGCCGGGGTTCGACCGGCCCTACCAGTTCAACCCAAAGGTCAGGGAGGCCAAGAGCATCCAGCTCTACAAGCACCTCAACCTGAAGAGCTGCATCTGGACCTTTGACGCCTACTACGACATGACGGAGCTCATCGACGTCTGCGGGGGCTCCGTCACCGCCGATTTCCAGGTACGTAAGAAAAGTCAGAGACGAGTCGCTGCACTTGAGTTTGGTCAAATTTATCAATTAGAACTACTAAACTATTTAGCAGACACCTCGGCTGAGTAGATTTTGTACTAGGCTGCAACTTCATGGTCTGAAGAGGGAAGGGAAGCAAAAAAATACTTAAACTTATATTCCTTCTAATGGCCAAACACCAAGATAGCGTTGCAAAAAAACAAGATGGTGACACCAAAAATAAAGATTGCGATGGTCAAGAACTAAGCGCTTATTTTTCAAGCTACAATGAATGGTCAAAAACCAAGATGGCGACGGCCATAGACCAAGATAGTAAGGGCCAAAACCAAGATGGCGACTGCCATAAAACCAAGACAGTGACGTACAAAAACCAAGATGGCGACGGCACAAAAACCCAAGATGATGACTGGCAAAAACCAAGATGGCAACACCAAAAACAAAGATGGCGATGGTCAAGAACTAAGCTCTTATTTTTCAAGCTACAGTAAATGGTCAAAAACCAAGATGGCTACAGCCATAAACCAACATAGTGAGGGCCAAAACCAAGATGGCGAAGGCACAAAAACCCAAGATGATGACTGGCAAAAACCAAGATGGCTACTCCAAAAACCAAGATGGCGACACAAAAAACAAAGATGGCGATGGTCAAGAACAAAGACTTCTACGTCCAATGACCAAGACGCTGACAGCCAAAAAACAAGATTGCAACGGCCAAATAACAAAGATGGCGACAGCCAAAAACAAAGCGCTTATATTTTCAGCTACAATGATTATTGTCTTTAGATGAAAATCAAAAATCTGGATCACTCAAGGCCCTCACTTGTTCTGGTGCTTTTGACCATATCATCACCAGAAGTTTGGTCAGTTGTCATGAACCTTTAAGATAATCCAACTTTACATTATTCTAACAACTTTTGGGTCTTTTTTTCCTTTGAGTTGAGTTTGACGGCCCATTCTTGACCTCTAGACATTCAGGACTGTCAAAAGCTCCAGAAGGAGCCAGTAAATGGAGCTTGAGTGATGATTGTTTTGTCAGCTGCTGTTTTCAAGGTCAAGAATAAACTGTCAAGCTTGAATCTGTTGTTTTTTAGCTCAAGGCCCGTCTGTCAGCCAATTCTCCTAGACGAGAAAAACAAATCATCTAATGGTTTAATGTCCTTGGTGAAGAAAATAGGATAGAAAAAGTTAATATTTAAAGGAGATATTCTGTATAAAATCAGCAAAAAAATTACTCCATCCCAGTAGTGCCTCAAACCCAAATATGAGCCTCCGTTGGCTCCAACAACTGCCAACATATTAAATCTTTCCGTTGTTCCTCCAGGTCCGGGACTCGGCTCAGTCCTTCCTGACGGTGCAGGTTCCTCTCTACGTCTCCTACATCTACGTCACCGCACCGCGGGGCTGGGCCTCTCTGGAGCATCACACCGAGATGGAGTTCTCTTTCTTCTACGACACCGTGCTCTGGAGGACAGGTGAGGACCGAACACCGTTATACTCGTTACTGCAAGTCTTTATTCTGGATCCACCTGCACATATTTCAGTTTAACAAAATCTGTGTATTACAAAAATAAATCTCATTGGCTCAAACAAGTGATCAGGAGAACATTTAGTGCTTTAAAAGCTACTAAAAAACAGCAAATCTTACTTTACTAACAGAGGAGACGAGTTCAGGCCATGTAAATATGAAGTGGGATTTCTACATTTATACTTGACATTTTGACTCAACATGTATCAAATATTTATTTATGTATATTGTGGTTTGGTAGGGTCCCACGTAGTTATACATATATCATATTTGTTAGGAGATACAAGATGAAGATGTTTTTCATACTTTTATTTGATATTAAGAGGAGAATAGAGTGAATAGGGTAAAAAAACCATAAAACTTCCCCAGTTAATTACTTACATAAAGACATATATATTTTGTATTACAAGTTTTCTGAAATTCTATGTTTAAATACGCAAATGAGGCATTATCTTATTAAATATGTGCTTTTTCCATGCATTTCCAGAACAGAAATGTGAACATTGGATAAAGCCAGGTTCCAAATACTTGTTTCATTTTGTTGACATATTAGAGTCAAAGGTTTTTTTTATGTATTTTCTCCATGTTTTCAGCAATAAATGTTGTATAAATCAGGCTATGAATGATATATGAACAAACCCCTCTGTAGAAACCTTCAGAATATAGAGAGGAATGAAGCTGTAAAGTTTGGTGTATGTATGTAATCAGAAAAAAAAACCTAATTTTAAAGATATGTTTTGTTAAATTACATACATTTTGAAGACACTACAGGTGAATAGGGTAAAACAATTAACTAATAGATATCAACATGAAACTTCACCAGTTGATTACTGACATGAAGACAAGTATTTATTATAAATAAACAAATAAATGTGTATTTTGGATGTTTTCTTTCCACTAGTCTGAAAGAAAACATGTTATGGAAGAAAAAGAGTCCATTGGAGATGTGCATTTGGTTTACAAACATCTGACACCTTATGTGAAATGATCAGTATCCTATCATGTTGTTATATTGATGTGATCAGTGATCTGACCTCTGACCTCTCTGCCTGCAGGTATCCAGACTGACAGCGTCCTCTCTGCCAGACTGCAGATCATCAGGATCTACATCAGAGAAGACGGACGACTGGTGATCGAGTTCAAAACACACGCCAAATTCAGAGGTCAGTCCAAAAACGACCACCAACACAAATCAGAACAGTCCAAGAAAAGTCTGTTGGTTTTTCTTTAGAAAGTTGTCTTATTAAAACAACAAATATACACTTGAAAAAAGGCCAAAACTATAAAAACAAGTGGTTTCCTTCTTATATAACAACTGTAAAAACAAGGTGTTTCTGCTTTTATGAAGTAGAAAAACTATATGAACAAGGTGTTTCTTCTTGTCATAGGTAAAAATAAATATAATACAAGGTGTTTCTTCTTGTCATAGGTAAAAAAAATATATAAATACATGTTGTTTCTTGTAATAAGTAAAAAAAAACTATATAAACAAGGTGTTTCTGCTTGTATGAAGTAAAAAAACAACTATATAAACAAGGTGTTTCTGCATGTATGAAGTAAATAAAAACTTTAGGTACAAGGTGTTTTTGCTTGTCATAAGTAAAAGAAACATGAATACAAGTAGTTATTTCCTGTAATAAGTAAAAAACTATAAATATAAGGTGTTTCCTCCTTGTTTCTGGTTATAGTTAGTAGAAAAAAACTAATATAAAAACTGCCTATAGAACAATTTATATAAGCTTTTTGGAAAAAGATGAAATATTTAGGCCCTTCAAGATAAAAAGAGAAGCCCCTATATCTCACATAGTTGTTACTTGTTAGGTGATTGTGTCTTATATTAAGTGTTATGAGATATTTTTACTAGTAATTACACAAAAACACTTTATTTAGGTTTTTTACAGTGTTCTTTGTTGTTGTGGACTAATAGATGAAGAGCAACAGAGGAGTCTTTTAGTGTGAAGGATTGTCTCAGCCAGTAAACTTCTACTTCAGACCATAAAATAAACACTCTTCTTCTCTGTCTGATTTTCTCCTCCAGGTCAGTTTGTCCCTGAACACCACACTCTGCCGGGCCACAAGTCCCACCTGATGGCTCCGGACCACCTGGGAGGGGTGGAGTTCGACATCCAGCTGCTGTGGAGCGCTCAGAGCTTCGACTCTCCGTACCAGCTGTGGAGGGCCACCAGCTCCTACAGCAGGTCGGGACACCGTTTCTATCATGTCTTACAACACGTGTCCATTTCAGCTCGTCACATGAACACAGTCTTTTAAAATAAACTTTTTTACTCACACCCGTCCTACGCAAATTTTGTTCACATGGATTATATACATCTTGTTTTGTGGGATATCTTCAATTTACAGCACATACATTTTCAGTGGAAAACCTCAGTAATAATAATAACAATGTTTCTGTTCATGTTTGTTATGAATATGTTTATGTATGGGACAGTGTGTATATATATATATATATATACATATATATATATATTTTTTTTTATGTATACAAATGTGTGTATATGTGAATGAATGTATGTGTGTATGTGAGTGAATGTACCTCAATACTATAATTATTTTGTCTGTATATACAATATTTTTTAGTTATTGTTTTTTTCTTTTTTTTTAAACTTTTTTTTAACTTATTTAATATTCTTTCCTGTTTATTACTTTTATTACTTATTTACTTATTTATAATACTGTTTTTTTACTCTGTCTCTTGTTTGCACTATACTTTATGCTGCTATAATCCTGTAAATTTCTTATCTTATATATATATATATATATATATATATATATATATATATATATAATTCAATTTATATAGTATATTATTAATAATATTCTTTATATTTATATCTTGAAAATCAATCAAATTTGATCACAAAAATAATAATAATAATAATAATAATAATAATAAGTTTATTTAGTATAGCACTTTTCATAGAACACAATTCACAAAGTCCTTTAAAACAATTAAATATTATTAAAATTAAGATAAAAATAAATAAATCAATAAGTTGAACAGATGTTAAAAACACATAAAAATAACAAACACAACTTTTTGGTGTTGTCATCCTCTAACAGGAAGGACTATTCTGGAGAGTACACCGTGTTCCTGGTCCCCTGCACCGTCCAGCCCACCCAGCCCTGGATCGACCCCGGGGACAAACCTCTGTCCTGCACCGCTCACGCTCCAGAGAAGTACGCCTCCTGCTGGAATACATATATTTAAAAAAACGCCTGCTGGTTGCATTGTGGGGAAAACAGGTCAATTAAAAGGAAAAAAGTACTTAAACTGTCTGGGTTTGTTTGTTTTTGTCTGACAGGTTTCTGGTTCCGATCGCCTTCCAGCAGACCAACCGGCCCGTTCCAGTGGTTTACTCCCTCAACACGGAGTTCCAGCTGTGCAACAACGAGAAGGTGTTCATGATGGACCCGGCCACCGCCGACGTCTCCATGGCTGAGATGGACTACAAGGGAGCCTTCTCCATGGGTACGTGGAGGGAAACACAAGGAATCTCCTTTTATTTTCCTCCTCACATTTCTAATGCTGCGTATACATATTCTATATTTACATATACACTACATATACATATATACGTATATATATATACATATATATATATATATATATATATATATATATATATATACATATACACTACATATATATATATATATATATATATATATATATATATATATATATACATATATATGATTTTGCTGTGATTTAAATGCATAAACGGTTAAAGGGGTTAATTACGTTTTTTTAAAAGTCAGAATAATTTTTTGTTTGTTCTCTCTGCAAGACGACAAGCAAACATTTTTTTATAATACTTGATTTGTTAACATTGTAGCTTCTCCAGCAACACTTAAAATACCTTCAAATAGGCGTAAATACAGAAGCGTCATTATTGTTTGTACCTTATAGTTTATTCACATACATTTATACACATAGTTTCATCTGGTATCGTCAGGACGTCAGTGATAACAGGAAGAATCCTAACAGTGAGGCTTTTCGCAACAAAGTGGCACGTGAATTTCTCGCCCATTTTTGTTTTTCATACAGTTATTTATTTGACGAAAGATTTATCAAATAATCTGTACATTTATTATATTTTTCCAATCATACACAGACAAATATATATCCACATGCAAATTAATGTTTTTTGTGTATATTTAATCCTCCGCACCAAGATGATAATTATATGCACATGTAGACTAGTAAATATAAAAATACAACCCTCTGCAGGTCAGACTATGTACGGCAGGGTGCTGTGGAACCCGGATCAGAACCTGAACGCGGCCTACAAGCTGCAGCTGGAGAAGGTGTACCTGTGCACCGGACGGGACGGATACGTGCCCTTCTTTGACCCCACGGGGACGCTGTACAACGAGGGCCCGCAGTACGGCTGCATCCAGCCCAACAAGCACCTCAAACACCGCTTCCTGCTGCTGGTAGGAACACGGACGCTGTTTCAATATGCATGTCTTATTTATCATTACAGAAATCAATATTAGATATTTAATACGCATATATTGAGATTATTCAGACTGTGTTACCACAGAGCTCCAGTGTCTGATAAAGAATAGTTCTAATTTAACAGCTGATGCTCTGTATAAACTAATAAAGAGTATTTTTATTATTTATGTATCTTTATTATTTGTATTATTATTTATTTTATTAGCCTAAAATAAACATAAAGTATTTTTCCTTGCATTAATCCGTCAGTACAAGTTTCACAAATTTTAAAGAAATACAGTTCTAATTTACTAATTCATTAATTTCCTCCCTGACCTTTTTATGAGTTCACCTTCTGTTACTGAAAAGACACTTCCTGCTGTTGTTTCACAATAAAAGACTTCAAGGGAAGGGACTGAACATGAAGCATTTTAATGTGAAATTGATAAAGCAGTTGTTAAAAAGAGTTAATAATTAATAATTAAATGTATAACAAGGAAAAAACATAAAAATAACACATAAATATGAGATTTTTTTCAATAGACAGGCGTCTTACAAAAATGTTATCAAATACAAAATAAAACATGGAAATTAGAAACAAATGGTTGTCTCATATTAAAGCCTGGTTATTTTAATAGTCGAGGTCAATGACTCTGTCCTGCTCGGAGAATAAACCAGAATGCATCAGCTGGAGCAACAAGTGAACCACAACATTTTCATAAATGGACGCAGAACTTTATCCATCTAAAGAGAAAAGCTTCACATGTTTATTTGATTAAAATCTTAGTTGTTGTTTAAACAGAACCAAACATTTGATTTACTTTGTATCAAGTTATTTCAGTGACTTTAATGTGAATTTAATGAGGCTGATTAATTCCTGTTAATATTAATATTATAGGACGATGATTATTGTTAGAAACCGTTAACTTAATTTATCCTTTTATGACTTCAATTAAAATGAGATTTTCTTTTGATTTATTTGCTTCAGACGACGTTAGTGTTGGTATCTCTTTAAACATCAGGCTGACATCCCCCTACACACACACACACACACACACACACACACACACACACACACACACACACACACACACACACACACACACACACACACACACTTCCTCTTTTTTTGTTGTGTTTTTCCTGCCTCACCAGTCTGACCAGTCCCCCTTGTCACTGGGATGGCACCACATATTCAAAGCCTGTGTGTTATGTAAACTACTGACTCTCTTCATCATGTAAATTCTCTCTCTGGTGTCTTTCAAGTTAACAAACCGTCAACATGTGGAGCACAAATACAGCTTTAATGGATCTGTCCTCTCCATCTGCACTTGGTTCATTTATAAAGTATTTGTAACTTCCATCAGATGGAAACCAGACTTTTAATAAAGAAAGCGTACCATAAAAACAAGTTTAATTTAGATTATTTTCTCTGTGCAGGATCGTAAACAGCCCGATGTTTGTGACAACTTCTTCCACGACGTTCCCTTCGAGGCTAACTTCGCCTCAGACGTCCCCGAGCTGCAGACGGTGGCCGCCATGCCGGGTGTAGACGGGTTCACCATGAAGGTCGACGCTCTCTACAAGGTGTGTGTGTGTGTGTGTGTGTGTGTGTGTGTGTGTGTGTGTGTGTGTGTGTGTGTGTGTGTGTGTGTGTGTGTGTGTGTGTGTGTGTGTGTGTGTGTGTGTGTGTGTGTGTGTGGAGCCTCCAGTGCTGCAGCTGTGTCCTGTGTTACAGTGTTGAAGTGTCTTAAAGCTGCATTCTCTCTCCTGTCCATCAGGGGGCGACTCCTCTGGTTGTATAGAAGTCTATGAGAAAATGACTCTACTTCTCTCTTGATTTATTCCCTCAGTAAACATTGTAAACATGAGTTTATGGTCTCAATCTCTAGTTTCAAGTCTTCTTCAATACAGCATGATGTTCATTTAGTAAATGATGCTCCATTTAGAGTCAAACAGACCATAAAGCAGGGGATGCTTTAGGGCGGGGCTACACACTGATTGACAGGTCGCTACTAGTTATCACTAACTCCCCACAAGCTTAAGTGAATTTCCACCGATCTCAGACATCGCTGTTGCCGTGGAAAATTATACTTTATCTTAAGTTTGTCATAAGTGGAAGTCAGGACCAGAAGAAAAAAAATGTAATTAGCAAAGTTTAAGGTATCTATGGATCGATTTTGATCAGATTTATTTCTTAATAAAGAGGAGAGAGATATTTAATTCAGATTTAAAAGTCTGTCTCTCTTCAAAATCTCTACTATATTTTATTTTATTTATTTTATTTATTTTATTTATTTTATTTATTTTATTTATTTTATTTATTTTATTTATTTTATTTATTTTATTTTATGCTCTTCTTTAATGCTGTAATAAATCAGATTAAAGGATTAAAGTATATTCTTATCTCTTTGGAGAAGATGACAATGATGCTCCTCCATCATCTAACGCCCTCCTTCTCTCTCTCTCTGTTGATTGACAGGTGGAGGCGGGGCATCAGTGGTACCTGCAGGTGATTTACGTCATCAGCCCAGAGTCCCGCTCCAGCCCGAGGATCCAGCGCTCCGTGGTCCACCAGCTGAGCCGCCCTCGACGCGACCTGGTGGACCGCAGCGGGCGCCTGACGCTGGACGAGTCTCTGATCTACGACAACGAGGGCGACCAGGTGAAGAACGGCACCAACATGAAGTCGCTCCGCCTGGAGGCCGGGCCCGCCGGCTCCTTCAACGCCCATGTGGGCGGCTCGGTGGGCGGGGGCGTGGCCGCCGTCACCCTGCTGGTGCTGGTGCTGCTCGCCGCCTGCCTCCTGTTCCGCCGCTGCCGCCGGTCGGCCAAGAAGAAGAGCGCCAAGGCGGCGAAGGCCTACGAGGAGTACCCGCTCAACACCAAGGTGGAGGTGTGCCTGGACAAGTGCGTGGAGAAGAACTTCAGCACCAAACACTGCACCGTGAGGAACGTCAACGTCCTCAACCGCAACCAGGACGCCAACGGCAAGGCCAAGGTCAAACAGGTCAACCTGGAGGTCAAACTCCACAACAACCTCCACGACGGCACGGAGGTCTGACACACTGACCAGGAAATCACAAATCACAAAAAAAAAAGTTATTTTCTAAAAAAGAAAGTTTGTACTTAAGGAACGAGATGTTTTGTTAATGTATTTTTATACCACTTTAAAAAAAGGGAAGAGTTTGACGCAGCGTTTTTTTCGGGCTACCTCAGGAATCCACAACCCACTCAGCTCCATCGGTCATCTCATCGCTGTCCTACTTGACATTTACATCCTTTGATTTTTTATTGTTTTTTTAAGCACCGAGACGGAGACTGGTAGCTCAGACACTGGTGATTGTTTGGTCAACAGAACCAAACACACTTCTCTGCTGTATCGAGTCGTTTCACTGCTACTGAACGTCACTACTGTGGAGCTGTAGACAGTGTGGAGGTCACTCATCACGCACTGTTTCTGCTGATATACTAAGAATGAATGCTTTTAAAAACGGAACAAAGTGGCTTCTGCATCGGCTGCGGCTGCTTCTGACTGCTGTGAGAGTATTATGCACAGACAGAGTGCTGCTGAGAGTGTAAATAATAACAAAAAATGAATGATAACTAAGTGCAATTATGCCATAACTTTTGTTAATCCTTCCGCTCGTGAGCAGGAACTTTGTTTGCATTCAAAAAAAACAAACAAACATGTATTTCAAGCCTTATAGAGACATTTGTACTGTCACGTTGAACCAACAGATTCTTTATTTTTATTTGTTTTGTCCGTACTGTTCTCTGATAGCTGCCAATATTAAGTGCCATGCAGTATTTTTCACTCACAAACGAAACATCCAAAGTGTTTTTATTTTTTTAATTTTCTTCTCCTTTCAAAGAGTGACAAATCTGACATTTCCATGTGATTGTAAAAAAAATCAGACGCCGCCGTTCGGATGACAAAAGGTTTGGATCCCGTCCACATGACTGAATGCTTTAGCCTTACTGCTGTTCTAATGAGAATAATCACTTTTTAAAAATGATGTATTTTATAATGATGTGTGTGTGTCAACCTGCCTTCGTTCCGCCCAAAGACACAAAACCCCCTCCTTATTATTTTAAAATGTTTTTCTCTCATTTATGTATTACTATGTTAGCCTCTTATGTATTACGTTACGCTCAGCTACTGATGTATGACACTGGTTGGAGAGCACTGCAAAAAAAGAACAAAAAAAGGAAACTGTATTCTCATGGGAGATGTTGTCTTTCTCTTCATTTGTTCCGCCTCCTGTTTTTGATTTTTTTCAACTGTGTGCCTATCAAAACAACACGGGAACAGGAAAACAATGGGGGAATAACAATATATTTTTTTGGTGCTATCATTGTGTGGAAAATAACTACGATGCTATCAACATGATGCCTGTATTTGGTGCCTTTTTTAGTAATAAAAAATTAAAAAAATTCAAACCCATGATTTCCTGTATTTAATGTTTATTCAAGATCTTTTTCATTTGGAGAAAAAGGTAAAAATAAAATCTGACAACTGTGAAGAGGAAAATAGACAAATTCAATTATTTTGTCTTACTTACTGCAGTATTTTGTACAAATATTTTTACATTTTGGGTCCTTTATGTTTTGAAAAATCCTAAATGTGAGTATTTGAGGCATTTGCTGAAGCTAGTCATGAACATGTGATCATTATTTTTACCAACAGAGATTTCTTAAAATAGTTTTTACTAAAACTGGCAAAACAAAACAATTTTATTCATGACAAGGTGAAGAATTTGCCTGGAATAATGTGGAAAAAAATGGCAGATATTTATCATAAAGTTTACAAAACACTTCATTAACAGAACAAGGTAAAAGAAAAATATGAAAAAATGAACCATACCTTTAAAAACAATGAATTTAAATAAAACTGACGGTTGATTTAAACATCCAGATCATATTTCATATAGAGACTGTGGTATAAACTCATTAATTTAAACATCAGTCCTTTCTACATGCATCAAGTTTATTTTTCATCTAAAAAAAAATAATAATGAATAATCTCATTATTTTCTGCAGCTAAATGTAGAAGGTCCCTGAAGGCCACGCATGCGTGTTGGCAGTGGGCGTGGCCAGGTGACTCCTCAGGTAGATATTCGGGTTCCACAGACAGCACAGGTGTGGCGGATCTCTTTTCCGGTTCAAACCAAACATCCAGGTGAGTTTCTCTTTGATTCCTTTGACTCTCCTTCATTTATCTTCTTTTTTCTGTGTTTATTTGTGTGTTTGACTGTAAAAAGAGTATTTAAGGTTAATAGCAAAGATTATTTTTCTAATTAACTCAGATTTAGTCACTCAAGTCACAAAAGAAAATGGATTTTTAACACCTGCTTCAAACTCGACAGCAAGTGTGTGAGATGTGTTTTATGTCCTCTTTTATCACTTATCAATAATCTGCAGTGAGTTAAGTGTGTTTTAATCTATGTGATATATATTGTTTTATGTTATTTCCATTGAATATCAACAATTAACATCGATTGAGAAGCAGTTTTTAATTCAAATGTCCTGTGTTACATTTAGTCAGTGATGTTAAACTGTAGCTGGCTTCAATAAATATATTTATAATGAATTTAACATTCATGAGAACAGCTGATCATAAAGATGTTTAATCTTGTGGTACATTTTTTACAGATGCTACACAGACAGTTTAATAGAGATGAATGTTGAAAAGCAATACAGCTACAGGAAGTCAGATATTACATTTCATTTAAAAGACGAGTGCTAAAATGCTTCCTACTAGTGGACAGAAGAGGATTAGAGCCATTTTTAAAAGTTAATTTCATTCATTCATTTATTCGAATAACTTGACTTCATGATTCATACTTAAGTGTTTCATATTATTGTTTATATTTTTGTTTATTTGAGTCAATTTGTTGATCTGGTGTCAATATAACAACATTAAAGTTCTAGCTTTTGGGTTTTTTCTCTTAGATTAATTAGTAGTCAATTAATAAACCATAGTCCATTCAACAGAATTAAATGTATTATTTTAATTTGACACTTATTGAGTTTCACAGGAACCCTAGGAATCCTTCAGAATGTTAAATATACTGTAACACAACAACGAGAACTATAAACTCTCTTACTGACTTAACTAAACATGCTCTGACTCTTTAAATTAGAATCACCTTTATTGATCAACTATGTGAACACGTTCAATTAATTGGACTAATTAGTTTTCTTGCATTGCTCTCATGTACTGAAATAGACAGAACAGTTAGGGACAATGACAACAAAGCTGGACAAATAAAATGAAAGAATAGACTATTATTTACAAAAGTATGTGAACAGAATAGTTGTGTGTGTGTGTATATATATATATCATAAATGAAAAGGCACCAAAGACCAACAATAACATTTAATTAAACATGTACAGAGCAGGTGTTCTGTAGCTTTACACTATACAAACAGTACAAATCTATAAATACTGAATGTATGAACATGGACTGGATGATAATGTGTTGTACTGTAGATATATGTGCATGTATGTATATTTATATTGAAGGAATAAAACATAGTAAACCAGGGAAAGTTACACAATATGCCATAATAAACACAATAAATCATCTTTGAATTTATGCTAGTGAGAGTTTGGTGAGAAAAGAACACAAAGAATATAGTTTACCACCATAAATCACAAATTATAAAACAAATGTGTTGTATTTTCTTGCAGAAGAACTTCCTGTTATCATGGCGTCTTTATGGGTAAGCCCAGTTTTATCTTTTCATATATATTGTTTGTTTTATGATAAGGTTTTGATTGATTGTACTATTTAAACTGTTCTGTGCAGGATGACTTGGACAGTCTTGTGAATACCCCTTCCTCGTTCACAGCAACAGTAGGTCCAGCTTAAACTTTCCACGTTGACATTTTTTATTACACAAATGACAAATGAAGAGAATGAAACAAATACAAAAACCGTCTCTTCTTCAGACTGGGGAGAGAGGAACCATCAAGCCTGCAGCAAACTTCAATGCAGGAGAGGATGCTGAGGCTCTGAAGGATGCCATTGAAGGCCTTGGTACAGAAAACACAACATATATTAAATATTTAAATATATATTCTTTGGATACACAAATGAACATAACTTCAGTACATGACATGTACATATAATTATTCCCAAATCACAGTCAGTTGTGTCTGAATCTTATATTTATGGGGGGAAAAACACAGCTGAACTCCGGCTAAAAGAAATGAGCTTAACATTAGCTTAGCAGTTGGCTAACGCCCGTATTACTTGTTGATTTATGTGGAATTTATGCAATTTGGTGTGCTACCTTTTTATATGACACATTTGAATGTTTATTTAATTTAATTTAAAGGTAAATATTAATAGAGGACAAACTAGTATACACTATTGAAACAGAGCTACACTGAATATCCATGAACTGTAATCAAAATAAAGTCCATTTTCTTGACAGAAAATGTGAAAATGAACACGTTTCTTTTCATATTTTATGTCTAATAGGTTCTATGGCAGCAATGTAGGTTCATAATAAGCCTAAATACACATAAATTAAGCCATTAAACTTTGTTTCTTTTTGCTTTTTCTTAATATTCCTACTTCTTTAATGTCTACATTTTGTTGAACCAAAACAAATTCTCTCCGGTTTCCTAGCGTGGCTTTAAACTTGGATACTTTTCTTTTTATTTACTCCCTTTTTTTCATATTCATTGATCCTCCTAATGTGTTTTATTTCATTGTTTTAGGAACCAAAGAGAAGACTCTGATCGACATTTTGACCCATCGTAGCAGCGCTCAGAGGCAGCTCATCTGTGAAGCCTATCAGGGATCCACCAGCAGAGTGAGAGAACGTCACTACTCTTGATTTATGACCGATGCTGTTGATCAGAGTCAATCACAATCTATATTTAAGAGTTTTTCATCACAGCTAAGGTAGAAAAAGAGTTCATTACTGCTTCGTTAGCACCTCTTTTTTGCGACTAAAAGGCATAATCATAACCAAATCTTCAAACCTAACCCTAACGAGTTTTCCTCTTAATTCAATTTATTTAACCATTTGCTCTAGGCAAGAAATTGTAGCAAATGTTAAAATTAAGAAGTAATATCAATAAGTCTTAGTTTCTTTTTATTTACCTTCACTTGTACTAGTCTAATAGGTAAACAATACGGCTGACTTTATACTCAACAGAACAATAATTCATCATGCCAGCTTCTACATATCACTTTTTTACTTATTATTATTATTATTATTATTAATTCATATGAATATTATCTATTTTATATTGACATAAAAGATACATGTTAACTTCCTGTGTACCTGAGATACATTTCTTTATTGTCACAGAGCTTTTATCTGTTACATTCTTTAACACTTTTTAAAATATCTTCTTGTGAGGCTTCAACATGACTAATAGTTCTCACGTTCTCTTTGTGTGCTCTGGTAGTCGTTCTGTGTCTGGCTGTATTTGCATGGGTGTGCTTGTGGGCATGTTTGTGGGTGTGCCTCTGTTTGAGGAGTGACGGGTGGTGTTTTACGTCACAGGCGTTGGTGGACGACCTGAAAGGAGACACCAGCGGGGACTTTGAGGATCTGCTGGTGGCGCTCGCCACCCCGCCTGCTGCCTACGACTGCCATGAAGTGATGAGGGCCATGCAAGTCAGTTTTACACACTTTAATATGATAAGATCAAAGATTACAACAGAAGAATAAGAAAACAAAAAGGGCAAAAATATAAACTTATACAAACAATAGATTGAAAACATAAAGTTTATAAGAAGTAATACTAACACCAGTGCATTATAGAAACTAAAAATAATATTGTGCATGATATTGAAATTTTCTTTTATTTTGTGACTTTGAAAATTAATTTTGGTTTGAAGGATGAAATATAATTTAATGAACACAATCAGTTTGCAGAGTTGAACTGAAACTAATATTTGTATTTATGTATTTATTTGTTTTGTATTTATTTATTTGTGTTTATTTATTTATCAGCAAATAGGTTTTCACAAACAAGGAATTTGCCTCGGTAATTTGTTTAATAAATATAGTAAGAGAAAAGAAAATTAATTTTAATGAAAAGAGCTGTACAGTGTATCTTACTTTTGTCCTGTTGAGCTCCAACTTGAAATGGAAATTTCTTTACAGTACAACAAAATCAAAACAGTAATTCTAAGACTTAAAAAAAACCTAAACCTAAAAACAAGTGAGATGTTGCTTTTGCTCTTCAATGTGTTCTTGTATTATTATTATTATTATTATTATTATTATTATTATTATTATTATTAACCCTTATTTTAAGTTATTTTTAAGCAACTAAAATGTACTGTGAAGTTGCACAGATCAAGTGATGATTACGTTATTTCCAGTCTGTTTATGAGGGTCGTTTATTCTCTGGTGAAAGTTATTAATAAGAAAGGACAGGTTTTCATTATCATGCGTTAACTTGTGGTTAATTAATCCTCGTTAACGATGTAAATGCCGTTCAGACGTTCAGTTAAAGTGTCTGTGTGACGTTTCCAGGGAGCCGGGACAGCAGACAGCGTCTTGATTGAAATCTTTGCCTCCAGATCCAACCAACAGATCAAAGCTCTCACCGACGTCTATCTGGAGGGTAAATAAAGCAAACGGCACCACAGAGAGCGTTTCTGGAAGTGTTTGAGTTTCTTGTTTTCAGAATCACAGTTTGTCTTTGATGGGTTTTTTATCCACAGAAACCGAGAAGAAGTTGAGCCTTGACATGAGGGATGAAGTTTCCGGAGACTTTTCCACAGCGCTGCTCCTCCTGGCCGAGGTTTGTATCACAATGCACAAGTTAAATCTGTGAACAGTGTGTCCAGATACATAATTAAATCTTCTATAACTTAAATAAGAGCTGTGCAACTAGAAGAATGCATACATGAAGAAATTGTGGTAACATATGATCCCAATCTCTATAAAGCTTTCTAAACGTATGAATATATGTGTTATAATCTGCTTTTAGTGCTGTATCATTATAGTTATAAGCACTCATAAATATCAATACTGTTTTAATAGCAATAATCCTAACACATTATCAAGCATTTTATACTAAATATGAGTATCATAATACTTCATATATGCTGGACACTGGTCGCTGAGGTTTTTCATTTGTTGTAAAACATAATAATCTTAAAGGTAAAATATATTTATAATCTGTTTATAGCACTATATAATTAAAGTTATAAGCACTCATAAGTATTTATGATTTATAATAATCATAACGTATTATAAATAATTTTATTATGTATAATAATACTTAATAACTACTGGTCACTTACTCACCGTTTTTTTATAATCATTGTTTTAATGCATTATAATGTGATTATAAGTTACTTTAAGTGCTCGTTGTTTTACAAAGATTTAATGATTTTTTTTCCCACCTAATTAATAGTCAAACAATGACCACTGGGAATAATTTATAATCACATTATAATGAATAAGTGAATAATAGTAATTATAGTGAATTATGAAAAGTTATATAATCTATTACAACAACAACAAAAAACGTCAGTGAGTGACTCATATTATGATACTTCAGGTCGTTATAAAAAGCTTAATAATGTGTTATGATTATTGTTATAAAACATTATGGATATGTATGAATGGTTATAACTTTGATATTGAAGTGAAAGAAGGTTTTACCAAGTTCTTTATTATATCAAATTTTGGTCACATTTACTGATTACATATCTTATTTTTATCTTCCCTTTTGAATCTTTTTTTAATGAGATAATTATAAAGGTAAAAAAAAAAAAGGCTTAATAATAATCATTAAAGAAAGAAACCAATCTGAAGAACTCTGAACTCTGCTGGTACAAAAGCAAAATTCCTTTTCTCACATCCGTCATCTTAACAGTCGTCATAATTACTGAACTTAAAGGGAGAATAAACGAGTTCTGTTGGTTTGAACAAGGCTTGTCTGCACATCAGGTTTGTTCATGTAGAGTCAACGGTTTGTTCTTAGTTTACACTTAAAGTGTTTAAAGAGGGATGAAAATGAGGAAAACAGACGGCTGATGTTGATTTTTAAAATCATTAAATTAAAGTTGTTGTTTTTGTTTTCAGGGCACAAGGGACGAGAACACCACCGTCGATACGGAGAAAGCAAACGCAGACGCTAAGGTATGATGAGTGTTTTTAGTTATATATATATATGTATAAACTGTCTCTCTTTATGTTGAATACATTTTCATTTTGTTCCACCCAGACCCTCTACGAAGCTGGGGAGGAGAAGTGGGGAACCGATGAATCTAAATTTGTTGACATCCTCTGCCAGAGAAGTATACCTCAACTGAGACAAAGTACGTCACGCTTCATTTATAATCTGTTTAATCTAAACTACAATCAAGTTCTTACAAATTAAGGCCAAATTGGAATAATAGGAAATTGTAAAGGTGAGACTTCTCTTTATTTTTTGTGCAGCTCTGGTTGAATACAAGAACATCAGTGGAAAGACTCTGCAGCAGAGCATCGAGGGAGAGATGTCGGGGGAGCTGGAGGAGCTGCTGGTGGCTATAGGTTTGTGATTGAACTTTTGATTTTGACATATTATTCTACACTGTGATGATGATAATAATACACTTATGGCCATAAGAGCATATCCCCATGTCAAGAGTCAATTTTCTATGTTGGACCATAAACTTCATTTTAGTTTTTTTAGCTGTCACCATCTTTGTTTTTGGCCAGTAGCCATCTTTCAATGCCCTAAAGCATCCCCTGCTTTATGGTCTGTTTGACTCTAAATGGAGCATCATTTACTAAATGAACATCATGCTGTATTGAAGAAGACTTGAAACTAGAGATTGAGACCATAAACTCATGTTTACAATGTTTACTGAGGGAATAAATCAAGAGAGAAGTAGAGTCATTTTCTCATAGACTTCTATACAACCAGAGGAGTCGCCCCCTGATGGACAGGAGAGAGAATGCAGGTTTAAGGCCACTTAACTCCACTTTTCAGAGCAGGATGTTTTAGCCTGTGTTGATTTTGGCTTTTTCAAATCTATTAAATATTAAGCAAAAAAACTGCACATCTTCAATTATCTTTTCTTTCAACTTTATTTTTGTATAAATGTTGTTTCTAACCACATTGTTGTGTTCAACCTTTGTCTCTCCTCCAGTGAAATGTGTGAAGAGCGTCCCGGCCTACTTTGCAGAACGCCTGTATGAGAGCATGAAGGTGAACATGCTGTTGTTATTGCAAACATTTTAGTTGTAGATCATTGGACCGACACAAACACGATCCAGGTCAAAGAAACGTAGTGAAGTTTACTGGAGAAAGTACAGCCCATAATATGAAGCTGTTGAGTAGAGAGGATTCTTAGATAAAATGTCTTTCTTATGTTGTTGAGCAGAATTATAGATGTCCCAAATCCACACTACTTCATTATATTACATCAAAAAAGTATGTACCCAAATCATACTTCATTATATCGTATAGTTTACTTAAAGAAGGAAGAATTAAAGTGTTCTTCAACAAGCATCACAAGGAAAAATAGTCCTGTTCAGTGCTCTGAATGTAGGACAATATCATATCTGGAGACACTTCAGAGATTTGGTCCAAAGTTACTTTAATAAAGTTAACTGTTCTAACATTGACTCAAAATCAAACTGCAATTAAGTTTTTCCAAAGATTTAATGCTTTTGCTTTTGTTTTCCAAGACTTGTACAGGGACTGTAAACGCAATATCTTTTGAACGCTCAGAGCGCATTTCTTCAAATTTGGCACAAACATCCACTTAAACTCAAGGATGAACTGATGAGAATCTGGTATTCAAAGGTCAAAGGTCACTGTGATAACACAACACAATACAGTTTTTGGGCGATGACTTAAGAACACATACACTAATTATGACAATTTCACACAAATGTCTAGTAGGATAAAATGAAAGTGATGACATTTTGGACAGACATGGATGTAACCTGCTATCTGGTTGGTGAAGACAAACAGTGAGGCGGTAATTCTAGTTCTGTACCAATTTTACCACCACCGACAATTTATTTAAATATTATCAGCTTTCCATTCCCTTTGAAAAAACACAAATCACACTTTAAACCTTCCTTGAACCTTGAATACTTAATTATTAATTTGGGAAAAACAAATCACACTTTAAACCTTCCTTGAATCCGTACGTAATTATTGATTTGGGACAAAACTAAATCAGACAATCGGAACATTTTGAAAAAGTGCTTTAAACATAAATAAATACTGAAGTGAACATAACGGTGTCTTCCTTTAGAAGTAACTAAGTCTGAAGAAGAGATTTGTGCCACTTTAGTTTTATGTTCTAGAAAAAAAAGGCAACAGTATTAATGTGAGATAAGTGCAGGATAAATACTCTGCATGAATTAACTTTTACATAAAGTCTAAAAACCTTGTGTGTGTTGTCAGGGTGGTGGAACAGACGAGTCCACTCTGAACCGGATCATGGTGAGCCGGTCTGAGATCGACATGCTGGACATCAGAGCCGAGTTCAAGAAGCTCTACGAGTACTCGCTGCACTCCGCCATCAAGGTGAGCAATTATGAATGTTTATTAAACTCATATATTTAGTGTCTAATACCCAGTTGTTCCAGCTTAATGGATCCTTGCATAGATTTTGTCTTCACACAGTTTTGCTGCAACATAAATCCACTACAGACAGAGACTGATTGGTTCGGTTCTGGCCTCGATGGATTTACTGTCTGAGGTTTCATGAGTCAGCAGAGTTTAAAGAATGATTTTATTTGGCAAGCAACTTTCATATCTTTTGAAGCCAAATATATATTGAAATTTAAATAACTCTTCTGAGACACACAGATTGTTTGAAGACAAAATCACTAACTTTTGCTGCTGAATAACTGGTGCTGTGTGAAATGGAAAGATGCCTGAACATCTCTTCATTTTACACAAAACTAATCTGTTACTAACAGTAAAGCTGAGGCTGGTAATCTTGAGAAATTTGCGTTTGAGTACGTTAGATTTTAAAAGTCATCCAACCCAAAAATCCTAGACCAGTGAAAGCAGCAGCAGTACTTACATCCCCAGGAGAATGTCTTACAGTTACACCGTCACACAACTCTTCTTATTTGTTTGTTTATCATATTTTATTGTATTTTTTCATATATTCTATTTTTAAATGATGTGTTTATTGTTATGCACGAATCAGCTAGCTAAATTCTTTGTGTGTGTAACGTACTTGGCAATAAGACTTTTTTTATGATTCTAAAAGTCGCAAAATCTAGTAAGAAAGTCGCCAAGTCAGCAACAATTATACAGGCCTTCTTGATTCCTCCAAAATGTTAAAAAAATTAAATTTTTTTTTTTTTTTTTAAGAAGATTACCTACTCTGCCTTTTTAAAATAACAGTTGATGGGACTTTATTAACTCTTTATAATACACCCACAAACAAACTATTCATTGATTGATACTCCTTACTGACTAAAGGTTGTCTGGGTGTTTTTCTATCCGCTCTCTTATTTTGCTCCTTGTGGATCTGGTCTCCAGTCCTGAGATTTAAAACAGACACCACACATCTGCTGTGTCACATTGTGTAGTATTAGCATCAAAATATACTTAAAGTAACAGTGCTCATTATGCCATCAGTATCATGTATATTGTATTATCCAATTATAAATATTGATTAATTGGTGTGTTCATAATTTTAATGCTGCAGCTCATTTTACGTAATTTATAATCTTATTCATTAGATTTAATCTATAATAATACATCACTATTTATTAGGTGATTTATATATTGTATTATCTGAAAAGTAACTAAAGCTGTTGGATAAAACAGTACAATATGTCCCTCTGAGATGTAGTAGAGTAGAAGTATTACGTATCATACAATGATAATAGTTAAGTATAAGAACCCGTAGACTGTACTTGGAGCAAAATAAAGAAGATTCCACCGCTGCTGGTCGGTTCGGTGTGAAGACACGTTTTCTCCTGGCCTTGTGTTGATGTGTCCTCCAGTCAGATATGTCGGGCGTCCTCGGGGACTGTGTGGAGGCCATCTGTGGAGGAGACGATAACTAACACCTGAGCTCCACCTGAAGAAGAAATCTGCCTCCTCTATAACTTCTCTCATTCTTAACTTTCATCTTCAAACTACTAACAGATAACTTGACTTATGTAAAAAATATGAAAGGACAGTGAGAGACCATTAAAGGTTGATTCCTGAATATATAAAAACTTCAAACTGGAGTTTTAATTCAAAAATTCTGTTTTGTTTCAGTCTGATTGCGGAGGGGAATATAAAAAGACTCTGAAAAAACTTTGTGGAGGAGACGATGAGTAACGTCGACATGTTGTCTCTATTAGAGGAAACAACTCCCTGAACTCACACATGGACTTTATTTATTGGGGAAAGAACCAAAAAAAAAGAACTATAATGAACATTTATTGCATTCATGCTTTATTGGTGTTACTTTTCTTCTGCCTGATAATCCTCCAAATATAGAAGATGATTAAAAAAACAACAGTACTGGGCGGTAAAAGTAGCTGAAAGTAAAGTTTATTTCTATAATATAAGATACTAATGTCCAACTATTCATGTTTGTTCATTGTGTTTTAAATGATATCAGAAGGCTTAAATTATTATTCAGTATAATTCGCCGATGGATTAAAACGTAATTAATTAAAAAGTTGATACAGTATCATAATTTGAATTATATAATTCCTATTATTTATAAAGTAGTCTGTGCTTATGTTCTTTCCTATGTTTTCTTTCTTATTGCCATCAACCTGCCGGATGACAATCAGCCTGTAAGGACAAATTTACATGATGGATTTAAGTGCTCATGTTTATTAATGTGCATTAACTGTTCTTCAGTAAAATAAACATTAAACCTATAAACATTACACAGCAAATCAGCTGAAATCTTAAGAAACTACTCTACGGGAAATCTTACATTTACACAAAGAAAGATAATTATTGTGGCATTATTAAATGAATAAGTTATTTATATTTAGAAGGATTTAAACTATTTATTTCCCTATAATTAGCTTTAAATAACTTATTTCTTTAAAGGGAAATTACAGAAAAATATGTGTACATTACTGCCCCATAAAATAAAGCTACATATACAACTATAAAAGACTAATTAAAAGTGATTATGACATTAAAAGTCTGTTGAAATAAGGTTTAGGAGGCAGCGTGTAGTGTGTATTTCGAAGAAAAATTAAATATCTTCATATTTCATCTTTATAATCATCTTATTCAGTTCTTCACTCTTCTGTCTTCTTCTTGTATCTTTGTAACTTGCAGAAATAATAAAAAAAACTCATGAAATGTTTGACATCGTATTTTTTTTTTGGGAATCGTCTTCACACACAATACAACATATTAACAGTCTTGTAGTCCATCTTAGTCACCAGCAGGGGGCTCCACTGACTCAGCAGCAGGGTTTTAAAGCTGTTTAAACATCTGCAGGTCTACAGAACCAGGTCTATGGGGGCTTTAAGAGACTTCAGAGGACATGTTCTGAACTGAACTGATTAATGGAAGTGTTTCACTCCACTTGATCATTAAAGATGATGCACAGAAACGTTCTAACATCTTCTGTGACTGTAATCTGCTTCGTATGGAAACTCCTCCTCATTAAATATATTTAGTCTAATTCAGATACGGAAGTCTTTTTAGGAGAAATCTATGTTTAGGTATAAAACATATAAAGTATAAAAGCTAACAATTCAATAACTACTGAATTCATGTAATCTCATATTCATTCCTTGCATCTCTGTATTTTGAAAACAGTAGTAAGAAGAAATACTTTACTGAAAGCTATATAAATTCTTTAAGCTTTTATATACTTCAAAATATATGTAAGTTGATTAAAAAAATATATACTGTACAAATTTTTAATTGTCAAATAAATCCTCACACTTTAATGTTACTTGATTTTTCGCTCAATATTATGTGTTTGGATCTTTTTGTTTTTACAGTTTTTCCACTAAATTCGTGTGTTTTTTTTATCCTAAATTTCACTATTGCATCATCAGAAAACAATATGGTTAAATCCTGTAAACTACTTTAAATGAACAGACCAGTGGCATGTTATTACCTCGGCCAAGGAGGTTCTGTTTTTGGTTCTGTTTGTGTGTTTGTCAGCAGGGAAACAGAAAGTGTTCTGGCCCTATTTCCATGGAACTTGTTTGAAGGCTGAAGCCCGAGCCAACGAAGGACCCATTACATTATGAAGCGGATACACAAATTGTATTTCTCTTACGCTTATGCCTGGCAAAGATAATAATAAAAACAATTAAAGGAAAAGCATCAAATCCTCACTTTTGTGAAGCTTGAAGCATGAAATATTTCTGCAAAATAGTTTTATAAGCACTCATATGGTTAGAAAAAGTCTTTATTTGTAAAGTAACAAAAGCCGTCAAATAAGTTAAAAAAGTGCATTATTATTTGATATTTGAATGTATACAATACACAAAATTAATTACAAACATTAAAGCAAAAACTTGTAAGTAATTCAAATACATCTTTCTCAATTTCAAACATATTGTCCAAAGTTATTTATTGTTTTAAATATTATTTAATTCCTCACAGATCTGATGGTATGTTAGAGACCAATTCTTCCTGAAGATGGAGCCAAAATACAGAAGACTTTTAAATATTTACCTCCACAGTTTTACATATTTTATTACATTAAATATATCTGAGTACATTAATTATAAATACTTTGAATATAGGTCTGATGTCCAAAAACGAATCTAATATTTTGTTGCAAGTACTTCTGTCTTCTACTTAAGTCATATTTTGAAAGCAGGATTTTCACATGTATTTCTACACTGTGGTATTGCTACTAAAAGATTAGAGTAATTCTCCAACCTCTGCCAAACACTGACGTCACAGCTGCACAGGGTGACGTAGAAAAGGTCAGATTGCACCACGACGTCGTCCTCTGCAGCTCCCTTACTCAGTGTAAACAAAACTAAAGTGTCGAGAGACAACAAGGCTGCCGGTTCACCAAAGCTCATTCAAGGTGCTTCACATAATGCATTAAAGAAAAAGAGAAAGAAAGCTGCGTAAAAACTATTTAAAAAAATGCAAAATTAAATGATGTGAACCCTTTTAAATGAAGGAGGAGCTGAGAAAAGAGCATGTCAGTAATCTGGAAATGAAAGCATGCATTTGTTTCTCTACAGACTGGGCATAAAGTCCCTTTAGAGATGGAATATAATGTTTCATAAACCCCTGTATATTTCATTTATGCTGTAAAACACATGAGCTGCAGCCTCTGACCCTCTCCTCCAAAGGAAATCCGTTCATCGTCTCTGCAAGTCTTTCAGTCCTGCAGGGAGCCGACTGTTAAACTCGAGGCCAGACGCACTCACAGACTATTGAGGTGGATGAGAGCCCGAAGGCAAAGACGTTTTCCTCATTAAAGCCGAAATAATTACCCAGAGTCCTTCACTCTGCTCCCCCCACCTCTAACAACCCCCCACCCTTCTCTCTTTATCTGAGCTGAAGAAAAAAACAGGAAGAGAGGCTGCAGGCCTACATTTACACATCTTCATATTCTGACAGCTTCACATCCCCTGTGTGTGTGTGTGTGTGTGTGTGTGTGTGTGTGTGTGTGTGTGTGTGTGTGTGTGTGTGTGTGTGTGTGTGTGTGTGTGTGTGTGTGTTCATCGAGTATGACGGTAAAACAGAAGGTTATCAGCACAAAAGATATTTAAAACACTGTTATTCTAGACATGTTGCGTGACCTATTTAAAGGCACACTGTGAAACTAAAGTTTTGGCGTGAAGTGAAAAAAATATTATTGCCAGTTGCATCGATGAGTAATATTTAACAATTTAAAGCTTCATCCAAACACTCTTGTCACAGTGTAGGCAAGCCCATTGCTATTGTTTTAAGCCCATTAGCCATCTAGCTTGCTAACTAGCAGACAGTCAAATGACCACGGAAAACAGTTCAATGTCTGTTCTATTTATATTCTATACCCAGGGTGTCTCCATTACAATTTCAACTGCTGAAAAATACAACTAAAAAATACCTAAAAGCAGCTATGTGGTGGGATGAAATACCAAAAGGGTAAAAAAAACACCAAAACTAAGTTTTTATAAGCTGCCAAACTGAAAAACTAAGACACTGTGCAGCAAACATTTTGTGCAAATGTCCCTTTCAGGCTCACTATATCTCTGTATATTCTGCAAAAGCATTTTGACAGTATGCTGGTTCCTTAGCTAACTAGAGTAGTTTGCCAAATGCTTGGTAACTTGTCCAAATATAAATTATAATTATATACCCTGGTAGACATAGGGAGCTAAAATGACAGTTGGACATGCTGAAATCTACCATATCAGCTAGCTACAGGTATTTTGTTCGTGTTTCGGCCATTGTTTCCCCCTCTGGTGGGCCTGGTTGGAGCTGTACGACATGTTGCACTCATAGACTGTACATAAGAAGTTGCGCTCTGTTGCTATAGAATGAACAGTGAGGGGTAGATATGAACACGATGACATGTATACAGTATGAAAACGTGCAGCTGTTACAAAAATACAATATGCATGTATAAGCAGCGACAAGTATGGACTACGCCGTGGGAATTGCGTTGTTAGGCAACGGCTTGTTTCCATGTTTACTTCCCATCAACCGCAACAGGAAATAAACTGGGTCATATTTGGGATGTTTACGTTTACAACTGTGAAATGGTCTTTAAACAGTGGTAGAGTATAAATATGACTGAGATATATACCGTATGGACAGTGTGCAAAATATAAAGAATACATAGTTTATTTTTACCCTTTAGAGAGGTAATAGTGTTTTTGAACAGCAGATATATTTTATGTTAATCCTAAACTGAGTTTTTACCCCTGTGCCCTTTTCTCATGCCCTAATCACATTCCCCCCAGACATTCCTGCAAAGACAGATAGCTCTGTTATCATACTGGTAAAATCATGTGTTTTGCATTTCTATGGTTCCTTGTATCCGCCTGCATGAAGCCTTTAATTAGTGACTTGTATCTTCTGTGACAATGTGTGCTCTCACAGCGAAGAAAATGAAACTCTCAGGGAGAAAAATAAAAACGCTGAAATGTAGGCCAAGTTCATCCGTGCTCGCTCCAAAAACTGGTGTGTGATGCCAAGTGTAAAAAGTGTGTAACGGACAGAATTCAAGAGCAGAGCTTTTACTCCTCCTGACACGAGTCCAGGAAATGTAAGCTTGTCTGTGAAATTTACCCGATTATATTCTTCCCAAGTGAAGAGTCTTCATTCATAAACTGGACTGCCATTCAGAAGTACAGTACAGTCCAGCTCTGCAGTCTGCATCTCCAATGATGCCCTGCTTCTCTGTGTGTGAGGATGAGTGGAGACCACGAGCGAGGCTGGTGGTGGGTATATTGAGGACACTGGGATTTCATCAACCCCCTTAAACAGTTATTTTCCGCCTTAAAAAGCTGCAAAATCTCTTGTGTCCACCAAAAAAACCTTAAAATTCTAGCTTTCAATCTAGAAAATGCGTATCCACATTGTGTGATAATGTCTCCTATATAGCTCCAAAAATTCATTTTTTCCTATATTGGCATTTGGATATTTCTGTGGTTTTTTTGGGAGAATTAATGTGGATTCAACCCCTTTTTCACATTCAAAGTTTCTCTCTTTTCCAGCTTTAAGGTTGGAAACATTATGTTAGTCCACTGTCTGTACAGTATAACAAACTGTATATGCAGCTTTATGCATTTCTTGGTTTTATGGCTGCACAATTTAAACAAATGGGCTTCAAATTTTGTGCATTATTTTAACACAGTTCCCCCAAATGAACTCTGACATATATAGGGCCATTGGAAAGTTTGGCGTTTACAGAATTTGTATAAGTTGTGATGAGGGTTTTAATGCTTCTCTGCACAGCAAACGTTTGTAAAGATATAAGAAGACCGTGACCTCTGATCCCTTAAAACAAAGCCTCTTACAGACTTGTGACCCTTTATCATACATAGGTTATGATCTTTGTATGGACATGAGTTGTCAGCAGTTAACAAACGAGTGATTTATCCTCCAACATTGTTTAATTAGAGGAATCTAGAGACCCAAAGATATGAATGAAGAATCCAGAATAATAACAACTGTTTTCATTATCCCTGTAATTATCTTGAGACCCCTCTTGGATATAGAGAACTAAATCTGGTATTATAATAAATAAAGAAAAGAAAATAAAGAAAATAAAGAAAATTAAATTAAATTAAATTAAATTAAATTAAATTAAATTAAATTAAATTAAATTAAATAAATACAATTAAGTCGTAGCAAATTGTCCTTGAGTGGTTTTTGTTATGTTTGCCATGCAGGCATGTCCAAGAAATATTTGCTCTCAAAATCTATAGACTTCAGTCAAATTCTTCTCCTCATCATATTTTATCTGGTGTTTCAGGTCAGTTCACTTCCTCTTATTACTCATAGTGAGAAACCGATTGAGCAAAATATATTTGTGGGGCCTTCGAAATAAAGTAGAGTTTTATATTATTATTATTATTATTATTATTATTCCTGCTTTGAAAGGTTCGTTCTGAACTGTTGTTATAACCTGGGTTGGTATTTTAAACACCCATAAGGAAACTCCCTTGGCTGTGCCCTAAACATCAAAGAGGTCGGAGGTCAGCCTTTAAACTGGTTCCGTTTTCTGGCTCAAAAACACTCCAGCCTAGACGATTACATCCCCAGGACAGTTTAAACCCCTGCACATCCTGACGCTTTAATAATACAATATACCTGCTTTAACATACTCTTATTTGTTTACTTGTTTACTTTTTGTTATTTAATGTAACACACCAATATATCACCTAGCCAAATTCCTTATATGTATAACATACTTGGCAATAAACAGCTTTCGATTCTGATGTTTGTTGATGCGTCTTTTTGGTGAATAATGAGTGATTCTGTGTGCATTTGTGTATTCAAACACCAACAGGTGGCAGCATACACCTCAAACACACACACACACACACACACACACACACACACACACACACACACACACACACACACACACACACACAGCCAAACAACAATAAGTGTGTCAGGGAGAAAAGATACCCCCCCTGCAGAAACAGGATGTGTCCAGACATGGGGGTCTGTACAGTCATGTGATCCCGCTCTGCTCCTCCTCATCTCTTATGTAATCCCCATCTCAGCCATGTGCTTCACTATAACCACTAACCTGAGTGTGGTAATGGTGAACAGCTCCCCACAGAAGCAGACATTCATTCACCTCTAGTAACCGACGTTTAGGCAACAGAGGTAACTTTGGGTGATGTTACACTTGAGATATAAACCACGAAAGGAATGAGAGCGTGCAGCATGATGAGGTGGATTCTCCAGCCGGCTCACATGTCTTTGTTCATAAAGCCTGTAAGTTCACAGAGCCAGCTGTCACACCACTTCCTCATTGGCTGAGTCTGTTGAAATATTACAACGTTTTTTCCACTGCAGATCATCATTAAAATAGAAGGGAGTGTCGTGAGATCAATTTACACCCACTGAGGAAGTGATAGTGTCAACAGAAATTAAAAACCAGCTATGTTTAACAGGCAGAAGAAAGACACAGTTTTGATTAGGATGTTCAATAATGAACTGTGAATGCTTCAGCAAAGCCTGAGGTTTGTTTATTTCTGCATGGACTGCATTCTTTCCAGCCTGATTTTGTGCTCTCCTTCCATAACCAGACTGTACAGTCTGTCTGTCACTCACACCACCCCGTTATAGATGAGCATTGTCTGGAAGTTTTGTATGGAAGCCCATTACTGCCAAGAAAAGAAAAAAATACATCAAAGTTATAGTGTTAGAAATTAATACTCTCTCTCTCTCTCTCTCTCTCTCTCTCTCTCTCTCTCTCTCTATATATATATATATATATATATATATATATATATATATATATATATATATATATCTTCAAAAACAAAAAAGATAATGTGTTGGTTATTAAATAGTTTTGTTCCCTATACATTGCTCATAGTGGGTTACAATTTACATATGTATATGTATGACAAATGTATGATGATTATGGTATAATATAATGTAACAACTTTTTTTATATACATGCGGTATGTGGCTATAACAGTATATATATTAAATACAAATTACTTGGATTTATATTTGACGGTGATGATATGTAATTGTTAAAACAAGTGTGTATTTACACAATAAATAATATGATATATATATTTTTTTGGGTACAGTGGATGTACAACCTAACAATGTTAGTTTAAGATTAGTTCTTTTTTTAGATTCAACTTTATTGTCATTGCACCGAGTACAAGTACTAGGACAACGAAATGCAGTTTTAGCATCTAGCCAGAAGTGCAAAAAGAAGCATTAAAGGTGCAGTGCAATGTGCTAGATAAATAACAGCATAAATAACAGATAAATAAAATAAACAAATAAATGAGTAGTATAACAATATAGACAGTATAAACAGTATGAACAGTGGATATGAAATGCAAGATACAGTACCAGTCAAAAGTTTGGACACACCTTCTCATTCAATGGTTTTTCTTTATTTTTATTTTTATTTTTTTTCTACATTGTAGATTAATATTGAAGACATCCAAACTATGAAGGAACACATATGGAATTATGTGGTAAACAAACAAATGCTCAACAAACCAGAATATGTTTTATATTTTACATTCTTCAAAGTAGTTGAATGAGGTGTGTCTACACCTTTGACTGGTACTGTGTATATATATAATGTATGTCATTTATATATATATACAGTATCAGTCAAAAGTTTGGACACATCTTCTCATTCAACTACTTTGAAGAATGTAAAATATAAAACAGATTCTGCTTTGTTGAGCATTTAGTTTTAGTTTATTTACCACATAATTCCATATATTCCTTCATATTTGAAGACTAATAAAGGATTATCTTATTGTAATCTTATCTTATGTTCCTTCATAGTTTGTATGTCTTCAATATTAATCTACAGAGAGAAATTTTTCTCTCTTTTTTTACTTAAAAATAAAAAATTCATTGAATGAGAAGTGTGTCCAAACTTTTGACTGGTACTGTGTATATATATATAAATGTATGTCTTATTTTATATATATATATAAATGTATGTCTTATTTTATAAAGTACCAGTCAAAAGTTTGGACACATCTTCTCATTCAACTACTTTGAAGAATCTAAAATATAAAACATATTCTGGTTTGTTTACCACATAATTCCATATGTGTTCCTTCATAGTTTGGATGTCTTCAATATTAATCTACAATGTAGAAAAAATAAAAATAAAAAAAAGAAAAACCATTGAATGAGAAGGTGTGTCCAAACTTTTGACTGGTACTGTATATATATTAAATACATACAAAGTATTTTATTTATATCAGTCAAAAGTTTGGATTTGCACAATAAATTCTACATTCAACTACTTTGAAGAATCTAAAATATAAAACATATTCTGGTTTGTTTTGAGCATTTGTTTGTTTACCACATAATTCCATATGTGTTCCTTCAAAGTTTGGATGTCTTGTTTTCATACAATATTAATCTACAATGTAAATCAAATAAAAACTAAAAAAAATAAAGAAAAACCATTGAATGAGAAGGTGTGTCCAAACATTTGACTGGTACTGTATATATATTGAATACATACAAAGTGCTTTTATTTATATCTGAGAGGGATAACAAGTGTGTATTTGCACAATAAATTATACGATTTATAATTTTAACGTGTTATATTTATCACACAAAAGTTCTCCATGTGTTTTGAGCAATAACATTGTTTTGACATATATCGCATTTTTCCATTTCTCAAATGATTTACATGACACATGACAATAAAAACATGACAATAAAAACCTGTGCAATACATTACACTGTGCAATAATAGTTAAAATAGTTTTTTTCTGTCTGTAAATATTATATTTCAGTTATTGTTGTTTTTCTACTGTTTTTATTGCTTGTTTTTTTTTTTTTCATTTTTTATTTTTTTTTTGTCTTCTTTCTTGTCTTTCTTCTACTATGTCTCTTGTGTGCACTTTACTCTACGCTGCTGTAATTGCAAATTTCCCATGTGTTTTGGACTAATAAAGGAATTATCTTATCTTATCTTATCTTATCTTATCTTATCTTGCACAACCAACTGTCTGTATATATAATATTTCAATTATTGTGGATTTTACTGTTTTTTTATTGCTTATTTATAATAGTTGTTTTTATTTTTTATCTAATAAAGGATTATCTTATCTTATCTTATCTTATCTTATCTTATCTTATCTTATCTTAAGTGTGTATTTGCACAATAAATTATACGATTTATAATTTTAACGTGTTATATTTATCACACAAAAGTTCTCCATGTGTTTTGAGCAATAACATTGTTTTGACATATATCGCATTTTTCCATTTCTCAAATGATTTACATGACACATGACAATAAAAACATGACAATAAAAACCTGTGCAATACATTACACTGTGCAATAATAGTTAAAATAGTTTTTTTCTGTCTGTAAATATTATATTTCAGTTATTGTTGTTGTTTTTCTACTGTTTTTTATTGCTTATTTATAATACTTGTTTTTTTTTTTTTTCATTTTTTTTTTATCTTGTCTTCTTTTACTATTATCTTATCTTATCTTATCTTATCTTAAGTGTGTATTTGCACAATAAATTATACGATTCATAATTTTAACGTGTTATATTTATCCCACAAAAGTTCTCCATGTGTTTTGAGCAATAACATTGTTTTGACATATATCGCATTTTTCCCATTTCTCAAACGCTTTATTATCCATAATTTCATTCATTAATTTTGTCCCCTCTTCTTGGCACTCGCGGGCTTCCATACCTCCTCCGCTTCCACCAATCACAGCAGCGTAAGGGGGCGGGGCCTCGTCAGGTTAGGTTGTCCCTCTGATTGGTTAGATAACAAACAAGCCCCGCCCCCTTTTTTTCTTATTCCAGCGCTGCCGCTCCGGGGAGAAGTTTCAGCGGCAGAAGACATGACACATGCGTGAGTGTGGAGGATGAAAACGTCCAAACTGGAAGGTTTCCTGATGAGACACAGACGGCTGCTGTGTTAGCCCGCCTGCACACACTCACACACGGGGAGAGAGAGAGGGAAGAGCTCGTTAGCCGCTAAAAGCTAACCGCAGCTAGCGAGCTAACGCGGCAGCGCGGCGCGGTGGGCGAAGCTAGCGGCGCCGAAAGCGACGTTTGGGAGTTAGCCGCCGCTGCTAACGAGCTAGCACAGTGAGGAGGAACCTGTGAGGCTTTTTATTTGTTTGTTTGTTTGTTTGTTTGTTTGTGCAGGTGGTGGATACACACACACACACACACACACACACATGGAGGGATTATTTACTGCATGGTTGTGTGTGTGTGCATGCTAGCTGTTAGCCACATGAGCTAACATCACATTGTTGTTGTTGTTGTTTTTGTTTTTGCATGTTTTTTTCAACCCATAACGCATGCATATGAACTGTCCCTGCAGGAGAAGCATCTGTGGAGCATGCATGAGGAACAAACACTGCAGATGAGAAGATAAAGAGGACACACAAGTGACATTGAGCTGTGTTTGTGTGTGTGTGTGAAACAACAGGGTGTTGACATTTGAGAGGACCAAAAAAGCTGCAGGATGAAGAAGTTCTCCAGGATGCCGAAGTCTGAGAGTGGAGGGCTCGGAGGAGGGGCGTCCGGGTCCGGGTCTGGAGTCAGCAGCTACTTGGGGAGAGTGTTTGCAATCGGCCGGTATCAAGTCACCGTGGATGAGCTCATTGCAGAGGGTATGTGGCATATGTTACTGTGTGTGTGTGTTGTGTTTTCTCCCATTAAACCACACTGGTATTCACTGGGACACACCCGTCCTCCTCCTCCAGACACAAACCCCTCCACTCCCCTCAAACATCTGCTTATTTCCCCAAGTCACTTACATGCAGGAGTGATTTGAAATAGGTCTCCTCTTCCAGGCTTTTTTGGTGTTTTAAAGTAGGGGCACCAGGGATTTGGACCCACACACAACTTTTTTCCGCCATACAGCTGTGGTTTACATCCTGCTTCAGCTGCTTCACTGCCAGGGGGTGGATTGCCCCAAGGGTAACAAGGGTCCAAGCCTCCTCTTGTGTCAACATACAGTACCAAACTTTTGACTGGTACTGTATATATATTTATACTTTGTACTGTATATATATTTATATATATACAGTACCAGTCAAAAGTTTGGACACACCTTCTCATTCAATGGTTTTTCTTTCTTTTTCATTTTTTTCTTCCAAACTACAACTACATCCAAACTATGAAGGAACACATATGGAATTATGTGGTAAACGAACCAGAATATGTTTTATATTTTAGATTCTTCAAAGTAGTTGAATGAGAAGGTGTGTCCACACTTTTGACTGGTACTGTAGTTCGGTCTCCTCTTCCAGGCTTTTTGGTATTTTAAAGTGGGGCACCAGGGATTTGGACCATAGCTGGAATTTAAACTTGCAACTTTTTTCCGCCATACAGCTGTGGTTTACATCCTGCTTCAGCTGCTCCACTGGTATGGTGGGGGGTGTTTGTAACAAGGGTCCAAGCCTCTTGTGTCAACATACAGTACCGGTCAATTGGTGTGTGTGTGTGTGTGTGTGTAGGCCTATGTTTGGACAAGTTTGGACACACCTTCTCATTCAACTACTTTGAAGAATCTAAAATATAAAACATATTCTGGTTTGTTGAGCATTTGTTTGTTTACCACATAATTCCATATGTGTTCCTTCATAGTTTGGATGTCTTCAATATTAATCTACAATGTAGAAAAAAATAAAAGAGAAAGAAAAACCATTGAATGAGAAGGTGTGTCCAAACGTTTGACTGGTACTGTACACTATGTAAAGATTCAGCCATTAAAAAAAACATGTTCAACATGTTCATTCAAGTTCTTCTGCAGCTTGCTTTTGTTCCATGATGACTTTCTTTGAGGACATACGCAAACACTCGTTGCAGCTGTTAAAATGTACAAACGCTAGTACCTCCATAGGTTGGCTGAGAGACACGGTAGTTTTCTGTTAACACAAACCTAATTGACTTAGATGGCATACCGATTTAAAACAAGTAACAACAAAATAAATACATAATGGATGTCTTATGCAATGGCTGCATCTTCCCCCCAGAGCAGCTCCCGAGGATGTCTACAGGGTTTCTTGGAAATGTAAGACGTTTCCTTCATTGTCTGACCAAACCTTGTGTTCAAATATGTCGAAATGAGATTCCCGTCCATGTTCAGTCACACAGGCACAGAATGAGGAAGTGCTCATGAAAAAAAAACAGGTCTCACAAAACGGCTGGTTCTTTCACAAATGGTGTAATGCTTATCTAAGTGTGTTAATTAGAAACATCCTTTTGATTTAGAGAATAACGCAGCTCAGCCAATTAGACGACTAATTGGTCATGGGGGTCTTCCCCTTAACAGGAAGTGGTTAGTCATATTTTCAGGCTCATTATTACAGAGTACAGGAATGCTTATTAGTCATTACTGGAAAAGGTTAGAGAAATCTCACTCATCAAATATGCTTAAGCCTGTAATGAGCACTAGATCTTAAATGATTCATCTGCAGTACTGGGTTCTTCTGAAGAAGGCTGATAGTACTTTTATTTACATGAATTACCAAACGAGTTACTCAAGTTCTGTCTACTGTTTAAGTATGTATTTAGTCAAGGTCAGACCAAATGGTTTAAACTTGTGGGCAAAAACGTCCAGCACTACTCCTGACTGACTTTAATTGTAAAATCAAATCAAACAAAGTTAATTGGCATCATTAAATGCATTTTTTTGCGTGTGCACTATTATTGTTACTGATGCCATAATCATTCTTTGTAAGACGCTATGAATAAAGAGCACAAACTAAATGTTTCAGACATTTTTTTTGTCGCTGTCTCCTCCAGTAACAGAATGCTGTAAACATGCTGTTGATTCAAACTGTGAACCTGATCTCACTTGCCCCAAAAAACAAAACAAAACACACACACACACACACACACACACTACTCCCTGCAAGCAGTCATGAGTCTTGTGTCATCATATAATCATGTGAAGTGGTTGTGGCTGGTTTTGCTACCAGGAGCACAAGGTCACATTGTGACCTTTGCTCATCATTCTGTTCCAAAGTAAGAGCCGTGTGTCTGTGCCTGTCGGGGCTGCACACTTAATCACAACTGTCTATTTCATTTAATGCTGCATTTAAAAATAGACTGAATGTTAAATCTAAAAGTAGAATATTGTTACCCAGTTATTAAGGTGGAGTAAAAGTGCTAGGTGTCTAGTAAATAGCCATTTGGAGACTTATTCAGAGTGAAACGTAAAGCGAAATCAGGATCAAAACATGTGATGTGATGTGGGTCAGAAATCTTCTTACCCAAAGTCAGTTTTTTACTTGCCCCTATACAGAGTGTTTTGTTTATGAGCGGTTATCAAATAACAACAGTAACCATGCAAGTGAGATGCTGTTGCCTCTTATCGCAACAGCATCTCTGTTTTCCTGGAAATTTGGCGTGACCTTTGAAAAGAAACGCCACCGTTTTATCTGTACCGGCTGTCTTGCGGCAAATTGTGCAATACCTCCGAAAAGATAATTTATATACTTGCAAGTGCCAGATCAGTACTGCACATGTGCGACTCTCGACAGAGATGAGAAGGAAGCAAGACTAGCTACTTTCATCATCAGCTCGGGGGGGAAAAAGTTTAATTCTTTTTTACAACTTGCCATATCAGCTAGATTTACTTGCCCGAGGTGGCATTTGAATTGCCCCAGGCAATCTGGCAATCCTTATTGTTGAGCCCTGTATTTTTCCGAAGTGTAAGAATGGAGAAATTACAAAAAAAAGGTGCATTAAGTTGAATTTAATTAGTATTTTCTTCAGTGATTCAGTACAGAATTCAGTACAAACATTGATTTATTTTACAGGCTGGAGGCATTTGTACTCTAGTCTACTGTATGTGTTGTTTAAAAAAAACAAAAACTTGCTTAAGTAGAAATAAAATGACAAAATACTCCAAAAACTACCAGTAGACAAAAGCTACTCTCTTACAGTAACCATAGCAAATCAATAAATCGCTTCCACAGCTTCACTTGCACTCATGATGTCAATACACACTTAAATGAGCATGCTTGAGGATGCTGTCATAAATGTAGCACTCTATAAGGAGTGGAGTACTTTTCTGTTTCCGTCAGCGTCTGTCCCATGTGCTGCCCATTCAGCAACACAGGACTGCTGCTAACTCTTTTCTGAGGTTTTTGGGGGTTGTGGCTGGAACCACTTGGCAGGTGACCAGCCATCATTTGCAGGGTCCTGTTCTATTTAAAGACCTACTTTGCTGGAAAAGTGGTAAATGTGTCAAGGTTAATATTTGGGATTTACCTGCCATCGTGGCCCAGAGACCACCAGGCATGCTTCAAAACGGCTATATTTAAACTTCTGTGGTGTTTTCTCTTTGTCAAGATGAGAGTGGCGTGTAGTTTCAGATGCACAGTCAGTAACTTCCATTAATAACCCTGCTGATGCACGTTCCAGTTGTTTTGAGCCGTAGTTAGAAGTGACAGCTTAATCTGAATTTACTGCAGAAGTCTGCCATACTGTGAGGGTTTATGTGTAAAGTGAAACCAGGCTGTTCTGATGGCAGCAGTTCCTCCTTGTAAAGAAGCTTTACGTGACAAAACCAGCTGAGGCAAAACCACCGTACTGATGCTCATCTTGATACATTTCTTCCTGTGTTCTTACCCGTATTGGATACCAGATAAAGCAGATTGTGTCATCAAGTTTCCTGTCTATATGTTCATAAAAAGGCTCATCTCCTACACTCTTATTCAACTGTTATCCAGCAGCTTTGCCAGTTTAACGAAAAGCACCAGATTCCCTTAAAGCCAAATGGAAAACTGTAGTTCTCTGGGGAAGAAAAAGCTGCTGTTAACATGTTAGTGTTAATGATTAGGTATCTCCACCAAATGTATTCCAAATGAGACATTTGTCAAGCTCAAAAGTCCTCTTGATGCCGTGTGGTTAGCTATTTCTTTTCTTTTCCGTGACATATCTGCAGAGGTTGACAGTTCCTTCATTGAGGAGGAACATAGTCATTTCCCCCGTTCCCCTTTAGCCTCTGTGGTTTCTCCTGAGCGCTATCTGCTGCTGTCTCCAAGAGGAACACAGAAATGACATGAAGCAACAGGATGCATCTGTGAGCATGTCACCCTTTTTCTCCACTTACCACCTTTTTCGTTTTGGGGTTCTTCCTCAAGGTCTAGAAGTTAAGGAAATTAGTGGAAACGAATGTGATAAATGGTCGGGTTGGAAATTCCTCAAATTTCCCGGCAGTTTGGCGACATCGTAGTAGACACACCCTCACTGTTGTTTTTTTTTATATATAGTGATATTTACAGCATACCAGATACCTATTTATTATTTTCCTCAGTCATAAGTCTGGAAAATAATTCTGTCTTAGAGCCCTGCTCACCAACACACAGTTGCCAGTTTAATAGGTATACCTTTCTAAAACTAATGCAGTCTGATCCAACAGTCCTGCAATAAATCTCCATGAAGGTCTTAATACGTTGTTGTTGTTGTTGTTGTTGAAACTGTTTTGTTGTGATCATTCTGAAGGACGTAGTTTGCAGTGCTGCTCAGATTCTTTGCTTTTAATCAGAGAGGTATTTCTGCAAACCAAAGTTTGGTCAGGGATGGTTCAAACAAACACAGGACTTTCACCCAGGAGACTGATGTTCATGTCCCGTGTAAAATCAAGTCAATGTTGACTTATTTTACCTTTTTTAGTTTTGTTACATAACGTACGTACTTTACTAGCACCAGTTAGGGTTAGCCTGAACAGTTTGTTTTGTCGTGTAAGTAAACATAAAAAAGCAAAGTAAAACTACATGGAAGTTTATTTTAAGAGACTTAATGCATGCAAAGCCTCTTGGTGTGAACAAAAACTGAACAATATAACCATCATAAAGGGAGGATTTATTGCAGGACTGTCATATTAAACTACTTTATTGCATCTGTTAAAAGGCTTCTGTCTCTCAGATGAAACTGATTTATTTTTATTAGTTTTTTAAAAGTGAAAACATTTCTATTTGTTTTATTTAGATCGCTTGAAGCCACTGTTCTAGAAGACAGAAAATCTGTTCCCAAACGGACCGCTCTGCACCTGCAGTCTGAATATTGAATCAATATCTAATTTGCTGAACAGCCGCTAAGCATTAAACCAGATAACTGCCTGTGGAACATGTCTTGTTGTCAGCTTAACTTGCATAATAGCCCTTATGTCACAGTTATTTATTCACCAGACCACGACTTGCATGACTGCTGTGCCTGCACCTCTCTGTAGGTACGAGGCAAACGGCTCATGTTTGCGTGTTGGTTAATTCTTGTTTAAAACGTCCGTGTCTTACAGTCTAATCGACGGGAAGACTTTTGGTCCAGCGCTTTCACTTCCTATGCAGTTTTACACGCATGTTAACAGCAAGGTTATTATTCATCGCTGCCTCGTCTTATTAGGGTCACCTCCGTCTTCTGAGGGTGAGAGATCCGCAGACTCTGTGCTTCATCGTGACTAACTAGTGTCTAGTCATGCATCGCTGTAACCCTCTTCTTATAGATGCTTTAACTCTCAGCTGACCGGTCCTCTTGGGTCACACGCCTGTCACAAAACTGTAAACATGCTGACTTCACATTGCTGTCAGCTGAATTCTGTAGCATTCACACTGTGTTTTTTAAAATAATGGCGTTCTGTAAGTTGCAGGCTGAAGAGATGAGGGCAGTGTGTTGGACCTTCAGCCTTAGTCGCGATGGCTCCCTGACCACGACAAGCCAAAGATCACGTAAACAGTAGAAAAGCAAACACCGTTTCCATGCAAACGGCTGCTGTGTTCACTCTGGACATGTGGACATTTATCACTTTGTCCTTTTCACACTTGTGATCTGTAAAATTCCATATACATTCACCAAACTGTTTCCCCCCCCCCTCTCACTACTAGAAATTCACAGAAGCTATTCATCAATGCAAGTGCAAGTTTACACTTGAAACACGTATGTTTGATAAGCTCTTTGTTGTGAAATTTCTACAGCAGTGTTTGCTTTGTTACAGAGCATAATACATGAAAGCCAAAGCCAAACGTTGAGTAAATACACTGTAGATATCTTCAGCCATTTTTGGTCCGTCACAGTTTTGATAAAAGAAACAGCAGTCGGCTTCGGGCTGAGTGATATAGTATCATAGTATGAATAACAATGTTTTTTCAGATATGGCGCAACATATTTCCTCATTTGGTATTTTTATAATGTCGTCTAAGGTCACTATCTTACTCTCCCCTGGTTCAGACGGAAAACAATATTGTGTTAAAGAAACATAAGAGACAAGATTTTACAACTCTGAAAACGTTCCTCCGTAGCCACGGTTGTGTCTTAACCCTCGGAACCCTTAAACCTTCTGCCGGGATGGAAAATCATCTTTTCTTTATACAATTGCCAAAACCACACCGTTTGTCACAGTTAGAAGCTGTCAAAAACATCAATATAGTCAGATTATCATCTTTCCAGCGGTCCTTGAACACATCATGTGTGTCAGACGCTTCCGTCAGAAAAAAGCAACCAAACTAACCTTAAAATTGTGATATTTCAAGACTTGACAGACTTGATTTTTGATGACACTGCAAAGTAAGTAAATATAACTATGAATAACTATTTGATTATCACCCATCATCATGTTGGGAAGGTCTTTTGCAAACATCAAAATGCTTTTGATTTGACCACATACACCAATAACATTGCAATTTGATTGAAACAAGTGCAGGTGCAATATCTTTCCTAGTCACTGGCCATCAATCATTGCAGTGCAGGTCAGAGCGTTCCTTTTCATAATGTTTATTTTGTTTTGAATGACCTATTTGATCCTCCCTCTCTGCCAGGGGAGGGAGGGAGGGGGAAGGGGGGGGGGGGGTGAGAATGCATCCCATCCCATCTACATTATTAGCATACTGTACTGGTGATGAATAGGCGCATTGTGCCCTTGTGTTGTCTTATTCCAACACCCTAGAAAGAATGCTGGTACGACGCGGCGCTCGTTCCCGTGACGGCCATGGCTCTCTTTGTGCTTGCTCATTGAGGCCTTGTGTTAGTCGGCCTCTCTGCGTTGCTGGCCCCCTCCCCTCTTTTGTAAAAAAAAAAAACTGCAAATGAATTATTTTATCCCGATCCGAGGAGGAGCGTCGAGCCAAACGTGGGAGTGAACTCGGGTCACATAGAGACCGCCAAAACAGAAGGACATTGATGTGGAAGTGACGGCTCGTTGTCTTTGATCAGTGTGTTTTCAAATTGTGGATTCATCAGCACTCCATATTTGACATACATGTATAATCAGGATTCAATATTTAAACAGTGAATGCAGCATGATTCAGATCAAATACAGCAGTGCACAGTGACCGGGATATCGCTTCGTGTTTTCCTTGAAATAAATATTTGGTTGTAGTGACCTTTTGGATGAGGACAACTTTTATGAATGAGCTCGCAGATCTTTTAGTTGTACTTTGTTCAGAGGTTTGTCTGAGAATAATGATTGGTGTACTGCAGATTTGTATGCGTTGTTTCTAAATCCACTCTGGCATTGTGCCTCCCTCACTACGATAAACAGAGGAGTGTCTTCTTCTAACTCATCCTAATGTCCAAAGTTTTTGTTTTCTTTTGGACAGGAAGTTCTTTTCTGTCCTGCCAGTTTCTTCAGCACTTAATTGTCAATCAGTCAGCGGTTTTGATGTCAACGTGGCAATGATTACTCTGATAACCAAAAGATAAATGTCGTCTGAGATAAAGAATGAATTATAAAGCTATAAAGTTTATATATTGTACAGACTAATTATTAATAAGCTGTCATGACTTGTGTATGAAAGTTCCTGGTTTGCCCGTAGTCAAAGCCAGCTCTCTGTAGAGACTAAGTACAGGTTGGAAACTGATCATCAGGCTTATGTGACTCCAGCATGACTACACTTGATTCGACGGCAAGTCAGAGGTGATGAATGATTGCCTCACTTTTAACAACTGTAGTCACCGTAAACAAGTTGTTGCCGACATGTCACTCCAGTCTGCAGGAGAAATATGGAATCTGAAAAACATTTGGGTATGTTATACTTCTGATCTTTTTGTTGTTTTTAATAAAAAAAACAACAGCATCTACCACAATCAAATGAAATAATGTAATGTCTTATTGTTGTCTTGCATTGCGTATTTAGTTTCTCACGAGAACCGATACTTGGGTACCGTCTTGGCTCGAGACTTACTTTGTCCTGTTGTCCGGAGATGGATAATAAATGTCCCTGATAATGCTACGTTGTGAACAACAAATGCGTGTTGAAATCGACAGGAGAGCTGATACAACGGTTGCATTGAGATACAACATGATGCGTCAAACTATATTCAGTAAAAATAAATATTGGGCAAAGGTACATTTCTACATTGTCATCATTTCAAATATAAACTTGTAAAATTTTGTTTTTGGACAGAACCTTTAGGCGGATCATCAGATATTGATAATAAATGACCAAAAAACACCATGCAATCGTTAGTAAAAGACTGCATGCTGAAGTACATTGGATTTGTGGTATGGACTTCTCAATTTCTGGAATGTTTAAATTGCTAGTCTTGAAGCAGATTGTGAGCTTGTTGGATCGTGTACGCACAAATACAAAATCATCAAATGTTATTTACTATTGCAAGATTTATTGTTGCTATGGGATGCAAAAGTTTGTTGAGTTGGTTGTAAAACACATTTCTTTCTCGGTGTATTGTCAAGTCAGAGCAACAAAAAGAGGGAGTTTATGTTACGTTTGCTTCTAGATTTCAGTTTATACATGATACACCGTCATAAAGTATCCTCAGGACATGAACATAGTCATTATCAGGCCTTAATTCGGCTTCATCCTTGTCAGTCAACAATCCACACCTGGTGTGCATCCGACAGAGCAGGTGCGTCAAAGTTTAAATCTACACGTAAAAGACATCAAACTGCTGCAGTGTTACCTGCAGCCTAAAATTATACTTGCTGTTTGAAGTGTGAAGAATTTATAGTGCTTAAAAAAAAAGCTCTACCTGTAGACTTTCCCACCACCACAGCACCATTAGAGAGGCTTTTTTTGTTGAAGGTTTCACATATTGTCATGTTTACTTCAGATACAAAGTGGTAAAGCTGAACAATTTATTGTTTTTATATCGAAATTGTTATTTCAAAAATTGCAGCTTTCAAATTGTAGAACTAATTACACATTCTTTTCCCAGAATCCTAACAAGCTGTAAAAAAAAAAAAAAAAAAAAAAAAAAGGTTAACTCGAACTGCTCTATGTTGACTTTAGAAACTCGGCCAGAGGGCGAACCGCAGACTGGCCCCAGCAGACTGGCCCCAGCAGACTGGCCCCAGCAGACTAATCAGTTTTTTGTTGACGTTTGCGTCGCTTCTTTTGTTTAATTTAGGATTCATGTAAGCTATGGGCCCTCAGCATTCTCCTCTACTTACCTTACGCAGCCACTAAAACCCTGATGTTTAGTCTGACCTGTCAACATCGGGCAAAATTTGAATCATTTTATAGTCTGACCTACACAGACACCAGCACATTAGTGTGATTGCGGTCATTCTATTGACAAACTGTTTTTCATAGCAGTCTGGCAGCATCCTAAATCAAGCCCCGACCTTTCTCAGAGGATTGGTAGATGTTGTTGCTCAAGGTTTGTGTCTTTTCCAGTGTTTTCCCCACTAAAATACCAAAGTTGCACTTGTACCTTGTTCTCATTGACCTTTTTTGACCACTAGACTGTTTAGTTTACCTTGTATCCCGTCTAAAGTAATGCAAATAAACCTTAATACATTAATGAACATTAATGAGCATTCATGTCAGAAAATGCATTGCATCTTGCAAAGAGCCCTCCCTCCTTCTTTCTTGTTTTTGCTTCCATGTCATGATGGTGTTAAACTTGGACACACGACTGACCCCGTTGTCATGTTTTCACCCTCTTGTATCCTTTTCATCCAGCAGCATCTCTGTCTCTCTCCTGATTTCATCCTAAAGCCTCCCAAGCACAGCCACTTGTGTCTGTCAGTTCAGTTGTAAACACTGTTGAGGTAAGATGTGTGAGAGCCGACTGCCAGAACCTTCCAGCTCACTTCAGCTCAGGATGAAAAAAAACAAAACCTGCACACTTAAACGCTGCACCTCCTCGTGTTACCTTTTATGGACTTGCTCTTCAGAAATACTTGTTCATATGTCTGTTGAAGTGCTTTTTGCATCCTTCACCTGAGGTTGAAATTAGATTGATTTCAGCTCAGGCCCTCCGTGCTTAACTCATAGGCCAAAGTGGAAGGATGAAAGCTGAATTAAGAGGGAGCTGGAGTTCAGGTTTACAGTTTTGTGTCTGCAGTGGTGTTTTCAGAATGGAGGTGTGTGTGTGTGTGTGTGTGTTATGGGCCGATGGGAGAGTTGGATTTCTGGTGGTTAAAGCACAGCTGACAGGGCATTCATTACTCAAAGTCCTTCTTTTGGCTTTTCTTTATTTAAAACCCAAAACTGCAAGTGGTGCTTTGATGTTTCATTTTCTTTTGGCTCTTTCCAATGTGTTTCTTCATGAGACAGGATTTGTTTGTTGTCATGAACCCATGTTTCTTTTTTGGGACTCTTGAGATCATTGGTCACCAGTGAGGTTTTGACTGATACGTTGGACTGAGACTGACTTTAAAATGCCTCGACAGCAGTGAGACATAATCTATTCAGTCAGTTTGTCTGTCCAACCTTTTGATCTAGATAGTTTAAACAATTACTAGCAACATTGTGGATGAAGAGAGGATGATTCTGAACGATTGTGGTAACCGACATTCACCATTAACCATTCATTTAGCACCAGAATACTTTATAGAAAATGATATTACCAAAGTAATTAATAGCTGCAGCCCTAATCATCCCCCCGCCCCCAGATGTTTGACCATTTGCCAGATTGCAGTATCCAGCTGTTTTTCCCCTCTGAATGCATCTTTCATTCATTTAGTCCAGTACGCCTGCAGCATCCCACTATCTCCTCTGTGTTTTGGCAGACGGCCACTCTCACCTCTAAAAGTTTAAAAATATCTGACCTACAAGAACCTCGGTTATCTCCTTGCTGGCCATGCATATTCGACAGGAAGGGAACTTAAGAGACAGTGTTTGTAGGTAAATGATGGTAAAAGGATGAGAAACACATTAATTGAGCTGAATGCAATGCTTTCTTTATTTATGTTCAATACCAAAACCTTGACATGTATAGGAATTGACTTGCTATACAGTTTGAATCAGAATTTGTCCATTTTCAAAGATTTCTTCATACATCCTCAAACCAAAGCAGGATTTTGTCTTTGAAAGGTCCAGAGAAGATGACAGGGCGGTGTGCAGCAAGGAAAAAGGCTCACAGAGTGCAGAATCTCTCAACTGCACGCTAAAAGCAAGTGCATGCCTATTTTTAGGGCTGACAACCTGTGCCACTGATGCTTTTGTGAATGCTGCTTCAGTTTGACTTCGGATGACTCGAGAGAAACGGACTAGGCAGTGTTTTTAACGGATAGTTGTTAGCCTAAAGTGGGTTATAAGGGCTTGATGTTTGCAAGCAGTCCAGTCTAGATGGAGACTCACAATTTCCAAAACCCTTTTGAGATGGTTAAGGAATGGAATTGACCTTGAATGGTTGTGTAGGCATTGATCTCAAAAGATTAAGTGTTAGGCACTGACCTCGAATGGTTAAGATCAGACATTGACCTCAAATGCATAAGATTTGGCATTGACCTCCAATAGTTTAGATTTGGCATTGGTCTCAGATGGGGTGATATTTGGCATTGACCCCGAATGGTTGAGTTATTGACCTTGAATGGTTGAGGTAAGGCATTGACCTTAAACGTTGGATGTTAGTGGTTGACCTTGAATGGTCGATGTTTGGATAAGTAGTTGGGCAGCAAGTCTCATGAGAGTCTTTGCAATTGTTCGGTCATATCTAGTTACAATCTTTAGATATGACCTTTGCAAACTGAAAAGTATGTCAGTGCCTGCAGAACGTGTGAAATCACAAGTTGGATGGTCTATGATGGATTTTTAGAATGTAAAATGACATGTTTTCATGCACATTATGAAACGTATGCTGGTGATTGCCTTTGTTTTCACGTCCACCGGCTTGTTGTTGCTCCAATTTCACAGTATGTTTGGTCACAAAATTAACCAGCAAAAGAACAAAATTCCTTCCCACATTAGTGAGTTTAATACCAAATCTCAGAGGATTTGCTGAAGCGCCGGGGATCATGAAGTCATTTTTGGTAATTAGTGAGAGCAGCTGGCACAGCATGGCAAACTGGCCAGACCTTGAAATCCATTTCCTACATTTATTGTGGAAAATTCGCACCTGTTAGTATGAAGAATACTAGTGGAATTTATGATGACTTTAGTATTCTTTAGTTGTAACACTTGTTTTGATGCCAACACTCTTACTGAATGTTGCAAAGGATAAGATAAAAGAAGAAGTGACAGGACATCTAAACTTTTATATTCATCAATTAATGTTGTCTTTTAGCACATGTTAAATATTTGCAATGTTCCTGAATGTTACCCTGCTTTACTGTCACTGAAGCTTCAAAATATCCAGTAACATACTCACTAAGTATTCCACCTTATTCATTTAAGTTTAGTGGACATGTTTTTGGTTTGTTTTTAAGAGAGAACCCAAAAGAGGATCCCTGGCCAAGTAAAGTTTTTATGAAATAACACACATTCAGAGGAAGTTGGGGACATAGTCCAAAGGGAGATTTGTAGGCTAAAGGAGGCTCAAAAAAAACGTGAATTGTTTCGCAAAGTGCAAATCTGACTTTTCACCTGATTTCTTATAATTTCTAGAATAACAATTTCATCATTATTTCATGGGAAAATCCAACACTAGTATTCAGATAACCTGTTTCTTCAGGCAAGCTAAAATGAGATGAAAATGATTTCTATCAAACTTTTTTTTTATTGTCGTGCAACCCAACTTTAAGTTGATTAAAGCTAGTAACATCTTCTCATCAAGCTCTACAACTGTGAGGACTTGTAGAGGAGGTGTTGTGGGTTCATGTTAGGGGATGGGGGCCTCCAGGAGGAAATGCCTAAGCCTGCTCTAAAATAAATGGTATTCTCTGCTCTTAAAAGGCAGCTCTACAGCTGAAGGAGGCACTTTGAATAGAACAACATTCTCAGTTTGTTTCTTTTTAACAAGCTAAGACGTCACGCTAACCTTAAGTACAAAGCTGAAGGGTCTGAAATGAGTGAACCAACAGGCAGAAGGAGAGATGTGAGCAGAAAGTCTGTCGGTCAGAGAGCGGACTGTTATCACAGATGACATCATGCTTCCGAGGAAGAACATCTGTTTCTGGTGCTTAGGCAGAAACTTTAAACCTATATCATCTCTGTTCGCTGCGTGTTACTCAATCCTCTAATCCTCACTTGTTGAGACACTTCTCTGCCACTTTTGAAGTTTTGTTTTTTTCTTTTCTTGTCTATATCACATGCTGAGTATCTGTTTCGCAAAGGGCTGTTCAGATCCTCTTTCAAGCCTCTTCCACAGGCTGTCATGTGGGCCGCCTGTCACTGTCCCAGTTAGTCAGGCTTTTCCAGTGATGTCAGGGTCCCTAGTGCTTGATGCACGGTCGGGGGAAAGTGATCCAGTAATTACAGCCCTGGTTCAGTACCAGGCTGTAGTGTCAGTACCCCCCCATCCTTTCTTCTTGGCCTGATGGATTCTGGGGTTTTCCCTCCCAACTGTCACCAACAACTGACCATGTCCTCACGGTGAAATGCGTCCGTCTCCTCTCCACAGTGCAGCCAGCTAATGGACAAGCAGGAGGGGGGGGTACAATAACGGTGAGATGTGACTAATGGGCCCTGAGAGCCAGAGTTAGACATGCCCATCAGCAATGCTTTAACACTCTGAAAGGATTCAGTTGCACTTCTGAGAACCTCGCTGTGCTGTATTATCAGTCTATGTAACTTAAACTTGGAGCAAATCATCTTCTGATACTTTTCTACCCATGTGTCACTCTTAAAATCTGTGTGTTTAAAGTTTTCTGAAGAGATGTGAGAACATGAGAAAGCGGATGATTCATGAAATATGTAAGAAATATGCAGGTTTGAACTTATTCTTAAATGAGCTTTAGCCTCTTGGCTCTTGGTGTTGAGATTCAATAGTTCTGTAGTAGCATAACCTTATTTGATATTGCTAATAATTCAGGGCTCAAGTTTTAAAAGTGGTTGCTAGGCTGGTAAAAAGGCATCAGTTTTTTGATTGCCAAAACTGACAATATGGTTGCCTATGCTGTCAAACTTTAGCCTAATAACAAAAAAGAGACTTAAAAGAATAAAAGTGCAGCTCAAAGATTCTGGGATACTTTACCTTTTTTTTTTCTGTTCAGGTTCATCTGGTTCTTTTGTCCGTTAAACCCATTTACACATTTGTTTGTGCTGTCGATGGTCGAGTTGAACTTTTCACCCCACAGTATATCAACTTTTTGTATTTGTTTCACCATTGTCTCGGGAACACAAGCCTGTGCGCACACGAGTAAACACGGCAACACATGTGCAGCGACGTGGCGTGCAGCGTTGCCTGGCTCCTGATCTGACAATAACTGTGCAATATTCAAATGAATGGGTTGCCAGTTTCTTACTTTTGAGCCCTTCAACAAAGAGAGATTAATTATTGATCATTATTTGTTGAAACAGTTCACCATCTTGCTGTAAGGAGGTGTCACATCTTTCTGAAAGTTGTCAGACAAACAGGTAGAAACACATGTAGCAAGATTACTGGGTAAATTACCCCAAAGATCAATGAGATTAAATATTTTTATTTTGTAGACTGCGTTTATACATTTTGACAAAATTCATTGATGTAGGGCTTGTTGTTATTTCCGTTTCATTTTAGCAACAGTTTGGTGGTAATAATGAGAATCTTAGTCTTTTTCTATGAGTCTGTTGAAGGTATCCGTGTGACGTAGCATGTTATTCTTTGCATCTGTGTTGTCCCTGTCGGTGAGTCATAGAGAGCTTGGTTTTGTCATTGGTTGAAGCCAGTCTCCTGTACATTGTAGGACCTTTTGTGTTGTTCAAGGATCCCTTGTTTGTCCAGGAAGTTGGTATGCCGGGCACAAAGCCCCTCTAAAGCAAATCATTCCATCCCGAGCCACTCAGGAGAATAATACTCTCAAGAGTGTACCGCTTCCGTGACTGGCATAGTCATCATGGGAGGCAACAAAAGCCCCAGGGTGGTGATATAGTGAGAGTCTGATCCTGGAGCACATGGCCTCAGTTAGTCCCAGAGCAGGCCCTCAGGCACACATGAAGTGTTTGGTAGGATGACCTGGGTTGGAGAAACCACCTCCCCTCCAGAGACACAACGCCGACGGCCATGATCGAAGAAATAGTCTGTTTCTCATGACAGACACCCAGAAGCTGGAGTTAGGGATCCTGGGAAAGATATTTTTTGTAAATTCAGTGCAAAGATGTGTAGATGTATATTCAGTAAAGTCTATTGCACACTACTTGGTCCATCCATCTTACCGCTTATCTGGGTCAGGGTTGCGGGGAGCCAGACCTGAGAGGGGAGCGCACTGGCGAGTATCTTGTGGCGGGACATTGACACATCGCCCAAGATGGGGCCCCATCCTGTTGGCCAACCACTCGCAGAAATAGGCTTTGGGGTTGGGGGCATTGCGAAAGGCAGAGAGAACCTAGGCATTGCAGACTTTTGCAGGGTTCGAAAACAAATCTTGACATTGTATTTCCTAGTGTGTGTGTGTTGGGGCTCCTTGGAGATGGGTTCTAGACAATTTATGTTAAAGTGTAGCTCTTAGTTCTGTTTTTGTGCGACGGTTAGCTCTTTGGTATCTTGTCCACACATGCTTCCACAGCCTGCTCTCTTCAGACTTTTGGCCCTTTGCCTGAACAAATGGATTTTGCCTTGTAAAATCTGTCTTCCGGCCCTTTCAACCCCCACATCTTCTTGCCTTGAGTTTAATCTTTACTACGTCTGGATACTACACCCTTTTTTTATTTTGTCAAAGCAGTACATTAAGCTTTAGATTTTCACAAGATGACTCACGGGTTGCTTTTTTCCCTACACGGCAGGGAAATAAAGCAGACTCTTGCATCTCAAGTGATCGAGATTCAGCTTGAAGAAAGTCTTCATAAATGAGTGCATCCTGCTGTTTTTCTTTTTTTCTTTTTTAAAGGAGCTCTTTCACAAGACTATGTCATATGATTCAGTTTTTCTGGGTTTTGTGCCCTCCCACTCCCCTCAGTCTCTGGATGGCTCTGCACTCAACTGCCTCGTTGCAGGAAATCAATTTAAGACGGACCCAGCAGTTTTGAGCGACCATCAAGCTGACCTTAGCACACAGAGCCGGCCGAAGCAAATCGATTAATTAGATCCAGCAGGCGTTAACGGCTTTGGCTCTTGTACTTTGTCTTGGCCGAATTTCTATTTCAGTTTTATCTTTTTTTTTTTTTTGTAGATGTCAGCAAAATGTGACTACTGGATAGTTCCCTTACATACATGTAATTCAGTGTTTTTTCCCACTGCAAGTTTCAAGTTATTGTATTCAAATCCCAGACAAGTTTCTGTTCTGGTATTTTGTATCCTTTGCAAAGGGTTTTTGATATTATTCCCTGTTTGTTCCCCATTTCAGCGGCATCAGCATAATCTTTTATAAGCTGCTTGTCTCATCAGCAGTTTGTATTTCTTATTTTCTAGTTTTTATCATTTGTCTATATGCACCTAACCCTTCAGAATGTGACTGTCAGCAGTAGAAATGCTACTCTTTGGATCAGTGGCATCGGGATCTAAGATGTTTTCTGAAATGAGGCAAAATAGATGAATCAGAATGGACTAAACCAGAAACAGCCAAAATACATCGTCATGGTCGTTTTTCACTGACTCTATCGAATGCTCCGCTTTGCTTTATTATCAGCTGCAGGTTGTCTTTTGTCCCATTAGCTGCCTGTTTGTCCCTCTGTGCTGCAGAATGGCATCAGTCCCCTCTGCTAATCTGACAGAGGCTTCTACAGTTACTCTCACTGTTGTCAATACATACAAGCAAACACTACTCTTCAGTGTGTTTACATTAGCTTTGCCTGCCTTCTGCTTTGGCCAACTTTCGTGTCCTCCATGTTCTGTTTACTGTCCTCACGGAGACGCACAGGTTTAACCAGCATGAATTATTGCTACTTGTTTTATTTTATTTATATGTCGCGCTGTCCTCGCAACAACACTACCCCTGAGATCGGTTTTAAACGTTACGCTGATGGACTCTTCAATGAGGGCCTTTGTGTATTCACTGGTCACTTCAGCTCCACTTCTGCTCATTCCTGATCACAATCCATGCTGTTTTTTTCAGCTGACCTAAGGTAACTTGTTAGGCAACAAGAGCGCCATTGTGGATCCTTTCCTTTCTCCTATCCAGTCTGGGGAGACTTTGATGCCCACCACTCGGTGACTCAGTGGTCCCCTCCTAATGAGACCGGGGACTGTCCCATCACGGTGTTAAGGGCCCATTCACCCAGAGAGGCACACAGGACAGTGACTACAGCTACTGGCACTCCAGCTAAACATCTCGTCCCTAAAACACCAGAAACCCAACTTCCCACCAAAAACCAGTGCAATTTCAGCTTATCTCATTCTTGGAAAACCTCGCTATATTCTACAAAGCAAAAAAAGCTTAATTTGTTTAAGGATTACTCCAGTTGGAGTTGGGCCACTACAAGCTTAACAAGCTTAGCATCATGAAATGAGTCCAGTTAGCAGCTGTTATAATGTCGGCTCGTGGAGACCTTTTTATAAATCCTGGATTACACATCAGCTACATTGACTTTTAAGAGAAGATATGAGTTTGTTTTGTGTTTTTATTACTACTACTATGTACTTTGTACTTCTGTATGTGCTGCGGTTTGGTAGAGCTATCACAAAACCAGAAATTCAGAAGTCCAGTGATTTTTTTCCATCATTCCAGATCCCCAATTTGAGAGCATGGTAATTAACAAAAACAAACATTTTAGAGCAAGTGTAAGGAAGCTAAACCAGTCATAATTCCCTCTCTAGTATCTATTTCAAATTGCTGTGAAAACATCTATTTCAAACAACTGTAATTGTTAAAACAGAAGTTGTTGCCCACCACACAGCATTATCAGAGAATTCTTATTGTCCTCGGGACGGCTGGACACAATAAGTTTCAAGCCCAGATCCGTGCTGTAGACGAACGAGTATCGTCACGAATAAATTCAGAATTTTGTCCGATTTCCTACCAAAGCGTCAGTTCTCTAGGGTTGGGATCTCTAGGGTTGGGAGTTGTTAAAATCCAATCGCCCTAGTAGCACAACAGAAATTGGAAATCCGTGTGAGAAATGATGATGATTGGGGGAATAACGTTTGTAATGAAATATTCGATAAACCGTGTGTATTTAAACGTGTATTTGTGACATGGTTAACTTTAAAATGTCTTGCAATAGTGTTTAAAATGTCGGAAGTCTATTTTTCATATGTGGAAAATCAAATCTGGAGTGAGCATTGCCTAATTTATCCTTAATGGTCAATGAGAGGTTTTTCCACATAATATCCCTTAAAACCATCACCCCATAAAGTACGTTAAGTATGCTGATGTAATGCTAATGCTTGTCAAATTCTGTTTTTCCAGGAGGCTTCTCGGTGGTGTTTCTGGCTCGTACGCACAGCGGCGTCCGCTGCGCTCTCAAAAGGATGTACGTCAACAACGTCCCGGACCTGAATGTCTACAAGAGGGAGATCACTATCATGGTGAGAGCAGCTTCACAGTGTTAAGTTGTAGCTGTTAGAGATGTTATCTCCTAATCATTTTGTTGATCTCCACATTATTAGATTCTCAAGTTCTGTAACAATGTCAAACTCATTCTTGGTTTTCCTTCCAATTTTTCCCTGGCTCGAAAAATGTATTTTTCTCACTTTCTGTGCTCTTAATGTGCTCATTATCGGAAAGTTTCATGAGGGCATTCACAGTTTTCAGTTATTAAATTTAAAGACATAATTCTTGTTTGAAATGGGACACAAGCCCTCATAAAGACGCCTGCTCTCATAAAGCAAGGTGCATATAAATGGCTTCATTCCACCTTTCTAACCCGTCCTGTTTGCCAGCATTTCCAGTCTGGCAAGAACAGAAGCCGTTTTTTTTGCTGCAGGCTGGGTGATTAATAAGCACCTTTTCCGTGGACTAATACTTATGATTTATCACACCGAGCTGGCACTCGCATGATTTCGGCAAATAATAAGGTGTTTTATGTCAAAGTTAGCTATAATCATTTATTCTGTACGTCTTGGACAACAGCAGATGTCTCTATTTGAACGTTTGACCCCAGTGTGTCAGTGAACAGCTCACTCCAAACTGTTTAGCCAGCTTTGTGTGACTGTTCACTACTCCAACCCACACAGCTGACCTCAAACACTGACACAGTTCTGGCCTGTTGGGACGTGGCCTTAGGTGTGTCGGTCTTTCACAGCATACTTCTCTCTTCTCGTGCTGTCGTTAAAACGTTCGATGTACACTTTGATGCTTTAATCTGGTGAATGAATCAAGTTTGGAGGGATTAGTGGAGTTAAGTGCTCAGCATGAAGTTAGAACATTAAGAAATATAAAAAGCATTCTCACCACAAACAGTAGCTTGACTGTGAAGAGGAGAATGGACTGACAACAGCTGGATGTTTAACTTTTGGGCTGAAGTAATCACCAGCAGTTTGTTTTTTGCAAATATGGATGTGGCTTACATAGATTTAACTGCCCATACATAGCAAAACCAGGAGGTAAACAGAAGTCATAGCTTGTTTATGAGGCAGAATTTAAGTTTGTACTCTTCAAAGTTAGACATTTTGATGGTGTTTTTTTTTCTTCACCTAAACAAATCCGATTCAAATGTCTGCAACTTAAAGCAATGTTTTGGTTAATCTGTAATTTGATCCAATAGGATTGACTTTTCTGGCTGTTTTATTGCCTACTACTATACTATACAAACTATCTTTGATGGGTGGAACTGGGCTCCGTAAGTGTCTGATGGCTTTGCAGCTGCCACCAGTCATGCGGGGACATTCACATAACTGTTTTGCTGAAAATATCCAGTGTGCAGTCTGTGTGTAACTCTGGATAATAATCTAAACAACTGTTAAAGACCCCATGGAATGGCACTTGTACTTAGAGACAGGGAGGGGCGGGAGAAACCAAAGACTGTATATAAGAAGTGGACATAGTCATCATGACATCATCCATTGGTCTGTGGATTGCCGTTAGGAATAAGGCCTTGCAACCGATGAACGGAAGTAGATATATTTGGAATGCTGACTAGTGACTTAAAGACGCTGTATTCGGCTGTGGTAGCTACATTGACCTGTCAATCACCTGCTTTATGGTCTGTTTGACTCTAAATGGAGCATCATTTACTAAATGAACATCATGCTGTATTGAAGAAGACTTGAAACTAGAGATTGAGACCATAAACTCATGTTTACAATGTTTACTGAGGGAATAAATCAAGAGAGAAGTAGAGTCATTTTCTCATAGACTTCTATGCAACCAGAGGAGTCGCCCCCTGCTGGACAGTAGAGAGAATGCAAGTTTTAAGACACTCCTGCATCGGCATTACTTGGCAAAACTGGAGGTTGAAGCCTGGGAGAAACACCGGCACTCATCTCAATCCAAACACTGAAATATCGGTGGTTTTTTTTTTTTCTTGAGATGCACAGTTTCTTCTTCTTCCTTCTTCTTCTTCCTCCTTCTTCTTCCTCCTATGCTGACGAGTTCCATGTTGTCATCCCTTTTGTAGAAGGAGCTGTCGGGTCATAAGAACATCGTCGGCTACCTGGACTCCACCATAAACGCCGTGTCAGACAGCGTCTGGGAGGTCCTGATCCTCATGGAATACTGTAAAGGTACAGCCCCCACACATGTTCTGAAACCTTCACATATGATCGCTTTATACTCATTCAATTCAGCTTCATTGAAGTTTTTTTATTTGGGTTAGTTAGTATTCTTTTGGGGCAATTAAACTTTAAATTAAAGCAAAACATTTATGAATGGCTATAACTCCATGTTGTTCCTTCAAATGTGAGTTTTAGGGGTTTTTGGTCCTTATTGCACACTGTAGCAACGATGGCGGATGATGTGCGGTTCTTCATATCACATCGCCACTTAAAAAATAAAGCCAACTTTACTGCACATTGGTAAATGAATAGATTCTAGCATTCACAACCTATTTACATTTAGTTTATCAGGCTGTGTAGTTAAATAAGAAAAAAATATATATATCTAATAGTTTAATGGGTTGTTGCCGCCTTGTTGTTACCTTGTGTGGCCCCTCTATTGATTGTGGCAGTACGCTGACTCTCGAGCAGTTTTGCCCTCATTGGAAAAGTTTACATGCAAACATCACTCTGATAACTGTATAATCAGATAGGTGCAGCCTTTAAGTGGAGACATATTTAGTTAACATAGGAATGGATTGAAACATTTATTCTAATCATGGCCGTCTGGTGGCAGGTAAAACATATTTTGCTTTAATTTTCTGTTATTGTCTTCAAAACAAGCCCGATTTTCCAATAAAAGCAGAAGGTACTGTCATTTACTCAAATGACACATTGCATTTCCAATGTCTTAGTGTTATGGTGACCTTAGACAATTTAAACTTAAAATGGCAAAAGAAAAATGCCATTTGCCATTTTGTAAATATTGAGTGTGAATCAGGTCGTCTTGTTCTGCTTGGGTTTGTGAAGTTAGAAAAATGTAGTTTTGTGAGACTGAAAACACCAAAACATGCCGGCTGGTTCTTGGTTTTATGAGCCTAAACCAGTGACTCGAGTCCTGAAGCTTGCTTTGTCCGCCTCTCTCCTGCAGCGGGTCAGGTGGTGAAGCAGATGAACCAGCGGTTGAATGTTGGTTTCAGCGAGGCCGAGGTCCTCCACGTCTTCTGTGACTCCTGCGAGGCCGTGGCCCGCCTGCATCAGTGCAAGACGCCCGTCATCCACAGAGACCTCAAGGTGACTTTACCTCCGTCCCTCTTCTCCTCTGAACACCTTTATCTTCTATGGTATCAATACTATATCAATACATCGCCCAGCCCTAGCTCGCATACACAGTATAGTATATTTTATGATTCTTCTCGGATAAACATCAAATTTAATTTCCCATTAAAGAAAACTTTCAAAAATGTTAGTTCTTAGAAAGTTGGAATCGGCAGGTCAGACTTTGAAAAACTCTTCAATCATCCAAGACAATTCAAATCGTTGGATCTCATCTAGCAACTTATCGACTAATTGTTAAGGTCTAACTCTAACCCCAGAAAAAATCCCAAATAATCATGACTTCTTTAAATTCCCTGGAGGAAGACACTAAACCCCGACCTGCTGGCTTCCTCTGAGCTCCTCTGTCCAACCAACAAAACATGTGATACCATTTGTGAAAGGTTGTACTTCTTGATTCTGGTTTGTACTTGTTGAGGTTCCGTAGTTCAAAACTTTATTACTCCTTTCAACCTTGACAAATGCAGCGCATACCAAACCCACTCTTTACATTCTTACCTTTTGCAATAAAAGCCCTCGGCATATAATATTCACATGCCAGTATTTTGCATTTTCGTGTAATTTATTAATCAAACCCTCTGTGTGTAAAGGCCTTAACTCTCAGCTAACTCCTCAGAATAGATTTTTTTCAAATCACGGCTGGCTACGAGCCAGATTTACCCTCATTTCTCTGATGCTCGGAGGCCATCGGTGGCGGGTTCCCACCCTCGTTGAATCCTCCTCAGTGCCCACATCAGTGGGCCGCTGTACTCCGTCCAGTTGGACAAGCCTCTAAACAGTGCGGTCCCTTCAGCTCCACAGGCCCGTCCTCTGTTCGCTGTCTGTGTCTATCTGTTCAGCCTACACAGCTTACATAACATCGCGGGGACACAAAAGACCAAGGAGGCCCAGTCACGCATCGCCGGGGGAAGTGAGAGTGCAGAAAAAGAAAAGCCCCTTAACCCTGAGCTGTCAACAGTGTTGAGACACTGTGGTGCTTTCATTAGCTCAGCGTTTCCTTGAACAGTTTGAAGTCTTTCTTTGGCCTCTTCTGTGTAGAAGCTCCTGCAAATTCAATTCTGTCTTTCTATTTTCAGATTATTATAGATTACATTTTATAATCTTGTAGCACTTTGTTTGCCGTCTGTCGCCTCCTTTTTTGCTACTCGTTTCCCATCTTTTCCTCCAAATACCTTCATTTCTTTCTAGCATATAGTCAGTCATTCCTCATACCTTTCTTTGCTGTTTGTATGTTGTTACTCAGAATTTGAAGTTGAAAAATATCGATGTTGTGATTGACCAGTTTTAACCGTAACCGCGCTTACATAAGTCAACGATTTCATAACTGTAAGAGTCAAAGAAGTTTCGATATCTATGATATCCTGATTCCTGCGTTGATGAACTGTGAACACAAATCTCATACGTCACAGAACTTGTGTGTGCACCGGTTTGTTTAGTGTGTGTGTGAGTCATGCCACTCGCACCTGAAGCGCTGAGAGGAAGAAATGTAAAAATGTCAGAGGGAACAGACATTCAAGCCTTATATCTGGCAAAAAATGTCTTAAATTGGCGATGTTGGAGTATTTTTTTCTCTAAAAAAAAGGCCAGGGACTCAAGTAAACCGTGGATTCATTACACAGTTTAGACATCATGAAAAAAAGTATTACTGCTGTTCATTGGATAGATAAAAAAGAAAGAAAAGCGATCTCGATATTGGCATTAATGCTTTGTAGTTTTTTGTCTTATTCTAGCGTTACAAATTTGTACAACAAATCTTATTTTTAAATAGGCAGGAAGAAAGCTAGTAACGTTGGTAACGTTTGCAGCTAACAGCTGTTGTTAACAAATTGCACTGTGGTGCGTTCAAGCTCCGTTCAGTGAAATAAATTTGGACAAAAGTAAATTATAACGTCATCATGATGTTATCAAATGTTATCTTGTTTAATGTAGTTTTGGTGAATAACTTCAATACATCCAGTTCTTTAAAGAAGATGTTTTCATAGCAACATAATAAATATAAGAGTGGAAATTATGGCCTTTTTAATTTCATCACACTCACTCTGAGCAGATTATAATGCATAATTTAAATTACTAATAACAAGATTTTTATTTCCTAATCATTTGAATTGCATGATTTATGCAAATAACCACTATAGATGACTTAAACAAAGTAAAAGGATATAGTTGAAGATGATAATAAATATTTTAGTTCATTAGCTATACGTCTATTAGAAATATTCTGGTTAATAATAAAATATTGAAATCACATTTTACAGCTCTGGCCTCACACTCCAAAAACAAACACATCTGCTAAAACACAAATGAGATGCACATGTTTTTTCAGACCGACTTGTTCCTTCTCTCTAACTGACCGCCAAAATAAAAGACAAAATGAAGGTTCCTCATAGTAACTTTTACTATTACAACTTTTGCAATACAGAGCAGGTTTACGATGTAAAATATTAACCTCAAACACAGCAATATAAAAGAAAGAATTGCAGTTGTAACACTTTCACAATGGCAGGAGCTTTTACTTTCCTTCCTTACGTCTTACACAAACATGTTTGCGTCTCTTGCTGAGTTATTTTATTTTCGTTTTCTTTGGCTGCTTCATGTTTGACTGCAAATGCAGATCTAAACGTTCTGGGGTTTCAGCTCTGTTATTGGATGATGAAGTGACTTTCCTCATGTTTTTTCTTTCTTCATTAAAAAGTATAAAACTTCTGTCTCTTCCTGTTCCAGGTTGAAAACATCCTGCTGAACGACCAGGGGAATTATGTTCTGTGTGACTTCGGAAGCTCCACTCACAAGATTCTGCTGCCACATAAAGATGGAGTGACCGCCGTGGAGGACGAGATTAAGAAGTAAGTTTTCTTCATCAGTGGAAGACATGTCACTCAATACAGTAGTTCATAAAAACCCTAATATACCTGCCACTTCAATGCTCTGGCTGCTGCAACAATATAAAGTAATGTGAAACTATTGCCTATAAAGACCTGCCTATAATGGGCCTGCTGCACCACAGGAACTTTGGGGGAAAAACCCAAAATTGTTTTTAAAAACTCAGGAAATTAACCTGCATTTCCACCACAGGAACATGTTTTAGTTTCTTTTTTAGTTCATGCCCCCCCAAAAAAAGTCCCTGCTACCCAGAGAGTACTTAATTATGGCCTAAGACATACCAAGGACTTCTGATTATTAATAATAATAATAATAATAAAAAAAAACACTCAAACTAAGGCCTCAAGATTTTACAGCATGGATTTTTGGATGTCATTTTTTTTGCCGTTTTTTTATGGAAAAAATGAAAAAAGGGAACCAACAAGAGAGACTACAGGGATAATACGAGCAACTTCAAGTTGTTGTGAGGAACTTTTATCTGGTTCTGAACCAGTCTCAGTTTAGTCCTGATCCTCTATAGACCTCCATCAGTAAACGAGACCATCAGAGAGAAGATCGTCTGTTTCTATAAAGTTATTCTTAAAGCTCGTCATCGGAGACACCGGGTCGGATTCTGGAGAAACCAGATGAAATCATGAAGGTTCACCAGAAACTCCTTCAGCTCAAAGACCAGCAGAGACCAGTCCACTGTGGACAGACCCAGACCCGACACCACGCTGCTGGAGACCCGGGCCGTATTACTGGACCCGCTGGAGGGAAGGGAGGCAACGGGAGAACCAGAACCAGGACTGAGCGGTGGCAGACTGTCAGAGCCTTATGCAGTAAAATTAGAGTTTTTCTAAAGGGACTCTGGTGCTCAGAAACACTACCACATTGTAATTGACCGCCAAAATCGACACAAAATTAAAGTTCCTTGTAGTTTTTCTAAATTAAATTGAATAATTACACTTTTTTTTGGTAATTGTTTTTAATGCAGTTACATTCAAAAGTGTCTCCTTTACAAAATCAATGCAAAAATCACACGAGGAAATAACAGCATCCTGTTTTGAACGTGGTAGAATAATAATTCTGGAGATCCAAGACCTACAAATCAACCTGCACACTCTACACACACCACTGTTCGTCTGTCAGAAGACTCCAAACTAAACAAAATCTGTAGTTGTTGCTGTCAAATACAGTGTTGCTGCAACTCAACGTCTGTTTATTTCTGTCCACAAATCAACCGGAGTGGATCAGAAGAGCTCCGTTACCCAAACACAGAGCTGCACTAGCGTTCACCCGATGACGGTGTATTGGTGAAGCAGTAAATATGACGAGCCTGTGCGGTGAAGTTGAAGTGTCTGTTCTGTGTTTGTGTTTCAAATCACAGCAGATCTGTCTGTTATCTTTCCCACATTTATAGCTCTGCTGTGTGTGTGTGTGTGTGTGGTGTGTGTTGTGTGGTTATCGGCAGTTTATGACCGTGTGTAAACGCTCCGTCTTCATGACGCCGGTCGTACAGAAACCATCAGTCCTCTGAACTCTGGACAGGCTTTACATGTTCACAACTCAGCTGGGTTTATTCCGAAACCAACCAGCTGCTTTGGTTATTATCAGAATGACTATGAATAGAAAAACAAACAAAATATTGGGCTCTGAAAGAACAAAGCAATCTTTCCATCTAGATTTTTTAAATTTTTTAAATTTTCGTCTTCTTCTTCTTCTTCTTCTTCTTCTTCTTCTTCTTCTTCTTCTTCTTCTTCTTCTTCTTCTTCGCCTTCTTCTTCTTCGCCTACTTCTTCTTCACGTTCTTCTTCTTCTTCGCCTTCTTCTTCTTCTTCTTCTTCTTCTTCACGTTCTTCTTCTTCGCCTTCTTCTTCGCTGCCTTCTTCTTCGCTGCCTTCTTCTTCGCCGCCTTCTTCTTCTTTGCCTTCTTCACCTTCTTCTTCGCCTTCTTCTTCTTCTTCTTTCTTCTTCTTCTTCTTCGCTTTCTTCTTCTTCTTCGCCTACTTCTTCTTCACGTTCTTCTTCTTCTTCGCCTACTTCTTCTTTGCCTTCTTCGCCTTCTTCCTTCTTCTTCTTCTTCTTTGCCTTCTTCTTCTTCTTCTTCACCTTCTTCTTCGCCTTCTTCGCTTTTCTTATTCTTATGAATAATGTAGTGGCCAAAATAAATATCATACTTTGAGTTCATCCCATGTTTTGTGTATAAAATAAAAGACTTACTAAAAGTAACTACAGCTGGCAAAGAAAGCATACAGCAGAGTAAACAATACTAGACTTCTCTTTTTTTTAATGTGGCGGAGTAGAAGTATAAAGCAGCATCAAATGAGGAACGAGAACCTCACTACTCTGGTTAGAGCAGACTGGGGACTGTTGCAACAGAGATACAGATAATTATGACACACAATAAAGTTCACGATATTTATTTGAATGGAAGAAGTCAGATGTTGCAACTGACTCCAACATGTTAAAAAACCCACAATATCTCACTTATTTGTCTTTTAATAAATGTACTAATTCCTTCCTAATGTATGTTGCTTAGTCACTTGAACTTTGACCTGCCTCTGACTACTTCCTGTTTGTGTGTCTCACAGGTACACGACCCTTTCATATCGAGCGCCGGAGATGATTAACTTGTACGCAGGGAAAGCCATCACCACTAAGGCTGATATATGGGTAAGGGACTACTTTGTTTGTGTATGTATGTGTGTGTGTGTGTGTGTGTGTGTACAGTATCTGTGTGTGTGTGTGTGTGTGTGTGTGTGTGTGTGTGTGTGTGTGCAGGGTGTGTTTGTCCTGGTGTGTCCCGTGTGTCATGCCCCTGCAGGGCTGGTTTGTCCTGGCAGTGTCCCGGGTGTCACTCTGCCCCAACAGGTTCCTCCGCCTGCCCTCCCTCTCTCTGTCTCTCTCTGTCTCTCTCTGTCTCTCTCTCTCTCTCTGTCTCTCTCTCTCTCTCTCTCTCTCTGTCTCTCTCTCTGTCTCTCTCTATCTCTGTCTCTCTCTCTCTCTCTCTCTCTCTCTCTCTCTCTGTCTCTCTCCTCTATCTCTCTCTCTCTCTCTCCCTTATCTCTTTCTCTCTCTCCTTCCCTCCCTCTCTCTCTCTCTCTCCCTCTCCCTCCCTGCTCGCCCCGGGCTGTTTGCCTCCACCAGCTCTCCAACAACGTTTTTCCCTCATGAAACATTGAGCAACATAATTCCCAACACTCCGCCTGTCCTCTTCTATTCCCCCCCCCTGTTTGAGATAATTTGGCACAGTTGAGGACCTTGTGTGAAGAAGATATCTGCTGTTATTTTTAAAAGGTAGCGAGGCAGGAACAAGGTCTTGGACAGCAGCCATTTTTGGGAGCGGTGTAAATTGATGCACACTGGGAGATAAATCCAGCCAGCATGTGAAGATGTAGCTGTTAACGGGACGCTCTGTGGGCGTCTGTCGTTTGAATCAAGACCTAAAAAGAGTGCTAAAAAACATTTTTTAGAAACCTCTGCACCCCAAAAACCTGCAGGCGGGATTGAAAAGCATGTTTACTTTAAACAATCACCAGATCTCCACCGTTTATCATAGACAGAAGCTGTAAAAACAAACAACTAAATTTAGTCAGATTTTCATCTTTCTGACGGCCCTTGAGCACATCATGTGAGACAAACTCATGTCTACATATCTCATTTAAAATCTGCCCCCGAAATCAAACCTTTTGCTTTAACATGATCCTGTTAAAAACATGAATTTCTTGCAATAATTTGCAAAAAATGATATGCATTCAGCGAATTAGTCCATGTAAAGGTCTATAACAGGAACAGTTGATGAAGTTTTAAGTCAACTGACAAATAATTACTTTTTAATAAAGTGTCCCGGTGACACTGTGCAGAAGGATGGCTACTTCTTCCTGTCTTACTTTGCCCTTTTCTCAGATTTGCAGGGGTCAAGTCGATTCATTTACACACAATCTGGGTTGATACATTTTAATGCCAGCCACTGAAACCTTTTTATATTCATTCTGATGCATCATTCTGCAGTGATGGTTATAAACAACATGAATAAACAGAAGCTTTAATCCGGCCTCTGTGGGACGTACAAGAAAAACACCAATTTCCTGTGGACTACCCTTTTGCATTCTTACTTCCTGTTCTAAGTTTAGCCATGTGTTTGCAGAAACTCTGCCGTTTTCTACCTCATGTCTGGATTAATCCATGCATTTTTTTGGGGGGGTTCATTGGAGGATACGCTGTCTGACTCAGAGTAGGAGTTTAGTATCAGCCTGGATTAGCTCGTGAACAGTATCCGTCTTCAGATGGAGCGCTTACAGGAAGAAAAAAATAAAACATCCCCTAAACGCTGTGGCTAATTCCAAAGTCTCTTTCATGTCTAAACTGCATCATCAACAAAAAGATGCCAGAGCCAAATATAGCCGACTGAATATATGATTTGGGAGCAGAGCTCTTTAGCATGTGGATTTGTTTGGACAGACGTATTACCAGGGGAGCAATAACAAAGACTCTGGGCCTGTCTTTTTATTTTTTAAAGCAGCTTTTTTAGCCTCTGACATAAGGAACATTAATTATTTTGCGGTCCTGTGTAGCTCAAAGGGTGGAGAGGGACAACAACAGGGTCAGGGCTTCTCTTATCCACACGGATGGACTGCACTGGACATGTTTAAAGGGATAGTTTGGATGTTTAGAAGTGTGTATGAGGTTCTTCTCCATAGTCAGTGTTTTACTGCAGTAGATGGAGTTTAGAGAAACAGACAAAGCAATGTTCTGCTGTGGGTGTATTTTAGACACCTTAAAGAATCAAAATCAGTTTAATTGTACGCTATAAAATAAGAATATTTTGGAGCTTTATCATGCTGTCAGACAGCCCTTTCTGATAGGGAACTGAAGCTGTTGTCTATGCTCTCTTCAAAGACACAAGACTCCATTGACAGTAGTTTCTCTATTTCAGTGTACATTCTCAACTGTTAGATATTTACTCAGGCAGAGTAACTATACCTTGATTTCCAAACAATATGTGTCTGTATTACTGAGCATTAAAAACTGACAAGCTTTGGTCAGATGCGCAGTCTTCTTTTTCTTATTATTTATCAGATATTTCCCCTTTTTTAGTCATAATTGTGCTGATTTTAAGTTGTATTTTTGTTTAAGCAAATTTCCTTTACAAAGCTCTGTTGTGTTAAGACAAAAGTTAGCTGTAGTGCATTTGAGGTAGGGGTGTTAAAAAACAAGATATTTATATTGTGTTGATAATATATGTATAAGTGATAATATTGTGTGCCTCTTATAATATTAGAGTAGGTCTGTGAAGAAAATCTGTAACAATAACTGTGTGTGTGTGTGTGTGTGTGTGTGTGTGTGTGTGTGTGCAAATGAATGATTTGAGTGTAATTCATTTGCCAAAAAAGACAAACAAATTAAAAGTTGAGGTTGACGGATTTATTTATTGTTTTAATTATTATTATTAGTAGTAGTATTATCATTGTTAGGATTATTTATACATACATATTTTTCAAATTTTCTATAGGTATTACAATAATATTGTTTTTGTGAATTCTTTGTAATAATCGTGTAGTGGAAATCTGATATTGTGACAGCCCTATTTGAGGTTTGGCTCTTTTTGTTCATAATAAAAAAAGAAAAATGTAATGCTGAGAGAAATTGTATAATCAAAGAAAGTATAGCTGGAATACAGTACTCTAAGGTATCATGTTGGTTCCGTCATTAAATATTGTCGAGTCACACCTCGATCTGTGAGTGTTCAGGTTTTTCTTAACGCCTCTCTGTTTCCTCCACAGGCTCTTGGATGCTTGTTGTACAAGCTGTGTTTCTTCGCGCTTCCATTTGGGGAGAGTCAAGTTGCCATATGTGACGGAACCTTTATCGTTCCAGATAACTCCAAATTCTCCTACAAGCTGCACTGTTTAATCCGTGAGTTTGAGACTAAACACGGATTCATGATGTCTGAATGTTTATTCTAATGACTTTAGATTTATAAATTTATAACTCATCACCTTGTATCACTATTTAGTGAAACACTTTTATTTCTCCATTTTTAAACAGTATTTTAGAGTTGCATACCCTTCTCTAGTGTGTACAAGTACTTTTTTATGCCATATCTTTAGTTTACTCTGTTACGTAGAACTGTAGAAAAGGTCTAAAAGCTTTCTCCACATGATGGAGTTTGACTGTAGGCTTTACTATGTCAAAAGTATTTTCACGAAAACATTTTAGATTTGGATTTATTTCAAACATGTCAAAAACAATAAGAAAACAAAACAACAATAATAATGAAATGAAAAGTAAACATGTACAGAAAAAAACAACAAATAGATGAATATATTATGTCTAAAAAGGTTCTTATATAGTTCTACCCCTTTCTATAACTTAAATAAATTACCTTAATGTTTATCACTTAAACACATATATAAACACCTTTTATATAAAAATAATACATATAAAATAAGTATACACAGGAGGCAGCAAAGGGAGTTCATGTTTTTGTTTTAAATTTCATATATTTCTGTCATAAATTAGCTTATTTTCTCGCACATCTTGTTCTGTGTTAAGATAAAACTTTATTAATCCAGAAGGAGATTCTTGAAACGACATTGACAGTGTTCCCTTTTCTGCCGCGTTCTCCCGCAGACAAACAAGGATAGTTGTTGTGCATTTACACAACCTCAGCCTGTTTGAACCAGTTATTCACAGCCAGCCTCTTTTCAACTTACTCCACTTCCCTAAATGCATCCTGCAATGCAGCTTCCCTTTTTTAAAATGTAATTATTTGACCAACAGCTCCACCAAGTGGCCAAAGAGAGACGATGCACATCAGCCAGTGAAGTAAAATGAACCCTCTCTTGTCTTTTTTTCCAGGATATATGCTCGAACCAGAGCTGGAGAAGAGACCCGACATTTACCAGGTGTCCTACTTTGCCTTCAAATTAGCTGGAAAAGACTGTCCAGTGCCAAATCTCTTTGTAAGTCACCGCAATGGATCAAACGCCGTGGTTTTAGCATTTGAGGTAATTTGCATATTTATATAATTTTCCTTTTTCCTCCAGAACTCTCCCATCCCTACGTCGCTTCCGGAGCCTCTAACTGCTAGTGAGGTCGCTGCTCGGAAAAGCATGACGAAAGCCAGGTAATGATAGTTTTTTTATGATATATCAGGATGGCACAAACTACAACCCCTGCTGTACAAACACCACATGTGGAGGGACAGGATTTTTTTGTATAACAACAACATCTGACTCCTTCTCTGCAGGATAACAGACGACGTCGGCCCGACAGAAACCTCCATAGCTCCCAGACAGAGACCAAAAGCGGCAAACAGTAACGTCCTGCCGCTCGCCAACACTGTCACCCCCGTCAAGATGACCGCGCCTTCAGCACCCGTCAGCAACGGCCAGAAAGGTTCGTTAAACATGAAAGAGATTGGTATTTTATATATATATATAGATATAGATGTTTCCATTATCTCGAGGGTATGTTCTTATCTTTATATCCCAAAAATTGAGAGGAAAATAGACCATAAAATTGAGAACTTAAACATAAGTTTCCACCAAGAAGTTTAGTAACTAATAAGTAATATGAATCCATCTGTCTGTACCTGTCCTCTCAGCTTCCACCCCCGCCTCTGCGCCGCCATCCATGCAGCCCCAGCCTGGCAGTCAGCAGCACCGAGTCCTGCAGCAGCTGCAGCCCGGTGACCTGCGTCTCCAGCAGCTACAGCAACAACAGCAACACCAACAGCACCAACAGCACCAACAACACCAACAAGCAGTGCAGCAACAACATGCAAACGCGCAGCAACTTCAATACCTCCAGGTACTTTCAGCACACTGACATCTGGAACCGTCACTAAGAGAAAGACCTTATCCTGTACTCAAAGACCCTGAGGCGTGTTCCTGCAGCATTACGACTGTCCCACTGTCAGATTGTCGAGTGTTTGAAGGCTCTCTATCAGACATTTTGAACCCTTTATGAACACTTTTCAGAGTTGCAAAAGAAGCTAATACACCACACCCATCATTCTACTTCAAATACTCATTGCAAAGGATAGTTTGCTGCACCTACTTCTGGTATCAATTGATTTATCCATTTCAATTTGTATATCCCAAAATCACAAATTACAAATTTGCCTCAGAGGGCTTTACAATCTGTGCACATATGACATCCTCTGACCCAGAACCCTCACATCGGCACAGGAAAAACTCCCATAAAAGAACAACAGAGGAGGGATCCTTCTCCCAGGATGGACACAATGCAATAGATGTAACGTGTACAGAATGAACAACATAACAGATTTACAAAACATTCAATGCATGTGACATAAATGATTCATTTAATAAGAGTAGAAAGCAGAATAATTATGAAAAAAACAATATTAATAGTAGCCGTGGATATGGTAGAATAATAATGATAATAATATTAAAAGCAGTAATGGTATCATAATAATAGTGATGTGACTAATAATATATTGCTTTAATAAAGGTAAAATAAATATACGTTTAAATAGTGATTTTTGTCAGTGAACTATCTGTTACAGTCACGTCTAAAAAGCTTTGATTGTGCGTGCAAAACTTACAAAAATTCAGAGGTGCACAAAACGCGCCGTGACCACTTCAAGCACGACTCACGGGCCGTGATTTAGAGAGGACATTGAGATTGGGCATGAATGTATTTAATCCTTTTACTACCTTCCTCAGTACCAACAGGCTGTGCAGCAGTCCCTCCAGCTTCAGCAGCAGCAGCAGCAGCAGGCTCTCCTCCAGCAGCAGCAGCAGCAGCAGCAGCTGATGATGCAGCCGATGTACCAGCAGCAGGTCGCTCAGGCCCAGGCCCAAGCTCACGCTCACGCCCAGGCTCAGTACGCAGCCATGGTGAGTTCTGTCAGACGTCTGAACCAAACGGCTTCAATTTTACTTTTGTTTGTGTTTTTGAAGCACAGTCGAAGGATGCTTTCTAACTCCGAATCACGACGGCATTTCAGAGCAGAAGATTTCAGTCCAAAACTGCAATAAATAGTTTGAGCAAATGACAGCGAAACACATGGAGACACAGCGTGAAGTAACACGGCGCTGAGTATTTCATCTTAATGTCAGAACGACCCCTAAAAATGAGCTCTCTCTCTCTCTCTGTTCCAAACACTGGCAGTGGAGTCGCTTTCCCCGTCCGTGCCAAGCAGCATTGGAAGCAGACGCTCAAATAAAACTTCCTACTGACTCAGTCCAAATATTCAGAAAACTAGTATTTACTCAGATACTGAATCAAACACACAAACACAGGTCCTCCCAAATGCGCTCTGCTAGGGCGGAGCAATTTTTAGCCCGTTTCCCACCGAAACGCGCACCATCTGTTTTTATTTCAGAAGGCAATCTGGTCGGAGCGAAAGCCCACGAGGGGGATCGAACAGAGGGTGAAACCGAGCAGTTTCATCCTGACATATGAAGCGCTTCACATGCAGGGGAAGAGAGCACCTCTTCAAAAACAAAAAAATACTGTTCTTATTCCCAAGGCACCTGCGAAATGTTGAAAAGCAGCGTTTTTCTCCCTGACCTCAGACCTGCTCTTGTTGTGATGAGGGAGCTTTGCTAAGTGGCTGCACATTTGAAACATGGTGTAATGACAACAGATCAACTTTTAATTTGTGCAGTCATTTTAAAAAAGCACAACAGTGCAGAAGTTTTTTACTCATATGTTTTGTTAAGAAAACATGGAAAAGGGAGGTAGAGGATGGAGCAACAATGCAAAATGAAGATTAAAAGTAATAATAGAAACATTCTTTCTTTTTGAGTTTATTGTTTTAAGGAGTTCACGTAAATATCATTCTTCTATTCGAAGATCTGCACTGTGTTGCTCTTTTGTATATCTGAGCTTTAGTCCCTTAACAGTGCTGCTAGATACTTCTCATGTTCCTCAAGTTAAAATGGGTTATTATGGCTTTAGATATCTGAGAATAAGAAAGATTTCTTTAATTCTTCTCTCTGATGGAGAAAAATAAGTTTTTGAAGATGTCTAATCTCTATAAACAGATTCTGCATTCATTCATTTCGATTCTGAAGCCTTCTGGTGATCGTTTTGTAGTCAAAACACAATCTTGGAAAAAAAGCTTTTTATTGGTTAAATTAAAATGAGCTTGTAAACTGGCTACCTGAGAAACAATCTGGTCATAGTCTCGCATTTCAAGTTGCCAATCGGACCGTAAACAATGAGCAGCGAACGGGGAAAAAATGATGCTCCTTGTCCACGACACTTGTATTGATCAGACTGATAGCTGATGGGTTCAGATATTTGAAAGAAGAACAATCCATCAGGAGAAAAAATGTCATTTGGTGAGGAAAATAGTGGAGAAAGGGGAACATTTAGCAGCTTAAAGAGTCCGATCATTTCTAAGGAGCTGGTGGAGACCAAACCAGATTTAAAAGGAGGGTGAATAGGGAGACGATGAATGAATGAAAGTCTTGCTCTGCTGTATACATAGGAAACTAGCTGATAATGTTAATACTTTTTATTAATCAGGTTTTTGTGAAAAGAAAACCTGTCTGAGGCGATCTTTAGTGTTTTGTTCAGTTTGCTGTCCGACTTTCTGTTTGACTCTCATCCCTTCATCCCTCCCCTCCACCGTGTCCCCAGCTTTACCAAAATCCAGAACTGGTTTTCTAACAAAAACATTTCATCATCTCGTTGCCGTCATTGTGCGCCATAAAAATCAAAAAGGTCCGTCCCTCATTCCCTTCCCCCCTCTTCTCCCTCTCTTCCTCCCCTAACAGCTGCACCAGTACCAACAGGCTTTTGTCCAGCAGCAACAACAACAACAGCATCATCAACAACAACAACAACAACAACAACATCATCAGCAGCAGCATCATCACCCTCCCGCTCAGCAGCCTCTCCCCTACATGTCCTCCCCTCTTGAGTTCCAGATCCCACTGGGTTCCTACAACGCCACCACTCCCACTGCCAGAGTCGCAACTGGGCAGCTGGGCGGACCATCGCCTGTGGATCCCTCGTACAATAACCCTGGGTAACGTCCCCTGAACGCATCATACTGTTGGACTTGTATGTCTCACTTTATCCGGAAGAAAATTCTGTTTCTTTCTAGGTATTAAAAAAAGAAATGCAGCATAAATATTTTGAGTTTGCACATTCTCATTGAAAGTTCAGGTATATATTTTAATGATATAGTATATAATTAACTTTAATGCCTACACAGCCTCTATTGCCTTATTCAGTATATAATTAGTTAATTAAAAAACATTCCAAATGTGTATTCTTTACTTTTCTGATCGGTGACCGCTCTCATACTCTAACTTTCTTTTTACTTAAGGAAATGTTCCTTGTTTATAAAGGATGACATAAGCAAGCTTGATTTTAGTTCCCCAACTAATAGAGGCTGTTTTCCACCATTGTAATAGTAATTCAAATATCTTAACACACACTTTTACTCTGAGAGGAACAGAGAGAAACACATTTTCTCTCTTTCTTCATCCTGCAAAAAAAATTATATAAAATGAATACATTAAAAGAGGCAAGTGGGAGCAGAATAAAAGGACATCAATTACTTACATAATGTCACTTCTGCCTGTTGTTTTTACTTTTAAAAAGGTCATATAGTAAAGCCATAAGTCCTAAAAGTTATAAAAAAGTCATAGTATATCTTGTTGAACAAAGTCATACATTTTAGAAAGTCATTAAAAAGTCATGTAAAAATCAGTACAGTATGACAAAAAGTCTCAGTATAGCATGTTGAAAAAAGTTTTTAAAAAGTCATAGTATAGTATGTTGAAAGAAAAGTAATTAAAAATGCATTGTATATTATGCCAGTATGATTTGGCGCAGAAAAAGGACAGCGTTTATTTACATAATGTCAATTCTGCCTGTTGTATTAACTTCTGAAAAAGTCCGACACACATATGTTAACAAGTCTCAAACAAACAGGAGGTAAGAGTTAAAAGTTCCTCCTTGAACTTCTAGATTTATGTTATTTGGGGGGGTATTTTTGCTTTTATTTGAAGGATGTCAGTATAGAAATTGTGGCAGATATGCAACAGTTTAACAGTCTTACTCCTCTGTCATTCCTGTCGCAGTAATATGTTTATCAGAGGTGATTCCTACCATCAACAGGTCGTCTCTGCTCTTCTGTCTCCACAGTAGAAACCCTCTCCTCTCGTCTGACGGCATCACGCCGCCGTCTCAGAGCTGCAACAGCGCCGTCAGTCACCCCCCCGACATGTCGCGCTGGAACCCTTTCGGAGAGGACAACTTCTCCAAGCTGACCGAGGAGGAGCTCATCGACCGCGAGTTTGACCTGCTGAGAGCAAGCAAGTGACCCCGACAGTTATTTATATCTAAAGAAATGTTACGGATTCAGTGTTTTGTATTGTGTGCTATTTTTAACACATTTTCCTAGGAAAATGCAGACATTTTATATCTCATGATTGTCTACTACTGTGTTTATTTTTGCTTTAGCCTTCTGCACTCCAAGCAGTCTCTTAGTGTGTTTTTTCCTGTCACCTCTTATTCTTTCTGGCCTTGTTTTCTTTATTGCAATACATAAGTCCTGCTTCTCTATGGAAACGGAACAATCATGCCTAGAAGTAGAAAAACCCACAATAACTCTTTTTGACCGTATAACACAGTAACTAAGCCTTAAATCATAACAAAAGAGAAAAAAAAACGATTTTTATTTCTTTGATGATTTATTTTACAAAGATTGGAATCCATATTTCCAACATTTTTCCAAGTGTCCACAAGTTTTACCAATGTTAGTAAAAAAGATTTTGGTTCCACATGCTATATATTAAACTATTTACATTTTTACAACCTGTAAAAATGGTTGCTTCTCCTCTCCTCTCTGCTCTGTGCTCAGCAGACTGCAGTTCAGTCGAAGTTTCACTATTTGTTTTTTGTTACATGACTGCCGAATCAATCACGACTTCTTAGTTGCTATGAGCAGCACAGAATTTTATGTTGTTTACAGGATTTGTTTAAAGCAAACGTTTTTCTTTGGGGTCAGGTTTTAAAATAAAACATGTAGAATAAAATGTTTTTGATGAAATAGCACAAGTTTAGGCTTTGATTTAGTTGCTTTTTCTGAGGGAAGCGTTTGTCACACATGATGCATTCAACAACCACCAGAAAGATAAAAATCTTACAATTACGTCGTTGTTTTTTTTTTTTATGACTTCTGGCTGATAAAACAGTGCAGTTTTGGCAATTGTTTTTTAGAAAATATGCTTTTCAATCCCGCTGGCAGGTTTTAGGGTTCAGAGGGTTAAAATAAGGTAACATTTTGATTTGTGCAGTCCTGGACAGAACTTTTCTGTTTCTGAATTCTCTCTAGTTTTGGTATATCTTGTCATAACTATGTGTGTTTGTACAAAAAGTATTTCTGGTTTAATAAAACAGAGGTGTTTTTAAGAAAATTCACCTTTCTGAACCACAACATGGATCACATTTTATTAGCGTTAAAGTAAAATTCTATATTAAATGTGATTTAGCTAGATGCTACAGCTGTATATGATCTAACTATCCCCCCCCCCCCACAGATAAACCAGTGGAGAGAACAGCCAGCGTGGAAACAGACCGACTGCAGCCTGCCGCCCACGCCGCCAAACCCCCACTACCAGAGGACCTGTTCGGCTCGGTCCCGTTCGTGGCCAGCGCAGGCAAGTCTTAGAGGAGTCTCTGCAGAGAGGACCCGACACTGTGGAGCCACCTGCCCCCCACCCCAACCCACCCCCACCCTCTCATGTCCAGCTCTTCTGTTCCCACAGTGGAGCTTTAGAAACCAATGACCAGTTTTTGTTCCCCAATGATAAGTCAGATTCTGTCAGTATCAAACATTAGGAACAGGTGAGTTAGAGGCTCCTCTGTGACTAAATGAGAGGTAAAAGCTCCTTTCTTTATTCCCTACAATCAACTCTTTCCTTTTTAATCCCGGGGTTTGGAGGTGATCATTCCTAACTGCTCTGCTTGGAACAACAAAACCTTTTATGCAAATCAGCTGGAAGAAGTGTTTTCAGTCTCAACAGCTCACTAACTCGGCCAGAGGTTGGGGGTTACATTCCCTGTCTAGATCAAAAATGGCTGGAGCAAGGTACTAACACATAAGATACACATAATACTACCACATTTGCATACGATTACACACATTTTTTATTTTTTTTTCAGTTCATAGAAAACTTCCAACTCTCTGCGTCCAACAAGGAACATGGCTTCGTAAAAATATCTGTAGTTCCATCGGCACTAAAAGCAATATGACTATAAAGACACATGGCTGGTACTAATTAGGGCTGAGTGATGTCATAATTACACAGTTATGTTAATTATAGAATACGATTGTCTCTACTAAAGCCCTGAGAGGCAATGAGAAGAAAACAAGCTGACAATTCACGTTTTAATCAGAATTTTCTCTGCTGTTTACAACTTTCTATGTTTCTCTATTTTTACATCTTTCTCAAGTGTTTGTTGTTGTAATACTAATTCTGACCACAAGAGGCTGAAGTGCACCACTACTCGATATTCAAAATAGGACTAGACAAGTTTCCCAGGGGGCAGATTGGTGCCAAAATGATATAAATTTCTTGCCAAAAGAAAGACAGAAATGTTACATAACTTGCCCAGATTCAACATATATGTATTGTTTGAGATGGAGGAATTACAACTCACCTGGAAGAAAACATAAACTTTTAGTCACTATTTAAAAAATGAATAATGGTGCACTTCAGCCTCTTGTGGCCAAAATGAGTATTACAACAACAAACACAAAAATGATCTTGAAAAAAACTTTTTTCTTCACCATTTCTTATGATCACCAAATATTTTTTACCACAAAAAGAAAATCAATACACAGGCAATCTAATTAACACAGCTTTGAACAAATTGCATGAATCATTAGTAAACTATTGTTGATTTCTCAATGCTAATATTTGACAATAGATCATATAAGAGCACCATAAAGAGGAGATATAGATACAGTCCAGTTCCACTTATTTTAATTAAGTTCCTTATTAGGTGCTTAACACTTTTATTTTGCTCAAAGTTTGTGTCTTAAAGTGTCGAACAGTTTCCTCTTTGGTTACATTTCACTTACATTCCAGAAGACAAAGGGTCAATTAGTGGATGTAGCTTTTTGAAGCTTGTTTTTTGTGCCAACTCTGCACCTTTTTATGTAGACATGACCCACTTTATACTTGTGTTAAACCTTTTGCAGATGATGATGAGTTGTACAAACAAGCCTGTAATCTTTTGGGAAATGACAGTCAGGTGTTACCTCCAAACTGTCAAATACATCCCTCTCTTTTACTGCGTGTTCAGTACATTTTAAGTCCCATCATCATGTTTTTTAAAACAGTTCAACCCAAACATCACTCAGCCCTGGTACTTATAAACTCTAATTGGGGGGTTAAAAAAAGACACTTGAACTCTTCAAAGTTGCGGTTCTTTGCCGTTTGTTTACATCAAAATACCATCGACCCTCTTCGGCCATTAAAACTGCAACGATTCCTCACAAAAATGCTAAATATGTTTTTTGTTTTTTTATTGTATGGATGGAGCCTCAAATGTTCTGGTGCTGCCGATGTTAATTCACCGACTCTTAATACAACCTGATTAATTAGTTCTCATTTGGCAGCAATAAGCTTCTGTGCCTCCGTGCTCTTCCTCTTCCTTTAATGTGAATTGGTTTTAATAGGTGGTTTAGAAAAAATGTGTTTGACACAGAATATATTTAATGATAAACGGTATCAACGCTAAAACACGTAGATATTCTCTAGAGTAGTTTTTTTCTTTTACAGTAAATTCATCTCTTGTGTCGTCGAACACGCTTAATGCAACAGTTTAGAGTAGAATAAGACAAGATAATGATGCAATATAACCCCCTAAGCACTTGAATGTAGGTGTGGAAATATGTTATCGTCTTCACTTGTTACTTATTGAATATAGAATTCTATTTGAGTTCAAATTGGAAAACCAAAAAAAAGAAACCAAACATTTTGAAGGGATTTTTTGTTTTGTTTTTACTGAGTTTTAAAATCCAGAAAGGTCAAATAAACCCACGTCGTTGGGTTTTAGTGTGATTCAAAAAAAAAAAAAGGCTGGAATGAAAAAATTCTTGAACATTTTTGATCAGCCTGTTAGCTTCCTGTGTTTGTGCCGTCAGTGTGTCAGCTGTTGTTTCTTTTTAGGTCGCAGGTGATTCTTTGAATATCTTTGTGCAAACACACCGCTGGCAACGAGCATAAATCAGTCGGGGTTTTATTATCTGCTTTTTTTATCACCAGTGTTTAATCAGCTGTTTTACTTCCATTAATAACTGCGCTTTTGTCTACAAAATACTAACGATTCCTTCACAATGTGAGATTTCGGACTTCTCCAGATGAAAGTTAACAATTACAAGGGAAACGTGGTGAAACCTTTGGACCTAAAATGACGTTTTATGACCATCATACAGCTGATTTAGAGACCTGGTGACCAAAGATGATAATTGTGATAATTGTCTGACGACACAATTCTCCCCCGAAAAAAAAAAAAAAAGACTGCTACCAACCAATCAGAATACAACACGGAATAAACTAGCTGATGTGACATCATAAGATTTGCCATAAATGTTTTCTAAGAACGCTCAAAATAAAACCAGGACTTCGGCCAAACTTTGTTTTGTTTTGCTGCAATTTAAAATGTCAAAGAACGACAACTTTCCTCTCTACGTTTATGCCCGTTCACCAGACGAGTCTAAAAGGTTTTATTTTGTAATGTCAGATTGAGACGGAGATTTAATCAGAACAATCTTATAGTGTGACGAACAATGAACCTACAAGATATCTGTCAACGCTCCTGTCACAGAAGTTCAGTTGCCGGTGGTGTGACTGCACATTTAAATTGTTCCGTGCTTTTTAATTTTTTTTAGTGGAAGTCGTTTGGTTTCCATTTCTAGATACAAAGTGCCTTCGAGAGGCATTTTATTTACCTGACCGACAACGCTGACAGAGCTTTTTCCTTTTTTTATTATCTCGTATCACATTTATCTGAAGAATTAAATGTTTAGTGGAGCAAAGCAGCTGTTCTGCTTTCCTCAGTTACCAAAGTTTGGATTTAAGGAAAGACTTTAAAACCGTCTGGTAGGTAGATGAAGTTATTCTGCCACTATTTTCTCACGTTTTTGTGTCTAAGTGGCTAATGGAGGACGACAATCTTTGATGTTGTGTTGTAGATTCTATAAACCAAGCTGAACAGACTGCAACGTAAATCTCTCGGGGCGACTCTTCTCTGCCAATATACGTCCACTAAAAGTTCTTGTTTTTGTCGCTGACAGGCTCAGATTATTATAAATATCTGACAACATTATAGAAAGAACCCTACAGGGAAATAAAACCTTTTTCTTTATCTTTACGTTATTCCAGTCTGTCTGTTTGCCTCACATCCACTTTGTCGATATCATCTAAATATTCACGACATTGTAAATCTTTTAGAAAACACTAATCTACACTTTCTATCACAACGGACGACAACCTTCACTCACGTTTCCACCGTTTGTCTCCTAGCAACATGTGACATGACTCAATAACAAACAGAAAAGTAAAGAAAAAGGTTTTATTTCTCTGCAGGTTTTCCATAATGTTGTCAGACACTTATAATAACAATCTCAGCACCAGAAAAACCATCACCTGAGCGATAGCATTGCAGCGTTTTCCATCAATACTGGACCAATATAAAAAAACTGTTAAACACCATTAGACACTTAGACACAAAAACATGAAGTTTATCTTTAAATATTCACCAACTGACACATCTTTGCGTTTTCTTTCCTCCGTTATGTTGAACACAACTGTCTGATGGCACATTCAGGAGTGTAAATGTAAGTTGTTGTGCTTGATGAGAGCGTGTTGATGATAGCCGTCAAAATGGTCAACGTTTATTTTCATTTTAATTTGCTTTTGTTTTGTAAATCCATACAATCCTAAAGGGCTGTATGTTTGTGCTGCTGTTATTCCGCTGTTAGAGAGCAGCAAGTGACTCATCTCGGAATCATAACACACATTCTTTTGTACAAATATGTTAAAATATAATTCATGTGTTTAGCTGAAGGTAAGTTCTGGAGAACAGGTCACGCTTCATATCACTGCCTGCTTTCATCTGAGAATTTTATTGGGAGAAAAAAAAACAACTTTGTTTCAGTTCAGTTTTTTTAATTTTATTTGAATTTAGTTTTTTCATTGTTCATTCCGTAAGACAGCCATACTCAGAAACATCTTGTTCATGTGTACTGGTGGATGAATCTATAGTGTGGATAAGGGACGACCAGAGCCATTAACTGCACTTTAATGTTTTTTTTTAATCCCAGTATTTTATGGGATGAACAAGCAGACGTTGAATATGTTGTTTTATATATTGTTTACATCTGCAAGTTTTCTGTGCTTTTATCCTCTCTGTCTTCGGGTTTTCCCCTTTTTCTTAGCTTTCTTTGTCAGCTTTCTATCCTGCTAGAAAAACCCCCACGACAGATCACTATTTTTTTTAATTCATCCTCATTAGAAGCCTTCAGTTATTTAGCTCTCCTGCAACCTATAGATCAATAAGTTGTCTAATACATATCCATGTTTTTGCAACAGACTATGTAAAAAAAAAAAGAAAAGAAAAAGGTCCTGTATCATACTGTGAGTGTGAATGTATTTCTTTATAGAATGTTACTGATAAATAAAAAAAAACATTTAAAATCAATATTCACTTTGGTCCCCTTTTTTTATTTTTTAAAAAGGTCTGGTAAGGTTTAGAGTTTCTCCACCAATACACCATGTGCAAGATGTTCCTGTTGTAAACATGGCTGTCTGTGTTTGAGCGCTCTGTCGTCCAATCAGAACTAAACAAATGTAACGTACGTACGAGCGTCTGATTCGTTTTAAGTGATACCTGTTTTTTTTGTGCTTTAATTTAACTTTTACTTTCTGCAAATACGTTTTAAAAAGGTCCAGTTACAGGTTTCAAGTCCTTATGTGCACGACTTAAATATCTTCAACTGTACACTGTCTGTAGGGTTATTTCAATTTTGCTTGCACATATTTTTATTTTAATAACACATGATCAGTTTAATATGTCTTATTCATAATGGGTTTTTAAGATGAGGTAAAACAAAATCTCACATTTTGACTGCAAAAAAAAGAAGAAAGAATTGGGCCTTCGAATACATTTCCAAAGAGGATTTTACTTCAATAATTTACATTCTCATTTTGAAACTGTATCTTTATTTGCATAATAATATGGTTAAGAAACTGTTATTTGATTTTAATATACAGAAAAGCAAGTTGTGCTTTGAAATAGATCCTCATGTTCTGATCTGCAGAGTTGAGTTGAATAGTAAAAGTATAAATCCTCTACGTTCAGGCCTGAAACACACTGATAATGAATTTAGTTGATATTTTAATCCATCTAATCTTGTTATTCAGGACAAAAGGATTCGGTTTGTAAAAGTCTAGAACAACAAACCTTCTCAACCACTTTACATAAACAGCAACTTTATTAGAATTATTTCACACTGGGGTCATTTATATTACATTTATTCGAGTGTTTGACCTTCCATTAATTCCTCTTACAAACACAAATCCCCCTCTTAAGTGAGGACAAATTAACCTCAATTAAAATAATTACTACGTGATTTTCATCAGTGTGTTGTCAGTTCCAGTAGTAGAAACTGAAGTGGACAAGAGTGTTTATTTAATTTGTTTAATGTAGCTGAATTCAAACCATAATGTCATGTAAATAAGGACACAACTAATGATGATTTTATTTTATGATTAATCAAATCAAATCTATAAAATGCATATCAAAATATGACATATGAAGACCTGAAGGTTCATCTTCAAATATATATATATCTTTTCATCTTCATCTATTTTATTATACAATTTTCATGATGATTTGACACAAAAAATCCAAGAGAAATGTATAATTTGATGAGTTATTAATGACTTAAACAAGTTAATACATTTTCTGCCACACAGTTAACTCATTTCAGCTCATTTTTTTTATTTGAAAGTAAAAAGGTTCTCCTCTCTGCAGCTTCATCAAATCCATCGTGACTCGGCGGAGTTGTTCTCTGAGGGAGGAGACTCCTCTAACAGACTTTATCTCCCATCCGACAAGAGAACAATCACATGCATGTTTCCACCACTTATCTTTATCTTTAATATAATCCTCCAGCTTTTACCCCCAAACATCGACAAAACAAATCTGTGTGTCGTTTCTGCTGCCAGAGGTGACCCTTGTTCTAATCTGGGAGCAGTCGGGATCGGAGCGAACAGATGCAGAGAGTTTTTCCTGCATTAATATGTTTTATCACTACATTCGTTTTTATCTTTTATTGCTGCTTTGTTTCATTTAGAAACACAACAAAGCTTTTTTGGCCAATCTGTCATCACGTGCTGCCAGTTTGGACGCTTGAAGACGAGGAGAGGTTTCCGTTCTCGTGTTCACAGCGGGGGGTCTCCTCTCTGCCGTCTAATATAGAGCTTCCACTAATAGGGAACAATGAGTTGGCTCGTTGTTTACGGCACAATTTATTTTCAATATAATTGGAGACCATCCACTCGCTAATTAGGATAATCTCTAAATTGTCATTATGCAAATCTCTTGGAAATAAATTTACACGAGGCACTCGTTTCTTCCAGGAAAAGCCAGCTATGAATTTAAAGAAATGCAGAAAGATTAGTTCTAGCAGGACAAAGCCTTATTTGTTTTAACTCGTGACTGGCAGCTTGAATCTTTTCACAAAGAGGTTTAAATCTGAAAGCAATTTTGTGAATCTTGAAAAGGCGTCTCATTTCTTCCCCCTCTAAGCCGAAGGGTCGGAGTAGAGAAGTCAGAGCAGCTTTTACACCATATTGAGTTTTTTTCTCCTTCGCTGCTCCTTCTGCTCCAATATTGGACAAACTGTTGGGATTTGTATTTGTGGAATACTTCTAACTGTAAACCAAGTAATCCTGATTCCTGTAATGCAACATTTGACAGATGTCTAAGAGGCCAAGAGGAAATGAAAACTTGTACTATTGGTTTGTGGACTACGGTTATAAAGAGTTCAGCATTTTGGTTGTTGCCATCTTGGCTTTTGCATCCAGTGAACATAAGTTACCATATTTGGACTGAGGAGGAGTGATCACAATGTAGCCCCGCCCTAAAGCATCCCCTGCTTTATGGTCTGTTTGACTCTAAATGGAGCATCATTTACTAAATGAACATCATGCTGTATTGAAGAAGACTTGAAACTAGAGATTGAGACCATAAACTCATGTTTACAATGTTTACTGAGGGAATAAATCAAGAGAGAAGTAGAGTCATTTTCTCATAGACTTCTATACAACCAGAGGAGTCGCCCCCTGATGGACAGGAGAGAGAATGCAGCTTTAAGACACTTTTTAGCCCCTGAGGTTGCCATCTGGTCTTGCATCAGGATTCTTCTTCTATCACAAACTTATAAATATCCATAAGGGTTCAAACTTGAATTGCACATTCAGGAGACTGGTATCATCTTTAACTCTTGCCTTTGCGTCTTGTTTCTGCAGGTACCGATGAGATGAAGACTGAGCCGACCAATGAGGAAGTCGCCGTTCCTGCCCTCGTCTCAACCGCTGCAGAGAGTCTAGAGCCGGTGGTGGCAGCGGCGGCCAAGGAGCACAAACCGGGCAGAAAGAGCAACTGCAGACCCGGCGAAGAGTCCGACAGCGACTTCGAGTCCGACCCTCCGTCGCCCAAAAGCAGCGAGGAAGAAGAGGTGGAGGAGGAAGAAGGGCTGAACAGTGAGCACGGCGAAGACACCGAGCCGGAGATTATCGGACAGAGGCCTCTGCTGATGGACTCTGAGGAAGAGGGAGAGGAAGATGAAGACAAGCACAGCTCGGACTCGGACTACGCCCCCAGCAGGGTCAAGAACCGTTTGAGGAAAGTTCCGGCCGGTAAAGCAGCAGCTCTGGCCGCCGCTAGAAGGAGTCCTGAGGAGGATTCAGCCATGACTCTGATCAGCCCTCCGGAGTCGCCAAGCGGAGCGAGAGCTGCTCCAGCTGGGGATTCGGTGGATGTTTTTGGTGCTATTCCGTTCCTCGGAGGAACCTCGCCCGTCGGGCCTTCAGTAAGCTCGGACATCTTCGCCAAAGCGCCTTTCAGACAAGTCAGCCACGAGGAGCGAACCGCGGACGACTTTGACGTTTTTACCAAAGCGCCATTCAGCCGGAACCTCTCCAGGTCGGGCAGGAGCGGCAGCGACGTTCCCATGGGCCAATCGCCGCCCGTTTCCCCCGATGGCATCGACGTATTCGGCTTCTCCCCCTTCCAGCCGCCTCCCACCACCTCCAGAAGCGCAGAAGACATCTTCCAGCCGTCGTACGAGGAGTCGGCCAGCCCTCAGCAGCAGAGGCTGAAGCAGCGCAGCCTCCAGAAGCTGTCGTCGCGCCAGAGGAAAACCAAGCAGGAGGCGGCGGCCGGCGGAGGCAACGGCAAACGCCACCACAGCACTCCGACCAGCGGGCGCAAGACCGGCAAGCCGACTTACCGCACGCCGGAGCGGGTACGCAGACACAAGAAGGTCGGCCGGAGGGACTCGCAGAGCAGCAACGAGTTCCTCAGCACCTCGGACTCGAAAGAGAACATCAGTGTCGACATAACGATGGCCGAAGGGAAAGACAAAGGAGCTTCTCTGCCGGTGGACGAGAACCTGTTAGACCCGTTCGGAGCCAAACCCTTCCAGCCTCCGGACGGCAGTCGGCACGGCCAGTATCAAGGACTTACCGAAAGCAAAAGCGACTCGGGCACGGCCAATGGGAAGTCCTGGTCGGGCCCCCTTCACGGTGCTCTCGGAGACGACAGCATGGATGATTTCGGCGCGCCGCCCTTCGTAGAAATGGTCGTCCACGACGGACCGCAGCAGCAGGCGCCGCCCTCACAACCGCTGGACCTCGACCCGTTCGGAGCTGCACCTTTTCCCACCAAGCAGTGACTTCTTCCTTGCGGTCTTCCCTCTCTCTGCCAGTTGCGATTGAATAACCTCTCATCTTTTTTGTTTTCGGGGCTTGGGAACACCTTCAACCAATCGACAAGCTAACCCCAACGCTTCTTTTTTTAAATACATCTCTCCGTTTGAATAACAAAAAACCCTAAATCCTGTGGAGTGTGAGAGATGTTTCCACATATCTTTCAGCTGTACCTTTGTGCTGAGAAAGCCTTTTTATGCTGCATCTTAACGCTTCTAAAGACGTTTGAACCCGATCGGAAAAACGCTGCAAAAAAGCTCTTTATGGCTTGCCTTCTGATCTACAAATATGTTTTTTTATTTTTAGCACCACGAAGCCTTACCTGAGCTGGGCTCCGCCTTGCTGCACAGTACCTCGGAAACCACGACACGGTCGGCGACACGTTGGCCTTTTTGTGTCCGTGGAATCATCCGGGAGTTGACCTTAACCACTTTTTTTATCCTTACTAGATCTTTCTCTATGCATAATTTCACCGTAGTCTTTTACGCAGCCAGTCGTGGCTTTGATTTGTTTTGCTTTACACTTTGAATACTAGAAGGGAACACATTTTTTGTTGTACTTCCTTTAAAAACTTGTCAATTGGGTTCAAGTTTAAATTTAGGCTCTTAACAGTTTATTTTATTTCCTAGCAGTAAACCTCTAGGTAAGTATAGTTAATTCTTTATTTTATTAAGTTATAAACTCAACACATTCTGTTAGAAATAAGAAATTAAAACGCAAAGCCGTGTTAGATCACTGGTCTTTGACCCCTTCGAAAACTCACAAGCTCAGCAATGTTAGTGATAAATATAACATTTTTGGTCTTTTTCGGGTTATTTGTGAACAAAACAGAATATCACAAGTTATTTTTATGTCAATTGACATATTCATAAAGGAATATAAAATCCAAGGCCGGCTGAGTAACTTGAAGAGTAATCAGGTAATTTGTATTCATGAACGCACTTTTTTCGGGCGCTGAATTCTTTCATGAACGAGTTGTGTTCTCTACATCGACGGCCTTAAGCACAGATTTCACCTTCACAACAAATAGTTTGAATTAAAACCTGCAGGTTGCCGTGTTTTCACCAGTGGAACCATTTGATACCAATACTTTCCCTCTTTTATTTTTATTTTTTTTTCACAAGGGTAAATCTGATATTGTATTTATCATGCTATACTGCTGTTTGATGCAATAAAAAAATAAATAAAAAAAGAGTCATCTCAGTACATGGTTAAATTTTATTTAGAGTCGAGTTCACCGGTTGCTCAGGTATGAAAAGTCAAGATACAAAAGTCCGGCTGCTACAAAACATCTTTAGACACACAGCCGATGAGATCAGAGCAGGTTCATAGTGAATAATTTAAATACAGAACAACAAAAACAAATCTGGAACAGTAACACCAGAAAACATTTGTCTCGGTCTAAAACTTTAAATACGACAAACCAAACAAAACAAATTACTTTCATTCCAAAATGAGACATAACTCAACATTTACTGTTATTAAATGATGACAAAGAGAAACGCAGTAAGACCTTTTTTTGTGTACAAAGACTAACATTTGAGAGAATTTAACATTTCAGTAATATGACTTCTATCCAACGTGAATGAAGAAAAAAAAAGCAGTTGACTTGAACATTGCACATCACCCTAAATAAGCCGGGAAAAAATATATAGAGAATATTGTGTCTGATGATCAAAGAAACAGATTCAAAATAAATAAGTGAAATCAGTGCTTGAATCTTTTAAAAACAAAACTGTGTCCCAATTTAAAAGTGTAAAAATGTAAATGACTTTTCAATACAGATAAAATAAGGCAGCTGAAATGTATGATGTTGTTTTCTCTATGTTCCAGTAGCTTATAGGTGTCTTTTAGTGTACAGCATTTAAATGATGGACTTTTAACATAATTAAAGGTGTAGAAATCAATATAAATTTGAAGTTGAGACGCAGATTAAATGTCTAAAAGTTTCACCAGCCTCAACTTCCACTTGTTAGGGCAGGAAAATAATATAAGATAGACATTTAAATAAAACAAATCTGCACAGTTTTTTTTAATAAACTGGACTTTAAACACTTTAAACTTTCTAGTAGTGAACACTGAGGCTTTTGCAGCTCGTAATATAAATGTCAGTTTGAAAAGCATAACACATAACATTCTGGAGGAACTAATACTTCTGCAGCTCATTATACTTTGTAGTACTTGTGTTTAGAGTATCTGTTGATTGTCTCTCAGCGGTGAGAAACTGATGAAGAAAACATTTAATTGCTCCACAGCAGTCTTTGGTTTTTCCATCTTAACAATAATTAATTACTTTTTAGTTTGTTCTCGTTAGTTAATACCTCACAGTTTCAACACTAACAAATTGTAATAGTTTGAAAATAGAATACATTTATTAAGTGCTCATCACTGTAAAAAACAGATTTGTTTACTCGCATAGTTAAAACATTTAATTTCCCCTTTTTAGGTCATTTTACTTGATTACTTAAAAACAAGAGGATTATTTTAAATATCGGGCATTCTTGGAGCAAAACACAACATGAGTTAACAAGCGCTACATGATGTTTTAATTAATAGGCACTTAGAGAACATGATCTTTCATTAAAAGAATAGAAAAGAAATGCTACTTGTCTGAACTAAACTTGCGTGTTGTTTATTTGTGACGAAAGCTGCTTTTAAAGTTTTGTTAATTTGAACGCAGTGCAACATTTTGGAGATTTTAGTAGTTCAACTGCAGAGATTCAGTTGTTTGTTGTTGATCAGCTGGTTGAGAAAAAGATTCAGCCACTGTGGCTGTTAAAATAACTCAGGTCCTGTCTTATCTTTAAAAAAACAAAAAAAGAGAAACATACTCTCTGAACGTGTCGCAGGTCTGATTCCCGGTTGCAGCCCCTCTGTTGGGTTTCCTCCACAGGTGAGGTGGACTTGCAGGTAAGAACGTGTCCATGAGTGGGGGGACATGGAGATGGACTGACAGCCTGTCCATCATGTCTCCATCATTCACCAACCTGAAGGCAGAAAGAAAATGGTTGAAACAATGAAAGAATTAAATGATTCCAATTAAAAAAAACAGCCAACAGCTCCTTCAATGTGTTTGTAACAGCGGAGAATTTAATCTGTCAAATAGGATCTGAAGGCTGGCGTCAGATCTGTGGTCGGATTAGATGATTGTTTGATCAGATGGTTCCTGATTTATAAGACATTTTATTGATTAAATTATAAAAAATAAAAATAGCCTATCACCTTAATGTTAGTTGTGACAGTTCTCAGTCTTACTTGCACCAATTCAAATCTGCAGAGCAAAGGAAATACATTTTTCTACATTCTATACTATGACTTTTTCAACATACTATGACTTTTTTTGTCATATTTTTCGACATACTATACCATAACTTTTTTTCCGACATACTATACCATGACTTTTCTCGACATACTATTTTTTTCTTCCGCTTATCCGGGGCCGGGACTTTTTCCGACATACTATACTATGACTTTTTTGTCATATTTTTCGACATACTATACTATGATTTTTTTATGACAGTCTGCCACTGAACATACTCCTGTGTCTGGTGATTGTGCACCATGCTAAAAAGCCTGAATCCTATCTCATCAAAGATCTTCACATTTTGACTCCTTCCTCTTACAGCACAATCCTCTTCCTACACTACGGACTTTACAGATTCATTGCATCTATTGGTTTGTCTTTTTTTTGATTATTTTGTAGTGTATGAATCACTTTATTCATAAAACAACCCTGTGTCTCCTGTTTTTGTCCAGTCTGTCATTACTTATATAATGGTATGGTATAGTATGTCTAAAGAAGTCATGGAATAATGTGTCAAAAAACTGCTTAGAAAGTCATAGTATAGTATGAGGTCAAATGTAATGAAAAGTCATAGTAGAGTATGTCGAAATAAATTCATGAAAAAAAAAAAATCACAGTATAGAATGTCGGAAAATGTCATGAAAAAAATCTGAATAGTATGTCGTTAAAAATACATAAAAAGTCATGGTTTAGTTTGTAAAAAAAAAAAAGACGTATTGCAGTTCCCCAAAAAATTATTAAAAAGTCATAGTATAGTATGTTGAAGAAATACATCAATAACTCATAGTATAGTACGTCTAAAAAAGCATTAAAAAGTCATAGTACACTATGTCGAACAAAATTAGTAAAAAAGTCATGTAATAAAAACTAACATAGTATAGTATGTGTGTGTGTCCAGCTCCACACTGAAAACAGAACCAGACGTACATGTGTCTTCACAAATCTGACTTAAAGACAGATTTTTTTGTCATAAATCTACACAGAGCGTTGTGCATTTAGTGCTGCTTACAATTGAACAGGGGTCCCGGCCTGCAGAGCGGCGTCCTAGGCGTGGTGGGGGGCGTCGGGGCAGGGCTGGCTGTGTCTGTACGCCATGATGAAGCACGACGACTGGTGCCACCAGTAGAACATCAGCACCAGCAGCAGGTGCCACACCTGGTGACTGGAGCCCAGGTAGTTCAGCTGGCCTGCAGCAACATCACAGAGGAAAGGAAATAAAACGTTGATTCTTTTGGCTACAGATTACTGAGACACAGTACTGCCTAAAAAAGGTTATGTAACATTTGTCTATTACATTTTTTTTTACTTTAATAGACTTAAATCTAATAACATGTGCTTAAGTATGATGTATTTCAGGTGTTTTATGCAACATAATCCTTTTACAAGACCTGAAAACACCAGATTAGTCTCACACACACTGAAATGTTACTCTGAGGAACAGAAGAAATAAAAAAAAACACCTGGGAAGTAGCGTTCAGGAACTTTAGAAACGTAGAAAATAAGAGCTAATATAGCGATGAAGTACATCCCCAGAATCCGAGGAACAAAAGCCTGAAGGGAGTAAAAACATATATATGTATTTAAGCAATTTGTGGACAAAACTCAACAGCAGCTACATAAAAAAAACTAATTAATCCTGCTGAATTTAATTGTTAGCATAAATAACATTCTTAGATATTATTAAAGCAATAAAATAAATAAAAAATAAATAAACTAATAAAATGTAAATATATATAAATAAATATGTAAATATAAAAAAATAAATAAATAAATAATATATAAATGTAAATAAATAAGTACATTTATAAATATGTAAATAAATAAGTAATATATATATTGTTGTGGACAAAACTCAACAGCAGCTACATAAAAAAACACAAATTAATCCTGCTTAATTTAATTGTTAGTATAAATAACATTCTTAGATAATATTAGAGCAATAAAATAAATTAATAAATGGATAAAAAATAAATATGTAAATATAAATAAATAAATAAATAAATAAATAAATGAATATAAAAATAATATAAATAAATAAATGTAAATAAATTAATAAATAATATTGGCAAGAGTTGCTTTTCTTATAGAGACCAAAAAAAACTTGGGGAAAATAAAATTTACAAAAGTGCATTAATATTGTAGCTTTAACTCAGTCAATATAACATTTTGAATATCCACAACAAAACTAACCTTCCATATTTTTCCTCTAAAACAAACAAATTGACATCCAATTCAACCTCTTTAAAAAAGAGAATTGTACGGTTATTGAGAAGTCTCTGAGCGTGCTCACCTGGACGAGCTCCGAGGAGAAGCCTCCGGTGATGCAGATCCAGTGGAAGGTGGGGATGAGGCCGTATCCGGTCACCAGGCAGAAGATGAGCGAGCGCAGCTGCTTCCACTGCTTGCTGAGGTAATGAGGGTGGATCTGAGCGAAGAAGACGGCCAGGATCATGGCCAGGACCGTCACCAGGTACACCTGCCGCCAGTACTGCAGGGACAGGAAGCGTCACATCACAACGTACGCGGCTACAACATAAAGCGAGTAGGTTTCATTTACAGGGTCAGAAATCTGCAGGTTTAAAAGAGTTTTAAAAGCCACCTGAAGTCGTCCCATGATGAGAAAGGATGTGATGATATACACAAATGAACATAAGACACACACATTCACAAAGTGTCAAACTAAAACCAAGAAAATGATTTCAAAAACTCAAAACATGTTTTTGTTCACATCCATGTCTGTCCAAAATAACAGACATGCTATCAGACATTTCACATCTCATATATTTGGGTTTTTGACCGTTGGCCAGACAAAACACATAAATGAATAAATAAAACAATGTGAAGACTTAACCTTGGGCTCTTGAAACCTCCAAGTTCTACTATTTTCTAGGGATGGGCATCGTTAGGATTTTATTGATACTAGTACTCTCATCAATACTGCTTATCAGTTCGGTTCCTTATTGATACTTTTACCAGTTCTTTTTGATTATATTGTAAGAAAATAAAGAAAATGAATTAAGATAATTAATTGTCTTTATTGCATTTGAGACAACGAGAGTTCTCAGAGTCCACTGGAGGAAAATGTAGCCTCACTTCGGATCTTTGTGTTCTCTCTGCCATGATGTGTGTGTGTGTGTGTGTGTGTGTGTGTGTGTGTGTGTGTGTGTGTGTGTGTGTGTGTGTGTCAGAGTTGAAATCTGTTCCCGTTTAGAACCGAGTTTCGGAGGCCATCCCTACATTTTTCTTATCTGTAACTGACTGAAATTAAGACAGATTAATTAAAAACAAACACAAAAGCCATTAATTGCTTTCTGTTATCCAAGTCACTTCTATGGGTTAATATAAACTCTATTTATGTAAAAGGTGAAGTGAATATTAATGTACGTATGTGCTAAAAAAAAAAGCGTTTCTTTAATAATACTTATGATGACGGTCCTCGCTGCTACTTAAACTTCTAGAAGAGAACTGTTCAGTCTGGGCGGCCTCGTCTCCGTCCCTTCTGTCCGTTTGTGTGGATGTAGGCCTCCGTCCAGTCACACGTCCTCATGTGACGAGTCCTGCTGAATTTCACAGTGAATAAATTTGCACCAGGAACAAGGCCCTGCTCGGCTCCAGCCAAAAAAAAAAAAAAAAAAAAAAAAAAAAAAAAAAAAAAAATTCTTCTTAAGCACTTCTCCCTAACAGACACCGTGTTCTCTTCTCCAAATCTGCATTTCTCAAAAACACTCAAGAGTTTGAGACTGGCTAAATATATGAAGAAAAAATAAATGTTGTGGGTTTTTTTTTCTGTAGGGACTTGGCTTGCCGCAGGAGTGGAGCCACCCAGAAGCGGAGCCCGAGTCTTGGCGAGGACGAGGGGGGGGGGGGCCTTCGCTGAGACAGCTCCCAGACTTGCGAACGTCATATGGTGGGGAACAGGAGTGACGGACCGCTCCGTGAACGCAGCCATCTGGTTTGGGCTGGAGCAGATTTCAGCTGCGTTCTGGGGGCAAAATAACCCGGCGCTTCCAATATGCGTGGGGGAAAGAGAACAGTAAGGAGCACAGCCAAATACTAAAAAAAAAAAAAAATGAAAAGAAGAAGCAACCAGGAGAGGAAATAAGATAACATGGTGGTGGGCGGCTGTCATCAGAGGCTGTTTATTTTTTCAGAACGGCGAGCGCAGCAAAAGGTGTCGTGTTGCTTATTCACCAGGAACAATGAGTCAATCAGCAGAGCCAGACTGTGAGCTTCACTTCGGCTTGATTCAATTACGGCTTCTGGTGGCGAGCTACATCATACGAGAGTCTCCGGGGAGGACGGTGGTTAGACGTTTAACGGATGATACGAGCAGTGGAGCGCCACACATCAACATATTTACATTATCTACTATGTGCATGAAGCTGCAGGGACTGTTGTAGGAAAATAAATCTCACGGATTCTCAAATATGGATGAGAATCAAATCACATTACAAAATAAAAATGTGTCTCTGCTGCAGCATTAAGTATCACACAGCGTTCTTTTAATTCCAATGTTTCCCCTTTAAGCAAGCAGTAGGTTTTTTTCCATCCACAGAGGAAGACCACAAAATGTGTCTAAAAGAGTATTCAACTAAATAAGTGAGAGTGTGGTTTCAGACCTCTGAACCTTAATATCATCTCTCTGCATAGCTTGCAAGCTACTCAGAGCTAGGTTTGGCAATCTTTTTCCATTTCCAGCCAGAGAATGGCAGAATTTAAATCATCCAACCTAAAAAACCCAGCCTAGTGTTGCAAACTCTTTTCCATTGAAAGAAGCTAGCAGTTGTTAAATCTGGAGAGAAGGTCATCAACACTGACAAAAAATATTTTTTTTCCTATTTGCGGCACAAATTGTTAAGCAAATACTGATTCAATTTTGGAAGAAAAGAAATGAATGTAAAATGTAAAAATCTAAATCAGCTATCTGATTAGATTCAAGTGCAGTTTTTACTGAAATTCATTTCAATTATTTACCATGTTTTCTCATATTAATACACTTTGTAATGACTATTTAAGATAAGATAAGATAAGATTTATTAATAATCCTTTATTAGTCCCGCAGCGGGGATATTTGCAGGCTTACAGCAGCATAGAGTAAAGTGCACACAAGAGACATAGTAGAAGAAGACAAGATAAAAATAAGTATTATAAATAAGCAATAAAAAAACAGTAGAAAATCAACAATAACTGAAATATTATATTTACAGACAGATTTTATATTTTGGCAGATATTATGGCTATAATTGCACAGTGTATTGTATTTCACGTGTCATGTGGTCTGCTGTCAGGAGAATAAAGATTGTAGGTCATTTTATTATTATTTTAGTAATATTGTAAGTTAGTAATCAATACTATGACTCTATTATTGTAGTTCTGCTGCTGTAACAACTTAATATCCACATCTATCGTTTCTTATCTGCTCTAATGCTGATGAGGGACTAAAGAGCAGATTCATTTTCTGATACGCTATCAAATTTTTCTTTTTAAATTTTTCAGAGACAGATCAGAGGTAACAAATCAAGATAAATCAATAGAAGTGATCTGCGGGCTGAAGGTGAACTCACATTATTACAGTAGAAGGTGTAGAAGACTCCGGGGACGTAGCAGCCCAGGATGCCGATGGAAACCCCGGCGTAGTCCAGCGCCATCCAGCGGCGGCTGGTCTTCTCCGAGCGGTGGCAGCAGAACAGGTGATAACCCACCGAACACAGCATACACAGCTGGAGATGGGAAGGCAACGAGGAGAGGAGAGTCGGCAAAGGATGTGAGATGCAACACGAGATAACAAGAAGGAAAATATTATGATTTAAATGTTTTCATCTCAAATTCTGCCTTTTTCTTTCTTTTTAAATTAACTCATTTTCTATTGGACTTGAAGACTCTGGTTTTCATTCCTCCTCCAGCCAACTGCTGGACTGATTATTTTTTTCATTTGTTGAGAAGAACAGCCAATATTTTGGATGAGGTCTGACGTCCTTCTGTAACCACTCAGATTAAGGTAACACCGTGAAATCGTCACATAATCAGTTTCCAGGATATTTGGCTAATTTGGAATCGCCACATAACTCAACATGATGAGAAAACCTTGTTTTAACGTAACATTAAAACAAGCCCTGCCTATGTTAACTTGGCTAATGAGATCTGAAGTATATTTTGGATTTAATCTTCATTTATTTCTATTAATTGAGCGAAAAAATGCATAAATTTGGTCAAAATTTTAAGACTTTAACCTGAAATCTGTAATTAAAAAAATCTGTAAATTGAAAGGAATATAATCTGTTGTTTTAATAAATCAAAGATTACATTTAACTTAATTATTAAATAATTAAATTTATATTTCATTCTTCAGTGCACAGATCTGACCCGACCAGAAGACCAACATTTGAGAGAGGCATGATTATGATTTTATTTTGCTTTTTATAAGAGTCCACCATAAAGACGGAACACTATATGAACTAAAAAAACACAATTGATGCCAGATTTAATTTCTAAATATAATGTGACATCCTAATCAGACATTTCTTCCGACTGTCATGGCTGAAGTAAACTAGAGAAACCTGGTCCTGTACCTGGAAGCAGAAGAGTCCGATGGAGTAGATGACGTAGTCCTCTTTGGAGGCGCCGATGGCCGGCAGCACTGAGGCCATGTTGTACACGCCGATGAAGAAGAAGAGCAGGAAGCCAAACAGGTGGCTCCAGATGTTCACCGTCTCATTGGACAGAATGAAGATGCTGCACAGATCAACATAGTAAAACAAAAGAAAGTTAAATAAATGTCATTCTCCTCCCAAAAATCATCTTTAATACAGACTGAGATCAGTGATCTCAACCTCACAGCTCATAATATTTTAATTTGAAACATCTTCATGCTCCATGATGATGCAGAAAGTCCAGAAAAGGAAGTTCAGAGGGGTTGGCTACATCCTCACTTTGCACCTTCATCCCAGCTGCAAGAGCTGCCTCGGCGCTGTCCACGCTGGCATTCCATTCTAATGGAAAATCGTATCTGTAAGGTATTGTAGGGATCAACCTATTTTTAGGAAGAATTTCCACCAACCTCCCCATTGTCCCAAGTTTGAAGGTTTTTTTACACACAGTGCACCGAGCTTCATAGGCGCTACCAGGCACCGACCTTAACCAGTCATACTCGTCCTTCTCGAGCCATTCAGGGGGCGACTCCTCTGGTTGTATAGAAGTCTATGAGAAAATGACTCTACTTCTCTCTTGATTTATTCCCTCAGTAAACATTGTAAACATGAGTTTATGGTCTCAATCTCTAGTTTCAAGTCTTCTTCAATACAGCATGATGTTCATTTAGTAAATGATGCTCCATTTAGAGTCAAACAGACCATAAAGCAGGGGATGCTTTAAGACAACTTTAATAGGGCGGATGGCTTACTGTGATTGACAGGTCGACACCAGAGACGTATACAGTGTCTCTACGTCACTCCTCCGCATTCCAAATATGGTAACTTCTGGTCACCGGTTACCAAAATGGCAACGGCTAAATCGCCAAAACCTGAGGCTTCATAACGCCAATCCACAACCAAATTGGTGACATCAGGATGAATATGTCCACTTCTTATATACTTCATATAAAAGGCATAGAAACAGTAGATGTACCTACCAGCCACTGTGGCCATGAAGACAGAGAAAACGCTGTTTTGTCTACATTTAAATAAAGAAATCATCCACTTGTTGAAATGTAAGATTGCAAAAAAAGAACAAGAACCTCCTGACATTCGGAGTTAGCCCAACTCTGCACAACCTTTAGGATTTATAAAGTATCATTACATTACATTACAGTCATTTAGCAGACGCTTTTCTCCAAAGCGACTTACAGTCAGTAGTATGTTACATATCATTCACCCATTCACACACTGATGACAGGCTACCATCAAGGTGCCACCATCAGACTCTAACTAACATTCATCATCCAGTCCACACCGATGGCAAGCCTTCAGGAGCAACTTGGGGTTAAGTGTCTTGCCCAAGGACACATCGACTGGCGAAGCCGGGTATCGAACCACCAACCCTCTGATTGGAGAACTACCTTGCTCTCCACTACGCCTCACCTTTTGATGCAGAGTCTGGAGGGCAGGTAGGCTCTGTATCCATCCGTGATGTAGGGGTTCTCCCTCAGAAACACTGGGATCTGCTCGTAGGTGTACAGCCTGATGCCGCGCGGCACCAGCACGGGCCAGTACTGGTAACCTCCCAGTTCAATGTAGTGGGCCGTCTGGGCGCTCTTCTGGGGCTTCTGAGGCATGGCTGGACCCGGGGAGTCTGCTTTAGTCTGACCTGAAACTGAGAAACAAAAAAAAAAGACAAATTAGATCCAATTAAGGAATACATCTTACACAATACGTGACGTCAGGACAGCAGAGTCGCTGCCCATCTTTCGGCGCAGGCTGAAAACTCACCTCTTCAAGAAGTACTACCCTGAGTCTTCCTCGTAGCACTTATTGTATTCGTATTAGTCTGTTGCAATTATAGTTTTCGTAGTAATTTGTTTCTGCACTATACTTTTGCTCTGGCTTATGCTTTAAGATGCTTGTTTAAGAAAGGAGATGCACTTATGACTTCTGGTGACTAGTAGTTCTCTTGAATACCTATGTTGAATACACTTCCTGTAAGTCGCTTTGGATAAAAGCGTCTGCTAAATGACTGTAATGGAATGGAATGTGTGTGGGCGGCTGTGGCGTAGTGGAGAGCAAGGTAGTTCTCCAATCAGAGGGTCGGTGGTTCGATACCCGGCTTCGACAGTCGATGTGTCCTTGGGCAAGACACTTAACCCCAGGTTGCGCCCAAAGGCTTGCCATCGGTGTGGACTGGATAATGAATGTTAGTTAGAGTCTGATGGTGGCACCTTGATGGTAGCCTGTCATCAGTGCGTGAATGGGTGAATGATATGTAATATACTACTGACTGTAAGTCGCTTTGGATAAAAGCGTCTGCTAAATGACTGTAATGTAATGTAATGTAATGATACTTTATAAATCCTAAAGGTTGTGCAGAGTTGGACTAACTCAAGAGGTTTAGAGGTTTGTCACATATACAGTACCAGTCAAAAGTTTGGACACACCTTCTCATTCAATGGTTTTTCTTTATTTTCATTTTTTATTATATTCTACATTGTAGATTAATATTAAAGACATCCAAACTATGAAGGAACACATATGGAATTATGTGGTAAACAAACAAATGCTCAACAAACCAGAATATGTTTTATATTTTACATTCTTCTTGTAATGTAATGTATTGAACAAGTGACACACTTATTAAAAGTGCATATTTAGTAATATAAACACTGGTTTCTCTGCATATTATCTGTTATAATCTTAATATTAACAATCTGACACTCATCTGCTGCTTCTAAAGGGTGAAGACAGCCACCTGGCAGTCATGTGATCCCAGGTTAATGATCCTCATAACACCAGACTCCCTTCAGAAACATGCCACTTCTGGGCCTCACCTGCAGGCAACACTGTACAGGACATGCTGCACCACCTGCCACACCAGCTGTGATTTAACTAACAAAACATGATTTTTTTGTAAATTACTAAAAGCCGATTTTTCCATGAGAAGCCAATTCAACTAGAAACCCAAAAAAAATCAGCATATTTTGGTGAAAAATAAAAAAATTTGCAGGATCAATCTTAAAATAGAGGTTTTTTTCTCCATGCTGTCTGGATGCTAGGTGGCTAACTAGGAGCTAACAAAACAAGGCTACTGGAGCTAAGCTAACGGCGCTAAGCTAACTTATATTAACACACTCACCTTTCAGTTTGGTGTAGGTGCAGCTGGTGCCATTCTGGGGTTTGTAGTACGGCCCACGCATGAGTATAAACGTGTTATAACACCGGTTTAAAACGCGGCGCAGCGTGTTTCTACTTCCGGGTGCAGCATCTTCCAAATCACCAGTGACGTCATCGAGAAAGGACCCCTCGTCCCACTTTGCTCCTCCACGGTGCCCGAAGACTGCCTGAACAAAAACATAAACAACAATATTATTTAATATTTTAAAAGATATATATATAAATATATTTATTTTTCTGTTATTTATTATTTAATATTTGAGCTACAAAAAATATAGAAATAAGCAAAAGGCTGAATCAAAAATACAAATAAAACAAATTTTGGGTATTAATGATGAATTGACTGCCTGAACAAAAATAAACAACAATATTATTTAATATTTGAGCTACAAAAAAAAATACAGAAATAAGCAAAAGGCTATAATAAACTATATTTTGGGTATTAATGATGAATTGACTGCCTGAACAAAAATAAACAACAGTTTATTTTTCTGTTATTTATTATTTAATATTTGAGCTACAAAAAAAAATACAGAAATAAGCAGGCTATAATAAACTATATTTTGGGTATTAATGATGAATTGCCAAGTTACCACACACTTTTATATTTTGTTTGTTGATTTATCATTAATACCCAAAATATAGTTTATTAGTATTTTTGATTCAGCCTTTTGCTTATTGTGTATTTTTTGTAGCTCAAATATGTTTATATGATAATCTAATTTTTTTTCATGCTAAACATGTCATTTGTTATTTTTATTTAACATGTGTGATGATATTAAAATGTTTGGCTATTTAAGACAGAAATAAAAGACAACTTCAAACTCATTTGAGAATGAATTGTGAGAGAATATTGTATTTTTGCACAAACAAAATACAGTACCAGTCAAAAGTTTGGACACACAATGGTTTTTCTTTATTTTTATTTTTATTTTTTTCTACATTGTAAATTAATATTGAAGACATCCAAACTATGAAGGAACACATATGGAATTATGTGGTAAACAAACAAATGCTCAACAAACCAGAATATGTTTTATATTTTAGATATTCAAAGATAGTTGAATGAGAAGGTGTGTCCAAACTTTTGACTGGTACTGTATTTATTATTTAATATATATAATAAATACACAAATAAGCAAAAGGCTATAATAACTATATTTTGGGTATTAATGATGAATTGCAATGCAACCATACACTTTTATATTTTGTTTGGTTGTGCAAAAAAAATACAATATTCTCTCACAATTCATTCTCAAATGAGTTTGAAGTTTTATTTTATTTTGTTTAAATAGCTACATATTTTAATATCATTTAAGACAGAAATAAAAATAACAAATTAAATGTTTAGAATGAAAAAATATTGTATATTATCATATAAAATACAGTACCAGTCAAAAGTTTGGAAACACACAATGTTTTTCTTTATTTTTATTTTTATTTTTTCTACATTGTAGATTAATATTGAAGACATCCAAACTATGAAGGAACACATATGGAATTATGTGGTAAACAAACAAATGCTCAACAAACCAGAATATGTTTTATATTTTACATTCTTCAAAGTAGTTGAATGAGAAGGTGTGTCCAAACTTTTGACTGGTACTGTATATTTATATATATATAATATATATACACAATAATTAAGGCTATAATAACTATATTTTATATTAATGATGAATTGAATGCATACACATACAAAAGGCTTTTATATTTTGTTTAATGATGTTGCAAAAATACAATATTCTCTCACAATTCATTCTCAAATGAGTTTGAAGTTTTATTTTATTTCTGTCTTAAATAGCTACATATTTTAATATCATCACACATGTTAAATAAAAATAACAAATTACATGTTTAGCATGAAAAAAACTTATATTATCATATAAACATACAGTACCAGTCAAAAGTTTGGAAACACCTTCTCATTCAATGTTTTTTCTTTATTTTTATTTTTATTTTTTCTACATTGTAGATTAATATTGAAGACATCCAAACTATGAAGGAACACATATGGAATTATGTGGTAAACAAACAAATGCTCAACAAACCAGAATATGTTTTATATTTTACATTCTTCAAAGTAGTTGAATGAGAAGGTGTGTCCAAACTTTTGACTGGCACTGTACTAAAAACAACAATGTAAACTTTATGGATTAAAAACATTTTCTATTTATGTCCCCTACTTCAGGTAGTCTCCTCTATAAATTAGCCAGTTAATAATAATTTAATATTATTTAGCTGTACAAGATTTGCCTGCATCCACTTGTCAGACAAGCAGCCGTGGCACTGTGCATGATAATAATGATAATAATCCTCCTTCCCTTGAAATTATAATATCTCACAACTATTTTTGTCCGTAGTTTGAATAAATTTGACTGGCTGAAGAAAGGCGTAAGAAGCCCCCCTTATTAGTGGAGTTGAAATAACACTATAAGTATCATTTCAACTCGCTTTTTTTCTCCTTCATTGTGTTTTACCATGTTCCTTTAACGAGTTGTTTTTAAATCTTTAATAATGAAATAGTAGCATTATTACTATTTGTGACCTGTGACTTTTTTTCCAGATTACGTCTTTTAATAACAGTTAGAGTAGGATCGTATTGTATAATTACCCTGGTTTATAATCTAATGTAATTTAACACATCCCTCTCATTTACTAAATGAACATCATGCTATATTGAAGAAGACTTGAAACTATAGATTGAGACCATAAACTCATGTTTACAATGTTTACTGAGGGAATAAATCAAGAGAGAAGTAGAGTCATTTTCTCATAGACTTCTATACAACCAGAGGAGTCGCCCCCTGATGGACAGGAGAGAGAATGCAGCTTTAACACATGAAGCATCGGCTTCAAAAATACATTGATGTGCAAATTAATCGCACACAAAAAAACACTCTTGGTGTCTAAAAAGTCCAATCCATCAAAGTCAATAGACAGAAAAGAAATCCCAGTTAATCACATGACTTCAAAATGGTTTTGCTCCTGCTCGAAACAGCTGTTTTCTACTCCGAATTTTTGACCTTATATTTTGTAAATCACAGAATCCTGCTTTAACTTCTCATATGGTGATTTTCAAGAAAAGCCTAAGTATAAATTTAGTGAAAGATTCAACCTTCAAGTCGCTCTTTAAATGTAGGCGTCTGAGTTCAGCTCGGTCTCCTGGCTGTCATCCCGCTGCACCGAGAGACTGTGTTACATCCTCCTGTCGCTAACTGTCATCCAGAATCCTCATCAGCTCTCTCTCTCTCTCTCTCTCCCTCCCTCCCTCTCTCTCTCTCTCTGTGCAGACCTCTCAGGTGTGAGAGACGCTGGAGGATTCCCTCAGGAGGGAAGTCACACTCAGTCCTCCCTCTGCTGTTTACACCCGGCTTTAATTGCCTCATTCTCAACTGGAAGTGTGTTCTTCATTATCACTTCTAATACACCTCTCAGCACATCCTCGACTGGCAAAGTGTCAGCTGCCAAGTTAAGATAGTAACTCGTGCATGGAAGGGCAAACAACGAGAATCTCCTGCTGCTGCAGTCGCTGCTCAGTATTAATTGATTTTGTAGGCCAACAGTTGGATACAAATGAGGCAACACATAGAGAGAAATGTACAGTATGTCCTTTTCTTCTACTTTCTTTTCCCCTAAATTTGAATCACTTATAAAACATCCGTTTTTCAACTTGGTACACATTGACTTCAGTTGTTTTTGCCCCTGGAAATACAGAAGCTAAAGTTAAAATAGTTTCTAAATAGATGTTTTAAAGCTGGGGTGGTCAAATTAGTTTGTTTGTGTTGTTCCATATACAGAAAAAGTCACAGGCCAAAAAATTGTAAATGTGTAGTTTTCAACCAGGTAGATTCCCAGTTTCTAGATAAAAAAAAAACATGTGCAAAATAAAATGTATTTTCTATCAAAATAACTACGCAACACTACAAAAAAACTATTTCTGTATCGCCATCTTGGATTTTTGCCACCCGTAAAATGGACCATAATTGACTAAATGAACATCATGCTGTATTGAAGGAGACTTGAAACTAGAGATTGAGACCATAAACTCATGTTTACAATGTTTACTGAGGGAATAAATCAAGTGAGAAGTAGAGTCATTTTCTCATAGACTTCTATACAACCAGAGGAGTCGCCCCCTGCTGGACAGGAGAGAGAATGCAGGTTTGAAGAAACTTCATCATTGGCTTCATTTCTCAGAACCGGACTTTGCCGCCTGTCGTGGACATTGAAAGTGTAATTAAAGGTTCTCTTGAATGCAGCATCTAGTGGCCATCAGAGGAAGTGCAGCTTACAGCGCTTTCACATTGGCTTCAACAATTTAATGCTTGAGATACATTTTTGTTTTCAGTGCAGCTTTGTCTCTCCTCTTGCTTATTAGATTTCAAAAAGGTCAGAAAGGGTTGATACGAGTTTCTTTCAGGACATCACAGCCAATCAAACGAGATCCACGATAGAGGACACACCTCTCATAAGGACGACTCCCCCGTCTCCCAGCCCACCACCTTCTTCATGACTTCACTTAAATCACTGTGACAATCTGTCGCCGGCTCCTTAACCCCCCCCTCCCTCAATCTCTGTCTTTGATTTCCGTCCTCCATTTTCCTGTCAGACTTAACGCAGAGAAATGTGCCTCGGCGTAATTGTGCGCTTAGACGGCGTCTAATGGAACATGAAATGAAAGCGCTCCTACTTAAACTCTGAGTGGTTTTCAACACTTGCTGCAGATTGGCTGCAAGTGTTGCGTGTTACGGCCGATATTTCCGGTATTAAGGGTGAAATGTGCAGTAAAAACAGCACTGCTTTATGTCTTAATTGAGTCGCCTTCGCTGTCTTGGCAAGTGAGATTCACTCCTTTCCAAACAAGGCGTTGTTAGAGTGGTTCTAAATAGAGGCAGACAGGCCCTCGGGCTGCCAGTGTCCTTTGGGATTGTCAGGGTCATCAATGAAACGGGTGCGCTCCTTTTGTGACCGCATTTAATGGCACATTTAATGCTAAATGCATTGGATGTTGATGCTAAAAGCTTGCTAAATTGTGTCTATGCTACTGCACAAAGGAGGGATTTCCACTTCCATTTTCTCTCCCACCTGCATCCACGTTGAAAAACCTCAAATCCAGGGCGGCTCACATCTTTATTTTTCCCTCTCAAACCCCAAACACAAAGCTCACAGGCATCACTGGCTTTCGACGGCGGCCCCAGCCAAATGTTAGCCCGCCCGCCGTGCCAAGACTAGACAGGCCCTTTGCAAAGCTAACACGGCCTCGCGGCGGCTTGTGCTCGTCAGCGGCCGGCTGGTCTCATTGGCTTTATTTATAGTCGGCGCCACAAGACATCTGCTGGAGACGAGACTCTGTCCTCTGTGTCCGCACAGCACCGCACAGAGGGAGCTTGTCAACGTTGTTTTTTCGGAAGGGCAAAGTGTTTGCGAGGACCCCGGTCAGAGGATGGGGGGGGAGTCGGGGGTGGGGAGACGGCTGCAGCCTCCTCTAATAGGACGGGTGTCCCCTCCGATTGCTTTCTCCTCGACTCTGATTAACGCGACCGGAAGACAGAGGGAGGCTTCACAGTTTGTCGCGTCTCGTGTGTTCGCCGATGTTTACTTGATCTGAGAGCTGTTGTTTGTTTGGTGTCTTCAGTCTGGTCGTCGGCTCGCCACTATTTCGGGGACCCTGACACTTGGATGCAGCTCGGCAGCCGTCTGATGCGGCCTCGCCTTTTTCTTCCTCCCCTCCTCCCCCTCCTCCTCCCTCCCTCCTCTCTTTTGTGTCACACAGAGTTTCTCGTCCTCTCCCGTCCTCGTTCTCCTCACATCGAGGACGTCTGGATGTCGCTGGCTGAGCGTGCTCCGGGCCTTGACACAAAGTGTCGGGGACAGCTCTTTGCTCTTCCCACAGAGCGATTGGGGGAGTGGGAGGTTGGGAGGGTGGGGGGGGGAGTCAGACTGCCACAGAGGGAGAGAGTGTGAAAATACTTTGTTCACATGTTCCTGAAAAGAACCAACCTGAGGAAGCCGCCATTACAAAAACAGAGGCTCTTCATGACGAAAACAAAACCAGAAATCTCTGCTTCAGATCGTGAACACTAAATATGATATTTGAAAGATTTAACCATTGAACTATATTTGCTTGAAAAAAAAACGTGTTTATTTATTTGCATGTTTTAAATTGAAATATAGTGAATATATGCTGTTTAAATAACTTGTTTATTCCGGAAGACGGTGCCTGGCGATGCCACGGTTTGCAATCAAGCTATCGTAACGAGCCAGGTGTCTTAAAGCTGCATTCTCTCTGCTGTCCAGCAGGGGGCGACTCCTCTGGTTGTATAGAAGTCTATGAGAAAATGACTCTACTTCTCTCTTGATTTATTCCCTCAGTAAACATTGTAAACATGAGTTTATGGTCTCAATCTCTAGTTTCAAGTCTTCTTCAATACAGCATGATGTTCATTTAGTAAATGATGCTCCATTTAGAGTCAAACAGACCATAAAGCAGGGGATGCTTTAGGGCGGGGCTTACTGTGATTGACAGGTCGCTGCTGCTACCAGAGCCCTACACGGCATCACTACGTCACTTTGAAAACAAAACAAACCTTAGTTTCAGGTTAGTATACACTATTGAAAAACGAATATTACATTTTGTTTCTGCCAATAAATGCTTCAAAATTCTACAAACTGGCCCTTTAAGTTATGACGGCTCGCAGGTGAAACACAGATGTAAAGAGATATTTTTGTTTCGATTAATTCTTAAAGTGGTCTCGATCCATCAGAAAAATTTGCAGATTTGTGACAGATTAAATATAATAATATGTACAGAACAACCGTTTTAAAACAGGTGACACTGACTTAGAAGTAGTCACGATTTTGCAGCTGCATGTTTCTCCTGTAGCTTCAGACTCATTTCGGTGGATGCATTGGATGATAATGTGACTCATCGCCTCGCTAAACTTCTAACTGTGAGGCCAGAAGCAACATTTTCGTGGACAGTTTGGGAGAAATTACAATTTACGTGTTTGTCCGCTCAGCTAGTCGTGTGATTGTCAATCTTTTTGATGTCCGAGTGACGCATATTTTTAGGCTTGTCAAAAAAACTTAAATGCATTTATAAAGACATACATAATATATGTAACTTAGATTTTAAACTTCTGTTTACATCGGAACGTTGAATAAAAATGACTCGTATTAAGGATTCTGCTTTGTTTAAAATAGTATTTGATAGAAAAACCTATTCCTATTGTTTTCTGAATATCTTTATTTTTTTAGTTGTTTGAATGGGTATAAATTAGCCTCTGAGCTAAAATGTCCACTTTGATTAATATTAATTGTCCACATAAATAATAAAAAATAATAAAATAGCTTCTATGAGGCAAGAGCTATCATACAAAACAAACTATTTGTTCTGCTAGGAGGCCATATGTGGAGCTGTAAATCAAGCAAAAGTGAAATGTTGCATCAACAAATGTTCCAGCACTAATGTCTGAATCCATCCTCGTAGCATCTGGAACACTGAGCTCTTTCTGGGAATGAAATGTTGCTTAGTCTTTTTATTTTTTTTGGGGGGGGAGTTTCATCTGTATAACAATATTGAAAGGCATTAGTCTTAATCTCTGGGCTTCCTTTTACTTTTTTTTTAAAGTCTTTTGAAGATACATCTGGTTTCCTATCTTGTAATTCCTGCCGGGATTCCAAAGAAAAGCGAAAACAATTTTTTTTACAACAGTGTAGGGCTTAAAGAGGAGGGCGTGGTGGTTGTTTTAGGACATTTAGCTGCTGATGAGATTAATGCCTCCAAACAGCAACAACTGCTGCAACGTGTTGCACTTTTCTTTTTTTACAGCTGGACGAAACTTTCTTGTAATCCTTAATGGATCAGAAATTATAAGCCCATCCTCATCACACAGACAAAAGCTTTTTGACACAAAGAGTATGCATGTAGGGTACTTTATATTTTCAGAACAATACAGAAAAATAAACCCTTTAATATACAACTGACTGTAGATTAGACCTGCATATGCGCTGATGCAGTTATCCTCTTTCTGCAGTTACATGGGACAAAGATTGGTTTTCTTCAGTTTTACAAAGAAGATTTAGATTTAGATTTTTTTATGTGATTGTTATTTGTACTTATCAACCTCTTAAACCTTTTATGAAAACGCACCTAAAACAACTTGTTTCAGGTTTCAGGGTCACGTGATCTTGCAGCTCAAAAACATGTGACATTTAGTGGGCAGGTTTCTCACACGATGCAGAATTTCTTTTGTGTTTTTGTTAAAATTTTTGCAAGACATTTCAGTTAGATCACAAAACGCATATTTGCCGTCTTTCCCAACTGATCAGATAGTTTACATAAATGTAAACTCTAAATGTCTCTGTTTTAAGCTCTTTTCAGCCCTTTTTAGACTTGTTTTCTTAACTTGTATATAGTTTTGTCTGATTTTGTTTTGTTTTGTCTCTGACCTCACTGCAACATTAATTTACAGGGAAACTGTATTATGCTTAAAATGTATATTGCTGTGAAAGCAATGCATTCTGGGAGTAGCTCCCATAATCCCATCAGTCAAGTGTTCCTTTTCACAGCAATTTACTGTTTGTATTGCAGTTACTGTATTTCTACTATACAGGACAGATACCTATTTGATGAAACTGCTGCCAATTGCAATTTTTTTTTATTACAGCAAATAACTGTATGCTTTAAATACAGTAAGTTGGTGTATTGTTTTTGATACAGTAGAGATACTGCAGATTTGTCCCGCGCGTAATGAGGAAATTTCTGCCATTATTTTACTGTAATTTGACAGTAAAAAATGTTCAGTGTGTGCAAAATAAAAACAAATTTGATATTATTACACATTAAATTAACTGCAGTGATTTTTGAGGATGGGATGAAAAAGTGATTGTATTTTTTTTTTATTTTTTTTTATAAATAACTAGATGAGGCATTCACATTCTGATACACTTGTTTAGATGTTTACAGGTAACAAATTTAGCAAAGTTCTTGCACACCTTTAAGTCACACTGACAGGACTGTAGGATTAATAGAGACTTTGGTTCTTTCAAAGACAATCATAACTGAGCAGCAAATTAATGAATGAAATGTGAAAAAAGAATTTACTTTAGAAAATTACAAATGTTTTTGTTGTCAAGACAATTTAAATGGCGGATTTGTGTTGGAAGAATTTGGACTCATGGCTTCCATATTTCCAGAATCATGACTACGATATGGAGAGTAGGTTATTTTTTTAGATCCTTGTACAAATGTTTGCACAAACATAGGAGATTAGCTGCATATAAATCTATATTCATACCAGTTTTAAAGCCGAAAAGATGTTACATTTAATGTCATTAATTTGAGAGACAGAGCGTTTGCTTAGTCTGTTAGAATGCAGAAATGTATCATTTTCTGTGTCACCACTTCACTTCTGTGCTGCACTGTAAAAAAGAAAAAGTCATTCTGTAGCTATTTAGTCAAACGATTCTAGAAGATTCATTAAAACTACTGCAGTCATTTGTCTTTTATTCATCACTAGTCTGCCGCAGACAAAATTAATTTGGATATCACTTATGAGAATGGAACTTTCTGAGCGAGCAGCCTCTTCCCTGAAATGCATCAAACTGGTGGACGTTAATTGGTCTGTAAATCTAACTGGGAATTAAAATGAAACTGATGGATCTCTTCAGAGTAAAGAGAGAGTCTCTGAATATTAACTCTGTGATTTTGTTGCTGCAATAACAAAAAAAAAGTCTTTAGAATAAACGAATTTGAGCTGCTGCTGGAAATCATCAATGATCATCTGGGTGGTTTTGTTTCAGATGTGGCTGCAGTTCAGTTTGTGTCCTGTGGAGGTCACTCTGTACCTGCAGCAGAGCAGCAAACAGCTTCACATAAAACAACGACACACTGATGAATCTAATCTGTCTGTCAGTGAGGAGGAGACTCAGACTGTACAGTATGTGAGCACATAGGATAAAACTATTAATATTAGAATTCATATTTAGATGCAATTCTGCACATTTGATTCAGTTCTTCACCTCATTGGATGCACAATATATTAAAATAAGACATATTTCAAATTTTAAAGAAAAACATGTCACAAGGAAAGATTTATAATTTTGCATATATTATTTAAAAATAGATTTTATTTTAAACATATATATTTTATTTTGTTTGTACTTTTTCAGTTATATTGTGGAGGGATTTATAAAAATGATTATTGTATTTTACAACATGAATATTTGCATTTCTTTTTCTCAAAATGTTTATAATTTTATATGCTATTTTGTGCATACTTTTTGCCTTTATCTAACAGTAAAGAGAATAAATTATAAATAACAAAGGTGGCCAGAGTCAAACAAGAGATTTTGCAATTATTACATTATTATTACATGGTCAGCATCTTAAACCACATGTCTCTATTTTGCGTTACCCAATTAAAAAGCAAATAAATAAAAAACACAGTGAATGTGTGAATGGGCAGCCAGGTGACTTACAGTACGGACAGTAAATCACACACACAGTTGTTGTTACTCGCGGTTTTCACTGTGTGGCTGCAACAAAAGACTCACAGCTGCAGAGCAATGAATCAGAGGCGAGACTGAGAGGGAAAAAATTAAAGCATCTAGTTCCTTCTGCAGTCAGCAGGTGGCGCTATGGTATCTCTGTCTGGGTCCGTGCATGGAGACATCACCTCCCCTGCAGGAACCTCAGCGTCTACGAGACCCCCAGTAGAGGCTCCTGCATCAGGCCAATAATAAATAACACACCAATTGGGGGCTGTTTCAACCGGTATGATTTATTAAAAGTTAGTGCATTTAGATCGGGGCAATAATTGAAGTTATGATTGAGGAAACGACAGGATCGGGAGCCGTGGACGATGAAAAATGGATGCTGGGATGGACAGACTATAGCAGACTGATCTCATTTGATAAATAATTCACAGTTGGATTAAACCAGATTGAGATACAAGCCGAGTCCTTTTTTTGCTAAGTGGCGTTTTTAGAAAAAAGAAAAGATTTTCTCTCGTGGGATTCGCTCCAAACTTGCCTGCCAGGAAGCTCTCTAGCTGGTGGCACGTTGCTCAGAGGATCATCATTGTCATCATATGCAATCCAGTATTAAGATGGATGCTGCCTGATCCCATCAAGATAATGGGTTTCATGTCTCCTGGCGTTGGATGGAGGGTGGAGGGTGGAGGTGGGGGGGTGGGGGGATGATGGTGGTTGGTGGGACAGGAGAAGATCTCTGCAGATGATTTTTCTTTTGTTTCCTCTCTCATCTCCGCAGGCATGTCGACCCTGTGAGTCCACAACACCCGCTGAAAGAAATGACAGTTTAATTCAACATGAATACCTTTAGAAGTTTAAAGGTGGGACATCAGGTTGGAGGCGGAGAGATTTGGGGTTGTTTCCAGCCAGTCGAGGACAAAATAGAGACACTTTGTTCTTCAGCAGAAGGGTTGTTCTGTCTCTGTAATGGAGAGAGAGAAAGGGAGGAGAGAGAGGGAGAGAGAGAGAGAAAGGGGGAGGTCAGCCCTCAACCTGTCACCGCAGGAGAGGTCACGTCGGATGTGTTTCAGGCTCTCACATCCACGATCAGTTACAAATCCAAAGTCCGATTTTGATTTTGTTATTTCGTTCCAGGATGTAAATTATCACTAAACAATATAAACTTCTTTCATTTGTTTCCATCTCAAACTAAATACGTAAAATTTTACAAAAAATGGCAAAAGTGAACCCTGAAGTAACAAAGTACTCCTCCTGCAGATTGACCCTTTTCTTACTGTTATAGAGCATTGATGCATTAAACATGTAAGCAGCATTTCAATGTTGCAGCTAGACAACAGAAGGTGGTGCACAAAGTACTATACAGTATACTAGTACTACTATTTATTAAAGGTGGTGAGATATCGGGTAATGCATCATGCATTCATTTACTGCTGCTTACAGTAGCATGTGAAAAAACTCATGACTACGAATACGTTTGTAACATTTCTTTGTATGAGTAAAGTGCAAAGTTGCACAAAGTAAAAGCACTCAAGTGAAATAATCTATAAATTGCATACATAAGTACAGTATCTGTGTAAATACTTAAAGGAATACTTCACCAACAACATGACCAATTGAATCTTAATTACTTGTCCTGTTTTACCATGAATTCTTGAAGAAAATGGTTAGTCTTATGCCTCCACGGGGAACAGAGAATCAAAAGAATGGGGAAAAGTCTTCATTAAATGAAGCAAATGGGGGCCGCATTTAAAAAAAAAAAATCAAAACATCAATTTACAAAACTCTCACACAACTCAAACACTAAGGAAAGAGAATGAACAAGTAGTGCGTCTGCTCAAATGGGAGAATGTTTATGTAGAAGTTTTTTAAATAGTAAAGTTTTAGCGAAGAGGCATGTGTTTGGGAAGAAGTGAGCATGCGACTGGATAAATGAGACTTAGATTATTCTGCATAAATTGTGTGAGTTTGTAAACAGATGTTTTGATATTGTTTTGCTGTTTATAAATGCGGCCCCTGTTTACTTCAATTCATCAGTTTTAAAGACGTGATTAACTTTGTAAACTGAAACAAAACAACAATCTCCACTGTAATAAGAGACATATTTTCGATATGTCCAAAACAAAATATGTGAAAGCTGACTTTTGGTTTCACACGGGACATGAACAGCAGCTTCCTGGGTGAAAGTTCTGTGTTTGTTTGACCCAAACACATCTCAAAAAGGACCTAGATATTGATTAGAAACATATTTGTGATACGTCCAAAACTAATATATGTGAAAGTGGACTTTTAGTTTCGACACGTGACATTAACAGCAGCTTCCTGGGTGAAAGTCCTGTGTTTGTTTGACTTAAACACATCCCAACAAGGCCCTGCATATTGATTAGAAACATATTTGCTATACGTCCAAAACAAAATATGTTTCCTTGTCGTATGGGATCGTAATTTTAGGAGTCAAGGCTGTAAAAGGAAGACAGTCGTTTCTAAAAAATTCTTGAAACAGTCCTGTGTTTGTTTGACTTGAACGTATCCCAGCAAGGACCTACATATTGATTAGAAACATATTTGTGATACGTCAAAAACTAAATATGTTTCCTTGTCGTATGGGATCGTAATTGTAGGAGTCGAGGCTGTAGGAGGAAGACAGTCTTTTCTAGAAAATGTCTTGAAACCAGTTGATTTTTGTGTTTGCTTCGAGGAGGAAGCCTCTGACTCCCTGCCAATCCAATGCCTGCAGTCCGATTCACCTAAAACCAGAGAGACGGGTGGGGGGCGGATGCGAGGGGGTGAGTGGGCAGGGCATGGAGGGGGAGTGGATGTCTCAAGGTCAAATGCAGAGCGGCGAATTGGGGTTGGAAGCAAACTAATGAGTTTTTCCCGGTTCTCTCTCTGCCCCGGACCGCTGGCATCACCTCGCTGTCCTGTCAATCCACCTCACCCCCTCCTCAACCCAACCCACCCACCCTTCTTCTTCTCCCTACCCTCCCACCTTCACCGCAGAGAGAGAGAGGGGGTGAAAAAAACAGGAAAAAACTGTTTATTTCTGAACAGGCCTCTTAATCTATTTGGACTGGGCGTAATAGGACATTTGCATGGCGAGCACAGCGAGGTGTCAGCGATAACCACGGGGTTGTGACATCCCCTCCGAAATATGCTGAGCTTTCGCTAACCTCTCATCAAACACGCTGATCTTTATGGACTGTATCATATTGTGCCGTAATGTGCTTTATTGTCCACAGAATAAGCTTTTCTTTAAGGTAATTGGAAAGCGGGAAATGGCCGCTATCGGCGGACTTTTTAAATACATTATTCCTGAAATGTGGCTTGTGTAATGACCCTGTCGGTGTAAAACGTGAGATTTATCTTGGCAGAAGAAATTGATCCATTTCACCTTTGTCTAATGGAAATTTTTATCAAGGATTATCTGTTTATGTAAATGAGCGTGGGCCCTGGAACGGAGGGGATAAAAAAGTCTGGAGTGTGTGTGTGTGTGTGTGTGTGTGGGGGTGTGGGGGGGGGGGGGGGTGTGGTTAATCTAGGGCCTCTTTACGTGTCAGTCTGGACATAATGCATACAGGATTCATCTCTGTGGGGGTGTAGTGTGTGTGTGTGTGTGTGTAGCTCTATCCCTGTGAGAACCAGGTTGACTTGAAGACCTTCACAGTGAAGATATTTTTTGCATAAAAAGGATGTTTTTGATCGTCCTCAGATCTTTACAGCTGCTGTTTTTTGGGGTCAGGGCTTTGGTTTTATTTATTAGCAAACATAGTGCTGATATGCGTCAACATCGTGGAACATTTTCGTAATAATTTATTAATTTAAAACTTGTTTATTTTCCGTATAGTGGTCTCGTACGCGTCAGATTCAGTTGACACTCCTGATTTCAGATAAACGATCGACATGATGAATGTGAGTAAATGAGAAATTGGAAATGAGCTTAATTGACGCCCCTTATAATAAACACAGACTGCTGCTTCACATGTCCTATACTGAGGTCCTGCTTTCAGAAATTCATTGAGGAAAGAATATCATTTTTTAATGGCGTCAGCAGCAGAATAAAGGGACCTGTTAGAGTTGAGGATAAGGATGTGTTATTAATGCGGAATCACCTGAAATGAAGAAGAAACGCTTCAACATGAAAAAACATCTCGCCACAGAAATCCATCAAAAGACTGCAAGAAAAGAGAGGGTTAAATCAATTAAGATGTTCATGTTGATATTGTAGTGTTATACAATAGCATCAGTACCCAATTCAAATCAATGGTTATATTGTTAGCTTGAATTAATACATTAAGAATAATTTTATAAATCAAACTGCACAGTCAAACAGGATAATGTCAACATATAATTATGACGTGCAAGCTGTTTTCAAACTCCACTGAAATATACAGTCCATTAGTAAAAAACTATTTTACATGACTGCTATGACACAACTGGACCACTCCAAAACTATGCTCGTACCTTCAGAGAACATTTTTAATACGAGAAAAAAGTTAAAGGCCATTAATGCAACAGAAAATTCTTCTTTCTCCTGCGAAGAGCATCAAGTCCACCTCGGTATCTCGATCCGAAAACAACGAGAATGTGACATACTTACAAAAGACGGATCCTTTCTAGCAAAAAAAACTTATTTCCACTGATCAAAAGTTAGGCGTTAAAATGCCAAGAAACATAGCAATGTTCTAGCAAAGAGAAGGAAGAAGAAGTCTGCTAGCTGGTGCACATAAACAAAGATAAAGAAAGATGACAAAAACACTTTTAAGAGTTTTCTTTGTGTGTGGTTTATGAGGAAGGGAGGGCGAATTTTGAGCAATAAATGTGAAGTTTAAAATAATGTTTTATTAACAAGAAAACTCCACATGGTGCATTTAAATACAAGCTGTGACTGCACATTGTGTCACTGTTACTGGTGGAACGTAACCTAGTACATTTACTCCAGTACTATAATTACCATTTTACCTTTACCTCAGTATTTCTATTTTGTGCTACTTCATACTTATTCCACTACATCTCAGAGGTAAATCTTGTACTTTTTACTTCACTACTTACTTTGCAGATTTAGATTGATAAAACAAAATATAATTTATGATATAACTACTATATTATGATGCGCTATTATAGATTAAACTACCAAACAGTATATAAAGTAATAAAATGCAACATTAAAGTGATGAACAAATAAATGCATCAATACAATTATAACTCAATAACATAATAAATATCATATTTTGACAGTGTCCATTGTGCCAAATGAGAATTTTTTACTTTTTAAGCATACTTTGATGCTTTCGTGTTTTTACTTTAGTAAAGTTTTGAATGCCGGACTTTTACTTGCATCAGAGTATTTCTACACTGTATTATTAGGCTTTTAATTAATAACATGAATCTGCCTCTTCCATCTATGTTCAGTTTAAATGTGGACTCAAAATCTGCTTTTAGGGTGAACTGTTATGAACCCACGCTGAACTATTTGTTCACTCCTATGCATTTTATTTAATTATTATTTTTAATTTCTCAATAACCTTTTTTAACCACTATATCGATTTATTGTTGTACACTTTGGAATGTTAGCTAAGTAGCTAAGTCTTGCTACAAACATGAACTTTCAATATTAAGTTATGCACAGATATTAAAGATGTATTTCATGTATAACTTTATGAGAGCATGTCACTCAAATATTAGGCTGCTTTCAACGTCCACAACAAAGCCATGAACTCAGCTTGTGTTATCGTTATTTCTGCCCCCCCTCCATAACGTCCATTCATCACGGAGGCTCTCAGCATATTTCCATATCCATAAAACTTTTTTTTTTCTGCAGACAGCTCCGTTATGTGCAGCACTAATACGGTAACTCAGACGTTTGGGTGTCAGCTGCAGAATGGATGGCACATTTTGGAATCGCCACAGTCACTTAGAAGTGGAGCTGTAAAGATTGACAGCCCCCCCCCCTTGTGTTTTCATTGCAGCGGACGCTTTTGATGTTTTTATGGGAGAGTCCTCTCCTTGTTGAGGGACTCTTTTGGCGTGACAGCAGTGTGACGGTCTTGAAATACAACTGGTGGTGGCGTGAAGGGGGGTTTCTCCATGGAGGGGAAGCAAATGGTGCTTCATCTGACAGGCAGACATGTAGGGAAGAATCAGTCGGGCTAAGTGACAGACACGCCAACGTGACCCAATCCACCAGAGGGAAGAGCTTCATCACTGTCTTTAAACTGTCCTGATGTTCTCTCAGAGGCCAGAGACGGGAAGAAGACCGGGTCTGAGCTCGGTCTAACCTCGGCCGTGATGCATCGCAGGAGCCAGAGTTCAGCTCCAGCAGGCTGAGGGGTTCGGGAGGGAGCAGACAAACAGAGAGACGACTGTGATAGAGAGGATGATGTATGGCATCTCAACGGTCCACTGGCTGCAGCAAAACATTTACTATCACACACACTGACTTTAATCTGGCCGTTTGACAACCAAGTTTTGCCCATTAAGCATTTAAATGTATGTTATTTGAAAGGAAAACCAAAGGGGAAAACTGCTGAAATGTCTGAGCAGTTGTTGGATGCAATTTAAAACTCCATGTGCATGCAGCCACAGTAGGTTTGTAGAGGTAAAAAACAGGAAGAAGCTCTGCAAAATCTTATATATGTTCAATGAAAACCTTTCAACTATTTTGATAGCATGTTTTTTTCCCTGTGATGTTGTTTGTGTTGCTCCATCTCTGCTATGCTATAATAAGAAAATTGAACAGCACCATAAACCATTAGCAAGCGTACAGCTCGTGGTTAGTGTTGATGTAATGTTAGCTACATTTTAACGTTTTTTAGCGGCTAAATGAGACGACTTAACGTCATCACCCGCCAAGTCTTCCTACACAACCACGTTTAATGTGACCGTGGTTTAGTTTGTTTTAAAGACTCTTTTTACTTCTGGCGATTGCGTTTACACTTCAAAGAGGGGTGTTCATTGTGAAGATTATCTTGTTGAATAAAATGTTTAAGTATAATAAACAAGATTATTATCTGCAATAATCCAATTGGCTTTTTGTCGAGGGAACCAGAGTGATGCTAACTTTCTCTGGTTGGAATACAACAACGAGAGTCATCTCTGCACTGCTCCATTAGGGTTTTATTAGTTTTGACTGCATTGTGGGAAGTGTAGTATCCAGTGGTTTTGGTGCTTGATATAACAATCTCTACTGCTTCAATATGTCCCCAACTTTACGGATGTCTAAAACTAAACCACTGGATTTGTTGTGATGTTGTGTATGCTGAGTACAATCCACAACACTGGTTGATCAAATCCACCTTCTGTCTGCATCATACAGGGCTGAAATATAGTCTTTGCCCAACAGAAACTGAAGATAAACTGGCAATATACTCTCAACTAAAAAAATAATATTCCAAATTACACACCATGGATGCATCATAATCCATTCCTTCCAATAAGTTACTCAACAGCACATATGCACGGAGGAAAGAGTGTTTCTCTTCTTTAGAAAGCTGGTTTTATTACTTTTAAATCATCATAGCTTCCATTTCTAACACAATGACTTGTTTGTTTGAAACCTCAGCATGTGCATCCACTTCACCCTGATGCCTCCAGGTAAAAAACTCCACTAGTGTCAGTGTCTCTTAACGTCCACAGCTCTGACCCAACACGTTGATCCTCCGGTGGGAACGTATGTGAGATGTTCTGCCTCTGCAATTCCATGAAAAGTGCTTTTTTCCCCGTTCAGTGTCATCCGTCCCACAGAGACACAAGTGGAGACCATTTCATCCTCCCTCCTGGTACTTCTGGGACTTTTTCAACTTCTTAAAGAACTCACAGTGTCGAGGTCAGCCGTCAGCTCCAGCATCTCACCGAGGTCCCCAGACCAGAACCGGATTGAGACCATAAACACTTCCCATCCTCTCCATCCATGACTCATGGTACACTGGGACCGATATGTAATTAAAAAGGGGGCTTTCAAATTGCCCCCGAGCATTAAAAATGGATCCTGTTGGCAGCAAATGGAGCATCTCGCTGCTCATCTGTTGACATCTTGTCCAGGGTCCTTGAGGGTTGGAGGCCCAGACAGATGCTCCTCCAGGATGAGAGGGAGGTTTGTTTGTGCCTCAGGAGGAAGAGGAGGATGTCTGTGACCGGCTGGAGCCTTTTTTTTTTTTTTTTGAGGATCCATGAAGGCATTAAGTCAGAATATTGTTGATGGAAGATGAAAGAGCGGTCCAAGAATGACAGGTTGTTTGGTCACTTCAACAATGTTTAAAAAATACATTAATGATAGTCTTTATTTATGGCTTCGAACCAATCAGATTGCTAGGTTTGACGAACAACTCATAAAAAAAGAAACCCAATGTTTTACCCCAAATATTCATCCCTTGTCAATCAGATATAACTAAAAGCAGTATTTGGGGATTTTTTCTGCTGGTTTGCACACCAATCTACTTATGTAAGAACCCTAGTGGTGAACCTTCACTTTCTACAGTGTGTCTTAATGGATCAACCATAGACTGTATATAGGAAGTGGACCTAGTCATGGTGACGTCACCCATTGGTGGCAGACCGACGTTATGAAGCCTTGAGTTTGTCGATTTCACCATCGCCATCTTGGATTACGGTCGATGCCATGTTGTTTTTTTTGCAACCAATGAACAAAAGTTACCATATTTGTAATGTGGACGAGTGACGTAGAGACACCGTAAACATCTCTGGTGTCGACCTGTCAATCAGTGTGTAGCCCCGCCCTGTTTGACTCTAAATGGAGCATCATTTACTAAATGAACATCATGCTGTATTGAAGAAGACTTGAAACTAGAGATTGAGACCATAAACTCATGTTTACAATGTTTACTGAGGGAATAAATCAAGAGAGAAGTAGAGTCATTTTCTCATAGACTTCTATACAACCAGAGGAGTCGCCCCCTGATGGACAGGAGAGAGAATTCAAGTTTTAAGACGCACAGAAATCCCTAGAAAAACGAGTGCTCCTTCTCCACCAATCAGGAGCTTGTGTGCTCGTTGCAGAAGAAGACTAACCATTCGAGCCCTGGTGTTTTTTCTTTCCTCTACACTTATTACATTAGCATGAGCTCAGTGGCGAGGGCACCGCTGCATCGTAGACACGGCTATTACTTTGAGTGCATGCAGTGGTGTCTGATTCTGTGTGTGAGGAAGAAGAGGAGGAGGAGGAGGAGGAGGAGGAGGAGGAGGAGGAGGAGGAGCTCCTGGCTCCTTGGCAACCCCCCTCCCCTCCACCTCTTTCACACACACACTCTCTCCAACCCTCAGAGTCAGAGCCTTCTCCTGTCAGTAATTTGTTGCTAATCAGCTGTCAGCTCGGAAGCGATGATGAGGTGATCATCGTGGGCGGTGGAAGGTAATGGCCTTAAAAGTCACAGAGTCAATGTCAATGGGATCACTCGGATTCAATCAGGGGCGGCCCGATGAAGGATGGCGCCCGCTGACATTACCACTCATTTTGAGCCCAAGCATCTGGGCCCTAGTAAATAACCATCAGTGGGTGGGTCCGGGGGACAGGTCATTAGCCCTGAGAAAAATAAATATCTCCTCTCTCGCGAAGGCTGCAAGTCATTTAGCACAGACTAGGAAATTTCACCCTAGATTAAGTATGATGAGCCAATATCAGTCAGAGGAGAGGCCATACTGAGCGGCGGGGGGGCGGAGGGTGGGGGTTGGGGGGTTGGGATCTCCTGATGAGACGCAGGGAAAATTTATACTCAGGCTTCGGCAAATGTAATATGATTTTTAAAAGGCGAGGAAGTGTTGGCACAGGGCTGCAGAGGAGCGACAGCACCACTTGAGACTATGTGTTTGATGGTTTGACGGATGGGGGAGAGTTTTTTAAGGGCTCATGTCTTTTGGATTGAAGCTGCTGATTGCTGCTAATCTCTGCTGATATTCTTACATTTTCAAATTTGCCCAATTTAGAGGCAGATATTGAAGAAGAGTGATAGTTTCTGGTAGATTTATATTCCTGTCAGGCTGGGAAAATCATCCCAAACACAAACACAAAGTTGTTTAGAAATTAATAAAAAAAATACTATTTCATCAATAAAAAGACTGAAACTGAAAATGTAAATGTAAAGGTTTCTACATAGCTGTAGGCTTTTAGAGGAAGAAAGTAATAGATAGCCAATATCAAGTGCATTATTTTAGCAAACTAATATAGCCATCTGACCATATTTAAATTAACTTTTTATTTTATTGTTATTGCAAGATCACAAGAAAACTGAGTTCGAAACAACAAAAGAGTTGAAATAATATTAAAAAAAGTAGTTTATATATTAGATTTTGTAAATATTAAATGTATGAAGCGTAAAAAATCAGTGTAGGGCAAAAATGTTTTAAGTAAAATATCCAAAATAAATAAGAAAACATATTTGCTTGCCTTTAAGCGGTGCGTCACCCTATCATTCTGCCTAACAGCCCTGAGAGGTCAAAGGTCAAACACCAGTGACCTTGACAGGAGGAGAGAGAACAGATATGGGACATATTTTGTTGCTGCGCAGTTGAAGGAGTTGTCTAATTGGCTAATTAATGTTGTGGCTGTTACTGTGTTTCCCCCTCTGACCCGGCAGGTCAGGAGCTCACAGCATGAAACAGCTTGAAGGATGTTGCTAAGTTCTTGCATCACACAAGCAGAAACCCTCCCACCTGATGTCACTACTATTTTAAACATTTCTTTCTTTTTGGAGGTTATCTTTAAGACTCAAACTGGGATGTTGTGTTCACATGTTCAGACGCCTCCGCCATCGTCCCAGCCTTACTTATACTATTTTCATAACAGTTAGAATTACAATGTTTTAGCTGTTTATTTTGTGGTTGAATGAGGCTTTAATGTGTCTCACCTGCAACATTATTTCTATGTAAAAGTAAAGCCTGTATTGCTATTTTACACTTATTTTTAATAAATAAAGTAGCCTACCAGGTGTATATTTAATACAATATATCATGTCCGTAGAGCACGACTTCCACCAATAACACCAATGTAAACATTACATCAATATAGCTGTAATTTATAAAGTTAGGTAACGTAGCGTTAAGCATGAAATAACTTGTACTTTACTTTATCTACAAGTACAAGTTATTTGCTTATTAACATTCACATAACCCTATAAGTTATTTAAGATAACAGTAGCTAGTTATGCTAAGGTCATTAGCAACAATTTAAGTGAGCAAAACAACACAGAATAAAAAATGCAAAAACCTAATTGTAATGATTTCAATTTACATTAATTAGTTTGCCAATGACATTAGCATAACTAGCTAATGTTAGCAAACTCGTAAGGACAGTACAAGTTATTTTTCTCTTAACGTTAGCCTAACTTTAGACGTTACAGTTATTAAAATATCAAGGTTGTATTGTTGACCTTGGTGTTATTGGTGGACCTCATGTGGCTTATTCAAACTAGTGAACCACATGCTATCTTATGCTGATGATGTTACACATACAGGCCCAGGATAACACACACATGAAGGACCTTATTTTGTTCAGAATATTTTGTTACAGAAGTCACTATTCATGTCGTCTTACTGCAGTGGTTGTTCATCTTTATGGAGCCAGAACCAACAAGAATCTGTCAAAGTTCACTTATATTTGGTTACATACTTAACTTTTTGACACTTTTGTTGGTTTTAGGTCTCCGTACATCTTTACTGCCATTAAAATCTAATTATACAGCTTCTCTGAGATACATTAAAGTAAAAAAAAAACTAAATTGGTTTTACTGTGTAATAAAACAATGGTATTAACCTAATCTATGGCATTAACAAAGGACAAATGAAGGATAACTTGCACCATGCCCGACACTGTATGCTTTTGACTCTCTATTATGCGTCATCCTTTTGTTCACAGTGTCAAGTTTTGGACGACAGTAGAAGGATCTCCTCTTCTAAAAGTCGTGCACACACTTCATCCGGCTTGACTAATGTAAAGCCATGATGATGCGGAAATGACCCCGGCGGCTTTGAACTGTCATCAATCCAATTAATAGGAGATGGCTTTGAATCCATTACAGCAAATATAATACAAACATTATTATATTAACCTCCAAATCTAGTCTAATTCTATCAACATAATTAATGTAATCCATTTGCAAAGTGCCGGTTTGATGAATAATTAATATTAACACTTAAATATTAAATATTCATATTTGTTCATGTATCTCAATTGTGTTGGAGCGCTGCTGAGGTGCTCTCAGTCAGCTGTATGTGTGTGTGTGTTTGTATAAGACTGACCTCCGTAAAAAACTGACAGCATCAATCAATTCCAGCAAATGCCTAAAAACATAATAAGTTTAAGTAGGGGTCACAAAGTGTTCTAGAGGATTAACAGAATTATGTCATTCTGGAGCAAAGGGGGAATGAGTGCGACATTGTTATAGAGCCGAAATTCTAACTTTGACCCAGCAGCTACGACCTGTTCACTTCCTGTTTCCTACCGATAGTCAACGTTGGTTTCTTTGAACCATGAACCAAGTTGTTTTGTGGCTAAACCAACCAAACTGTAACGCTCGCTGTGTCAGATTTATAGACTGTTTATAAGAAGTGAATGTAGTCAGCGTGACATCACCCATTGGTTTGTGGACTGTGGTTTTGAAGCCTGAAGTTTGGCATTATGGCTGTCGCCATCTTGGTTTAATGGAACCAGAAGAGGGCGGAGCTAAGTAGAACCCAACGCTGAATATGACATTTTTAGGCCATCAAATGTTACTTTCATAAACTGAAAACACACAGTGAAAGGGTTAAAGTTGTTAGAGGAAAACATGGGTACCTCCCAGACCGGACAACGTTAATGACTCTAAATGGAGCATCATTTACTAAATGAACATCATGCTGTATTGAAGAAGACTTGAAACTAGAGATTGAGACCATAAACTCATGTTTACAATGTTTACTGAGGGAATAAATCAAGAGAGAAGTAGTCTTTTTTTTTTGTTACTCAAAAGAAAGAAAAGCACATAATCTGATTTAAAACACCTGTTAAATGCTATTTTAGAAAATTAAAATCAGTTACATGAATTATTAACAACATGGATATACATTCATTGACATTGAAAAAAAAGACCCATTTTTCAGGGATGTAAAAATCTGTAAATTGCGAATGTGGTGCTTAAAACAGAGAAATATGTGTATTTTCAAATGCTCCAACATAAGCGTCTGAATCTAAACCAGTGACATGTTTTCTGACCCGACATGAGAGAAAATCTGAGAATATTTTCCCCTCAAATATTGGCAGCGACTTTGATGCAAAAACATTCATACAGAAAAAAAGCCATTTCCAGTCAGACGCTGGCGTGTTGCAGTCAGAGCTGACTTTCATGGACTCACACTCGGGTTCACCAACTCTCTCTCTCTCTCTCTCTCTCTCTCTCTCCCTCACCTCCCGGGTCCTGGCCATATATCTCCCCTGTCTCTCGCCCGTTGCCCAACACTCAGCAACTCTTGGCGAGGCATCATTAGGTATAATGTACCTCCCCCTCTCTCTCTCTCTCTCTCTCTTTTTCTCCCAGGGATATTTTGGAGTGGGGCGAGCGAGCTGACCTTACTGAAGGGCTCAGACAGCGCTGCCAACTCTCTCTCTCACTCTCTCTCCCCCCTTTACTCCCCTCATCTCCACCAGTGTTTGGTGGGCACACATGGCAACATGGTGATTTACTATTGAAAGCAATGTTACAGCTACCATCAGTGTTATAACTCTCGTTATTGCCTTCATTAAGAACCAGATTGAATTTGAAATACACAAAGACTTTGCTGTGATCAGGTGCTTAATTTGTTTTTTATATACAGTAGTTTTCTGTTGACACACTAAAGCCATTTTTCCCATTGGACCAAAATACCCACTAACAGACACCAACATCTGGCTTTTAACTTTATTGCCAAAGGTTTCAATCGACATTCATTCCCAGGCCATATTACTCTGCAGTAGTCAGAGGATTTTCTATCAGCTCTAGCTCCGATTGGTTGATGGAAACATGACGTTGGGTGAAACACTAATTATTGTCCCTTATCTGGTGCTTTCTTTGTCATCTCAGCCACGAATTCCAGTCTGTTTACATCTAAACAGCGCTCAAACATGGTTCCAAATGAGTCTGCACCGAGTTTGAAGACAAACTGAATAAGTAAAAGATATTAAAAAAAAAAAGTTGCAAAAAGGCGAATCAGGTGTGTTTTTTAAGTGACGTTAGTGACGTGTTTTCATGTTACATTGTTTACGTACATATTGTACTTAGTTTACTGGCATATTTTTAAGCCAAACCATAATGATTTTCTTACCCCAAACAAACCTCACTGCGACTGCAAGCAAAATGTGTTGCCTAAACAAAACCAGGATATAATAATGACATGCTGAAATCTCAAAAATGTCATAAATGTCAATTATATGCCTTCCCATGGGGTAATATAGAACATGTGTAGTGGTTTGAGATGTTTAAAATGTTTAGAGTTGTTGGAGACTAAAACATAGTCCATAAATGAGTGAATATTAGACTTAAATTGGTCAAGTGGACTTCATGTGAATGCTTATGTTGTTTCATGTCTGCTGGACGTTTAAATGGGCAACTTTCAATCAATTGTAAGAGGTGATAATATGTCAGTTTGTTCTGCTGCTCCCCAGAGGCTAAAACAATCAATCAAAATCTATTAATGCTGTTTAGGACGGCTTTGTGAAGCAACTAGTTTGCCAAGTAGCCAACCTCTACCAATGAATGAGAGGGTACTAAAAAAATGGAAGAAAAGTGCATTTTAAGTTTCCATTTGTTCAGTTTGGTTATTTGTCTCCACACATTTAAGTTAAAAACAAAACAATGATATTATTTTAGTCTCCCCTGCAGCTCTACCTCTTAAAAAAAACAAAAGTTCGACCCACTAAAAGTTTTTAGGTATTGCTTGAAAAGACGGTTTTATTCGTCCCCGTGCAGCCTGAGATGATTTATTCCTAAAGGCACTTTGTGAATAAACAAATGCCCTCGTCTCCAACACTCATCACCCTGCCATGTCCAGTGACAGAAACAGGTGCTGGGTCCAGGTGGGCCTGCCAACACAGGAGGGCAGGCATGGAGTCCAGGAGTCCAGAACCAGGACCGATCTCATACCTCCAACACCGCAGAAACCTGTTGCCAAACTCCCTCCACGAAAAGACAAATATACTGACTGAGTGCTTTAAAAGGCAAACTGGGAGGGAGTGTATTTGTTTGTTATGGTGAAATAATAAACTAGAGGGGGCGAATTATCCCCAAGTTTGAATCTGTGTGTGTGTGTGTGTGTGTGTGTGTGTGTGTGTGTGTGTGTGTGTGTGTGTGTGTGTGTGTGTGTGTGTGTGTGTGTGTGTGTCAGCGTAGAGGCTGATGAACCCTGCCTGGAAGACGATCATTAGTGAGTCAAATACCAGCACAAATGGCCGCCCGCGATAATGGCTGACATTCATCTATGTCTGAGTCTCGTCCAACTCGCCGCTTAACGCTCACACAAAGAGGGAGCTGACGAGCGGGAAAAAATAAATAAATAAACAAAAACAAACTTTGTGGAGGAAAGAGTCCAAACTCATCTCCAAGTACGAACCTTTGTCAATTCACACACGTTAATATTAACTTTTTAAACCGCAGTTAAAGTGAGTGGACTTCAGATTAACCCTACATGACTTGGAGGCAGAAAAGTGTTAACATCTAAAATAGATCCAACAAAATATTCCTCTGAGCGGAGAAGAATCCTGTTTGGTGAAGTGGTGCAAAAGGAAGGAAATTAAAAAAAGGCCTGTTGCGTAACATTTTAACACTCACCCACTTTGGTGTGATCAATCGGGAGCCCGTGATCGGTCCGTCCCTCTGCCCCCCCATCTGTTATTGCAAGTGCTGTCCATATAACAGGCGCCTGTCAATTTCGCCTGCTTTTTTATTGACTCATCCCTCTGAGCCACTAAGGGGGAGGGGGTGAGGGGGGGTTCGATCACAATTATCATTTTTTATGAATACATTTTCATGAATATATTAGCGTTCTCCCCAAACCGCCGCCGCCGCCCACCACACACGTACACATACACATTTGGTGGAGTGTTGTTTTTCTCACAGTTAATCAGTGGCCAGATAAATCAGAGGCCATATTTGCGGTCCATCTGCTGGGAAGGTGCAGCGGGGCTCCAGACGCCATTCAAACATGCTGGACAATAACAGGAAGTGGAGAAGGCGGCACACAGGCGTTGCAGCCATCACACTTCTCTGTTCACTATGTTCTGTCCATACAGATGTCAGAAGTTTTTTTTCTGGAACAGAACACAAATAACTTTTTTTGGGTTTAGAGCTATTGATTATTTCACCAGTTAATACTTTGAAGAGTAACTTAAACCCCCAAAACCACTTTTTTGAAGCCAAAAACTAATGTAAATGTGCATTTAGTAGTGTTGTTGATGAAGTCAGGTCATAATCTTGGCATTTAAATGCAAAGTTTTTTAATTCTACATGTTGTGTTCATAGACTTTATATGAAAAGTGGACGTAGTTTTGTGGACTGTTGGTTGAAGCCTCTAGTTGGTGATTTTACGTCGCCTTCTTGGATTACGGCAGTTGCCATGTTGTTTTTTGCGCAGCCAATATGGAGGACTCTGATAGCTGCAGCAACCTGTCAATCACAGTAAGCCCCGCCCTAAAGCATCCCCTGCTTTATGGTCTGTTTGACTCTAAATGGAGCATCATTTACTAAATGAACATCATGCTGTATTGAAGAAGACTTGAAACTAGAGATTGAGACCATAAACTCATGTTTACAATGTTTACTGAGGGAATAAATCAAGAGAGAAGTAGAGTCATTTTCTCATAGACTTCTATACAAAAAAGTAGCCTTTACACTTTCAATTTGTCGCAAATGCTTATTGCTAGCTTCACATTGCTAGCACTGATGCTAATTGCTCGCATACACATCGCCCTATTTTGCATTTATTCTTTGATTCACAAATATTGAAAAGAGTTTATACTAATATTCTGTAAATGTAGGATGAAAGCATGGTGGAATAAGCAAGCAAGCTAGCTAACAAGCCCGTCCCTAAATGAATGGAATTAAACAATTAAATGCTTCATTCACACACAATTCCCGTCACAATACAATGTGTAGGTCCCAGACTTTCCCAGACAGATGGAAACCAGAGTTAGATGTTAATGGTCAAAAATAGAAAAAGCATTTAGTAGCAGAAATCCCAAAGTTTGCCACCAAATTCAAGCTTTTCAATTACAGACATTTACTGTATTTCTATATATTTTGCTAACAAATAGAAGTAAAATCATAACTTCTTTCTATCCTTAATCATACATATGAATAGATGACTTGGAAGAAACAGTGGAAATAGAAGAAAAATCAAACAACCAGGGATCAGGTACAGGATATTGTTGCTAAAAATAAAAAAGAGCACCTCCACCGGTGAGTCTCTGAAACTCTGGATAAAGACCCAAACGGTAGTCGGGTGCTTTGTTATTCCAGATGGCTTTATGGGTCATGAAAGACTGATTCAGGCGTCACTTTAAAAAGTGCTCGTCGACCGGCCTGCCTGCCGTCGGACCGCTCCTCTCCCTTAAAAAACTCGGGGAAGCACCCCATCAATTATTTGCTAAGCAGCCATACTGAAGATCTCACTCTGAACAGTGTGTGGGGACGGCAGCCCTGTCAGCGCGGTGATGGATGCACTGGAGGCTCACGCTGCCACAGCACGCCTCTCTGAGGGTCGGCAGCTGCACCGAGCCTCAGCCGTCTGTGTGTGTGTGTGTGTGTGTAGAAAAGCAACACAGAAACACACACACACACACACACACACACACACAGGGATGCATGCACAAACACACCTGCACATATGCAAACCCACATTTGCATAAACACCTTCTCTTATACACACATAGTGACACAAACATAATACAAATGTAGAGAAACTATAAACAAGTAAGGCAACGTAACTAAGTACTTTTACCCAAGTACTTTTTTTTACTTTATACTCCTAATCCACTACATTTCGCATGTACATCAAATAAAGCAGTTTTTAATTTGTATCAATAAAAACATATTAAATAATAAAATATGATAAATTACAAAATAAATAAATTGTTAAAATTAGTTCCTCTTCAACCAGCTACAATATTTTAATACTGCCTATATGTTAACGCATACAATAATGTAATGACACTGATACTTTTAAGTACATTTTGTTGCTAATATGCATGCACTTTTACTGAAGTAAACATTTGAGTACTTACATAGTTATACAACAATGTTATTTTACTTAAGTAAATCATTTGGATACTTCTACGACTGCTAAAAAAAGTAGTGACACACACATAAAAAGACTCAAAAAGATACATAAAAGCATGCAGAAAAAGTTTACAAAGTACAAAAAGTTCATTAAACAAACAGCAAACAACAGATAAATACAAAAATATAAAAACAAAATTGCACATATGCAAACCAAAAAAACGTCTCGTCTTATACACACATAGCGAAACACTAAAAACAAGCAGAGGAAGGTTATTTAAGAACATTTACCCAAGTAAAGTACTCTTTTTTGAGATATTTGTATTTTATTTGAGGATTTCAATTATATCTTACTTTATACTCCTACTCCCCTTAATTTAAAATGTACTGTTAATACTTCAGTTTTAATGTATTTTTTTGTATGTTTTAAAGAGTTTACATGTTCACACAGAGAGAATAATGATTCAAAAGTAAACTAATGTACATAATGAGTTTTGACACTTTTAAATATGTGTTGTTGCTAATACTCATGTACTTTTACTGAAGTAAACATTTGAGTATTTGGATAGTGTGGTAATGTTATTGTTAATAAACTAAATGATTTGTATACTTCTACTACTGCTAGAAAAGATATGAAAAACAAAAAAGACCCAAAAATGACACATGAAAGCATGCAGACAAAGTTTACAAAGTACAAGAAGTTCATGAAACAGAAAAGTACAACCATAAAAAAACATCACAATATAAAGGTTTGATTTGTAAAATCATCTTAACTCCGCACAGCTGCAGACCCAGCGGAGCCTGAGCGACTAATTACACCGTTTGCCACTTTAATGTCCAACGTAGCCATTGAGGTTTCAATCGGGCCCGTGGAGAATTAATAGAGCATTAATTAACATGCGCTAATTAGCTAATAACGTGTTAATTAAATCAGGTATTTAAAGTTCTGAGACGTGTAAAGCTTATTCTACCATGAACGTGTAAAGAGAGAGAGAGTGTTAATGCACATGCATGATGCAGCAGAGGACGTCAGCAGAGTCAATACAAATGTCACGGTGTCCGTTATAATCCGACCCGCATCGCTCCATTGGGGTTTCCCTTTTTGCGCCATTGTTATCCCCTTAATAATAATAATAATAATAATAATAATAATAATAATAATAGCTTTATTTATACAGCAACTTTAAAAAACAGAGTTTACAAAGTGCTTTGACGGACAAAGCAGGAAAAGCAAGGCAACAAAACAACAGAAAGCTCCACAAAACTATAATATTTATCACGGTAAAACCAATAGATACGATAGAAATAAACTATCAAATAAAATAAATAAATGTAAAATAATATAGTAAAATAATTTAGTAAAACCAATAGCAAAATAAAGCATTAAAGCGACGACATCACATAAAATAAATGTAAAAATGGGTTTTTAGAAGTCATTTAAAAGAGATTACTGGTTCTGCGAGCCTCATCTCCACCTCAAACCCTTAACAAGTCTCATTTCTTCTCCCGTACGATCAGCTGTGACAAATTAACAAACGCTTTCGGATCAATGTTCGCCGTGTGGTTGCTTAAACTCATAGATTCTACTGAGCCGGATGGAGAATGGCAGAAAGCCAATAGCTGAGCTCGTCTTTAAGGTCCAGATCAGTGAATTACTTTGATAGTTCTCCTAATGTGAAATCAATACACCTTCCTCCACTTACCAGTGTAAAACGCTTGACCTGAGGATTGACTCTTTTTTGATTCCCCCCGACTCTCTTTGTCTTCTAAGGAATGGCTCCGTAAGTTTGAAGACAGCTTTTATTTTTGTGGTGATACACAAGGTTATATCAGGAGATGTAGGGCCTTGAGTCTGGATAGTCTGGGCTCAACCTCAGTACCAACAGCACAAACCAGAGAGCCTTAAAAGACCATTTGTAGAGTCTAGATACATTTATTGGTGGGCATCTCATGATGTGCCGCTATATCTCCTGTGGTTTCTGTGTTTTTGACCCTATTTTATAACCTGGCTGCAGATATTTGATCCCATTGAGCATTAAGCTTTGGTGTACAAACAAAATGTACCACGAAGAACGCAAGAAGACAAGTGTAACCGGCAAAACGGCAAAATGAAAATCCTCAATGCCGAGCAGGGATTGTAATGAACTTAACTTTCATTTTCATGGACTACTTTATTCCCTTTATACAAGCCCTGTTAAGAAAGAAGTCAAGTATGTAATGCATTATAAAGAAACGCAGGTTGAATGTCCTGCAAACAATTTGATTTGGCTGCAAAATGTTTACTCAAATGTAGATTTTTAACTGATACCATTCGAGTTCTTCCACACCAAACTGGGACACCTTTTTCTTTGTGCACACATACATTTCCATCTTTAGAGGGACAAAGACAAACCATTTCCATAAAATTGGAAGCCAACAATTGTCTAAAATATTATCTTATAATGCAGCATTAAGATTTCCCTTCATCTTAAGGTCCCAAACCATAAACAGTACACCAACCTTGGGATGCACAAACTTCAACCTTATACAAAGCAGCTAAATAAATAAACTAAAGGCCTCTATATGAGACGCTTCTGCATGATGCACAATGTGAACAAACTAGGGATATACTTTATGCTAATGAAAGTCCAGTTCGGTCACTTCACTTCCTGTTCACTGGTTACAAAAAAAGCCAAAATGGCGACGCCAAACTCCAGGTCACAAACCGCAGCCTACAAACCAATGAGTGACTTCACTATGACTACGTCCACTTCTTATATACAATCTATTTATTCTCAAGGTGTCAAAGTTGGCAAGAAAAACCCCACTGTATATATATATATATATATATATATATATATATATATAGTACCAGTCAAAAGTTTGGACACACCTTCTCATTCAACTACTTTGAAGAATCTAAAATATAAAACATATTCTGGTTTGTTGAGCATTTGTTTGTTTACCACATAATTCCATATGTGTTCCTTCATAGTTTGGATGTCTTCAATATTAATCTACAATGTAGAAAAAAATAAATAATTGAATAAGAAAGTGTGTCCAAACTTTTGACTGGTACTGTATATATATATATATATATATATATATATATATGAATGAATACAAAATCAGGAGTTCATTTAGGAGAAATCATCGTTTTGTTGGAGGTCACATCTTCTACAAGGTGAACTGAGAAGTTCCCCAGAGATCAGAGACATCACAACATCATGTGATATGAAAAATCTGCTTAAAATCAATTCTAGTTTTTTTCCTCCCCTGATAGATCCCTTTTTAATAAACCCTCCTCACATCCCCTTGACCCCGACGTGTCACCAGTCTCCTCCTCCCTGTCCGTCCCTCCCTCCCCCCTTCACTCCCACATCACCTCACCCTTTAAAAAAAGGAAGGAAGGCCACAGATCAATACGTTTGATGGGGGGAGGCAATAAGCAGCCCCTATTAAGTGACAAAGGTTTACTCTGTAACAGCTGGGCTGGCGCGGGAGCCGAGCTTGTCTGACTAATGAATCGTGAAACAATCAGGCAGTAGCCATTTGTGTTTAGATCTGTAAATATGGCGCGGTACAAGTGCCAGACCATCGCTGGCACTCCAGCTGGGGCCACAGATGGTCTGGATTGGAGGCGAGGCGGTGGGCAAACCGTTAGCTCCTCCGGCTCCACACCACGCCGCCGCACCTCCTCTGTCTCTGAGTGACAACTTCACTTTCGCGCTAACTTAGCCCGCCTGCCCCACATTGGGAGCCAAAATTTAGGTTTTGATAAAAAAAAAAAAAAAAAAATTGACAGCTCCTGAATGGGAGCCCAGCCGATGAGCAGTCTTGCTGCAAATCCAGCAGAGGGAACCGAAGAAGGGAGGGGGGGTCTAGAGAGAGCCCCGGTGAAAAAAAAAAAGAAAAGAAGAGCAATGATGATCCTGCTATTTAAAGACATGATCAACCTAATTAACCTTGGGATGCCAATGACTAATTCTGAGGTGGCTGGTCCACCACGAGAGGTGGAGGCCTCATAAATCTCACTAATAAGAAGCGCTTATTATCAAATAGGATGGAGCACAGGACATTATTTGGCGGAAGATTTAGGATACTGTATGTGATGGTTCTTATTGTTTTAAACATGGGAGTTTCTTTTTACTTATTTAATATTCTTTACTGTTTTTACTGCTTATTTGCTTATTTATAATACTTGTTTTTTACCATGTCTCTTGTTTGCACTATACTCTCTGCTGCTGTAAATCCTGTAAATTTCCCCACTGCGGGACTAATAAAGGATTATCTTATCTTATCTTATTTCAACCCAAACAGCTGAATAAATACAGAAATGTCAAATAGACAAATAAGAATAATTCAAAGACCCTTTTGTCATGTAGCCACAGCGCTACGTAAAATGATCTTCCAGGCACATTCTAGTGAGGTAAATGTAAAAAAAAAAGAAAAAAGCTTATTGGTACAAAGCCATTACAATGCCCACCAAGTCTATTAAACCGAATGGCAGACGTTGTTTACAACCCCGACCGCTTCTGCAAACCGCCACCATTATCGCTGCATACTGATGTGAGCGTCAGCAGCAGGACTGGCTGTGTTAGAGCTAAACGTTTATCAGCGTCTCTAAAGGGTCGGTGACCTGCTGAATCACCAGAAAGGCAGGTTGTCTTCATTACTTCCTCCACCGGGATATTGGTTCCATGAACGCTGCACATTCAGACACGGTGAACGTTTGTTTTAACAAAATACTGGCTGATTAAAAGTCAAACTTGTCATGATAAAAGACTTAAAAGTGGTTAAATCACATTGCAAACTTTGCTAGAGTGTTGGGACAGTATTTATGATTGTTTGAATAGTTAAAGGAAAATAAAAATACATTTTCTGGTTTTCGTCCTGTGCCTCCATTAATTGACGAGATATGTCTTGGAATATGACAAATATATATATATATATATATATATATATATATATATATATATATATATATATATATATATATATATCTCATGAGACTAGTTTATGTGTTGCATTAGCAGCAGAGCAATTCTGTTTTCTGTTCTGTTTGGATGTTAGTTGATAAGCTTGATATCTTTAACCTTAGGAGATATTTACACATATGCATGCATATATATATATATATATATATATACATGCATTTACAGGTACAGATAGAGATTCATTCTTAAATTTGAAAAGCAAGAAGGATAATAATAATAATGCAATAATGCAATAAAAAATATTTTTTAATAATAATAATAATAATAATAATAATCCTAATAATCATGATACAAAAATATTGATAACGAGCAAATTAAGAAAATTAAAAAAAATAAAAAATAAAGATGTAAATGGAGGGGGGGGGGATTTTAGACTATGAGGTTAAAGTGAATAATAACAATCTCAAAAGCTACTGTTCTAACCATACTAAAATAAAAATCATCCGGCACATGTTTCCCATAATTGTCTATTACTTTGGCTATTTTTGATTGAAATCCAAGTGCAGCTAAAACATTTCTAAATGTTTTCTATTCATTAGAAAAAGTATTAAATTCAACAGTTTTTAGTTCATTCTGCATTAAAGCTCTGTTTTTTTGTTTCATATTGCTTTAAGACTCACATATAAAAAGTAGTGACTGCTAGACCTATAGCGGTCAATCGCAGTTCAACGAATATTGAGTGTTTTAAAACTGCATCTACCTTAAATTACTTTTACGGTCCATTGTTTACATCATTTTGTCAAACCACATATATAAGAGCAGCTTTTACAATAATAATAATAATAATAATACTAATGGCACCCAGTTGACATTCAGATGTTCTCCTGGGCTCTGGTGTCTGGACGTTCTGCTCTGTGCTGCAGGGATATTTATGGTCATCTAAATGTGCATGAGCAGGTCTGCAGAGCCTTTAGTTCCACAGTGGTAATAATGCCAGAAACCAGACCTGCTGTCCTTGGCCCCCCCTTTAACTCCCGTGAATGCAAACCTAGGCAATGGAACTTTTTTTGTGCAACGTTAACTGTCACGACCTGCGGCGGCGGCGGGCGGCGGCTGGAAATGGCTTAACTAAACTGTCAGATCTAATAAAGCCAATAAAGGGATCAGATAAATGTTTATTACATAGTGGGAAAAGATCATTTCTGGACAGAAATTGAGGATGACCTTTCTGGATAATTCCTCGCCGCCTTCACCCCCCGTCCTTTGTCCCCCCCCTTCTGCTGGATAAATCACTGGGTCCCTTTGGTTTCACGGCTGATGGAGCCCTGCTGACGTGGGATTGTTAAAACCATCGCTAGCTCTTCTTTCTTTGTCTCCCCAATTACAGGAGCCCTCTGAGTCTGAATGCCACCTTAACGTACAGACATAGCTGCTGCTACAGTCAATACACATGTAATACTAAAGTCTAAATTCCATTTTAAATCAATCTCTGCTGCATTTGTGCAACATCAGTGTTCAGAAATTTGAACTTAGAGGCTGTTTCATGTAGTCTTGTTTGCAGAGGAACTAGTTTTCCACTTCTTTTTTGTTAAAATAAGCCTAAACCCATAAATTGTGGTCGTACTGCAGGATGTACGCAATATAAATGCATGAAAAACAACTTATACAAAGGATACAACTACACATTTTGATACAGGAGTTATATAGAAGAGTCATAAGAAGATAACTGTTGTTGTTTATGTAAATACAGCAAAATCAGGTGGAAATGGACGTATATTGGTGTATCTATAGAGATTAAAGGGTTGCTAAGAGATTCAAATTTGTTATACCGAACTAAATGTATTTATTATAGTTAGGTGGCACATATGCTATTAAGACACTCTGTAAAGAAGCATTGATTGATTGTTTTTGTTCACTTGGGGGCGGAAGAACAAGCTGAAAACACAACATTGACGAAGACGTATCTATGGATACTTTCTTTAGTTTAACATGTTAGCAAATAATTGTCTATTGGAATTAGCTCAAGTTTCTGAATTCCTGTAAAGGTAAGTCCAATATTCATGGTTGAGAAGGGACCTGCTACACCTACTGTAGGTTAAAGTTAATCTATTTGCATGTTTTATTACAGATGTGAATACAAGAAGTCGACGCTGACCTCTAGTGGCCGAAGTGATAATGATGCGAGAAAAGGAAGAAGTCAGGTGACGCAGTTTAAAGAGTGACAAAGTCCATGTAGGGAGGAGGTCGGGGTGGATGGTTGGGTCAAACAAACACAGACCTTTGTTCATGCTCTGTGTGAAAAAGTCATGACTCATTTATTCAATCGTACTTTTGTAACGTTACTTAATAAGGCTACGTAACAAGTATCTTTTCCTAAACCTAACCAAGTAGTTTTGTTGCCTAAACCTAAAGTTATTTCACTCATGTGAGGTGCAGTTTGGCCTGTCTGAAGCATTAGCAGGGATAACTCCTGACCATCGTCCATTTATATAGCTGACAACATTGAAAAAATTGTGTTTTTGCTCTGGTTTGGTCTCCACCAACCCAAATATCTAGCTCCTTAGCCGCTAGATGTTCTACTTTCTGATGTATCAAGCCGCAATCCCAGATGCATCACCCACGTGCTTGTACTCATACATGTTACCATGATAACCAAATGGTCTTGGCTAATTCTATCAAATACATCTGGGACAGTTTTCTCAATTTAATATTAGTTTAGCTTTTGAATTAATTAAAAATCACATTTCTGCTTTAGAAGTTGATCTGCTAGCTTTCACACAAGACAATTTCTGGATTTCAGGCTTTTCTCTTCGGATTATTCACTAAAATACTTTTTGTTTATGTCAAAGAAGCTTTAGCTTTAGGTTTTTGTGCGATGCAACTTGTGGGACATGAAGACACATTATTACTGGACTATTGTAAAGTTTTAACAGATCTGCCAAGTTAAGTCCAAGTGAACAAAGTCAAAAAGCACAAGCTCAGTGTTATGACATTATTAATGTAGGAGGAGGGTGGAGGGGGGAGGTTGGGGGAGTGTTATAGTTCAAACCGATGTAAAATTAAAGCCGTACACAGAAAACCTGTAACACTCATCAAATATGGATGACGACACCTTCCCCGCCTCGTGGGTTCACATCAACAGATGTGGCGTGATGAGATCAGGTTGGGGGGGGGGTTTGAAGATGCTTCCCCCTGTCCTCCCCCTCCCTCCCCCCGCCCCTCCTTGGCCTGTCCTCTGAGCTACATGTGGCATGGCGGCCCGTCGCTTCCTGTGACAAGCCAAGCTGTCCGCTGACCACTTCATTTTTGATGTTGGCAGGCGAGACCCGAGCAGCGGCGGCCAACGTGTGTGTGCGCGCTTGCACGACAAACACACACACACACACACACACACACACACACACACACACACACACACACACACACACACACACACACACACACACACACACACACACACACACACACACACAGTGGGTTCAATGCAACATCATCCAAGAAGAAGAAGAGTTTCCAAATGACCAAACACAGGCTGTTTGATGAGTGTTTGCTTCGCCTCGTCTTTGTTTTCTCTCCGTCTCCGTCTCAGAAGTCCATCATTGTTTCTCTGTTTATCTTTTCCTCGCCTTTTCTTTCTCCTCCTTTTTGATATTTATATTTCCTGTCTGCCTTGGCCGTTGTTGTTTTTTCTCTCTTTGTTTAGGAAGCATTTTCTATGTATTTTTTCCTCTTGATATTGTCTGTCTTGTTTTACTTTCTTTAAGACTTTACTTTTTCTTTGCGTTGTCTTTCTGTCCGTCGTGTTTTTCTTTCTCTTTCTTTAAACTCTGAGTAAATTTCTGAGTAAAGTATTTTAATAATGGCCATTCATACACAAAGTGAGTATAATAATTTAGTTTTTGGTGTTTCCTCTCCATCTTTATAGTGAATTTCATTTTATTTTCTTACTTTATATTGTCAGTCTATAAAGGGTTTGTCTTCTTTTGATATTGCTATACTGTCTTTTTAAATTATTTTTCTATATTGACTTTGTTATTGTCTGTTGGTCTTATTAGTTCGATGATTTTTCTACTTTTGTTTCTTTCTACGTCTATCTTTTTTCGGGGAGTCTTACTTTAGTCTGACGCCCTTTCCATTTTTTGTCCAATGAGTATTTTTCCGTATTTTCTGGCTGTGCAAATACAAATTGAGCAAAATAATACCGCATCCACTTTTGTTGTATAAAAGCCTCTTACTATTTAATTTTAACTTCATTTGAAAGGTGACATGCTCCTCTAAGGGTATGATGAAATGAAAAACAAAATAATGAAACTTAAATTACAATCACAGTTAATTTAGCAACATCTTTTTTTGCAGTTTTACCATATACTTTTTCCTGCTTTCTCTTCTGGAATCTAAATGATCAGCTACTTCTTCAGCTTTATAAACTATTTAAAAACTCTTGAACTACCTGAAAATGTTTAGTTTTTCATTGGCTCCGGAAAACAATTCAGAGATATGTGATTTTATACGTTTAAACATTTGTACGTCTAGCAGTTGAACTTGCTCTTCTTCTTCTATGTTATTACTCTTCTGTCTCACACAGAAGACACAGTGTCCCATTCAGATCCACTGGACATCTACACGCTTTTCCTCTGCATCAGTGTAATAGACTGATGTGAGCTTAAAGACATGACAAGGCCCCTGTATAAGGTCAGACACACATTACATGCCGGGTCAGGTCGGTGCTACCAAGCTGGGTTCATGATCTGTGTGTGTGTGTGTGTGTGTGTGTGTGTGTGTGTGTGTGTGTGTGTGTGGCCGTATAGAGATGGAGCCCATTAGATGTGATCACTGGCCTGTGAGATGTTGTATCACTTTAATTAGCGGGGGGCTGAGGGCCACGGCGGCGTGAGGAGATGGGGAGAAGGTTGATTGTGTTTTAGTCATTGCCTAAAGCCACGGACAACCCCTCCCCCCTCCCCCTCCTCCCCCCTCCCCCTCCTCACCCCTTGCTCTCCTCCCCTACCGGATGTAAAAAGTTTTGCTTTACTCTGAAGGCCTTTTGTGAAAGTGGCTGATGACAAGAAGTTCTATTTTGATGTCGACACGTTTGTTTTAGTCTTTTGGGAGGGAAATATATATTTTTTTTATTCCAATATTTTAATTCACACAGACATTTAAATATCCCCTTTTTCCTTTTTAAACTCACAACATCTTCTTTAATTGCTGCCACAGATCTGTCAGAGGAATCATCCTCCTCTTCATTTTGAAAAAAAACCGGGCAAAACTTTAAACGCCGTCACGGCATCTTGAATAAATTGGGAAATAAAGGAAGTCTGTAGATAACCGCGGTGAATCAGAGCACGCTGAATGCACCATGGCGATGAGCAGAGACGGAGCAGTAGAGAGCAGGGATGGGGATTCTGGGTAATTGGACACATTGTTCCCGTTGTGGAAGCTAATGAAGTGATGCAACTGAAAGGATGATTCTTCGGGATTGGTCTTAAAAGTAATTTCAGCAGCTTGTAGTTCATATCAATAACAATAATCAAGTGACATCATAAGATTTGTTGCAAAATAACACAATGTACCAGTTAAATACATTTAATCAAGCATAAAATGAAAACAAATTCACATAATATTGATGGATAATGCTGAAAGTACTCATGCACCAATTTCTTTTTATGTTGCAGAAATAACCACAAATTAATGTAAGGATTTCCCCCCACGTTGAGTTGTTTTTCTAAATTGCATTCCTACATTCCAGAAGTGTTAAAAAGTCAAAAAAACACGTAGCTTCACATGAAAAATATGATAGATGTTAAAGGGATAGTATTGCATGTATTGTTTCTTGTGGAAATAACCAATAATACCATGTAATAAAAGGAATTCGTATCATTTATTTGGTCAACAGCTTCCTCCAAATACAAAAAGCAGCTTTCATAATAGAGCGACCGAGTCCTCACCATGAGCAGTAACACGCTGTAATACATGTTGCAATGATTTCCTGTCAGAGGTCACGTTCAAAGAAACACGCGTACACACCAGGAGAAGTAGTGGAGATTGATGTCAGAGGTGAAAATCACTGGACTGTAGTCCCCTAATGGGCGGTGTCACATCCCATGTTTCTCCCTCCGTTAAGGGTGCAGGGATGTGGGATTGGATGGGAACACATTTGATGGTGGGCGTTTCCGCGGCTCTTTATTACCCTCATAAAAGTTTACACCACCGCCATCTCTTACCATCCATATTGACAGGAGTTTTCACAGAAAAGCGCACCAAAAAAAAAAGGAAAGGAGATCATCTTCCAGCCTTAGGTGCAACATACCCTTGTAATAGGCCAAGGAAAATATAGACTTATGGAGAATGAAATGGGGCATGAATGACCATAAGCGTGAAGACAATTACACCCTTCGGAAATCGTATATTTGTGAAGATAATTTCTGGAGGAGGCGGCGCGGTCGGAACCTGGCGGGGTTACAGTATCTCCTCTCTCTCTCGCTCGCTCTCTCTCTACGCTTGAACTCTCCTTGAACTTGACGGGATCGCCGTCGCTGGAGTGCGACGCGGCTATCTGCCCCCCTGCATCTGGTTATTTTAGCTCCAATTTGCTGCCTAATGCCACGATTACCCTGATCTATGGCTCGAGTCACCCCTTTAATGGCTCCGTGTCAAAATCAGCACATTTTGCAGAACCGCGGAAAAAGGGCCCGAGAGGAAGTCCTGACTTTGCTCCATTGACGGCCTGATTGACTTGTGGAACTACTTTTTCTGTTACGTGACCGGCCAGATGAACCAGAAGTTAAGGGCAGACAGAATCACTGGACGGATAAAAAGGAAATAAAACGTCTACAGTCTCCTTTACAAACGTCATAATGTTTGTAATAATGGCCCAATGTACGAGACTGATTATGGTTAATAAAACTATAAAAATGGAGAATGAGATAAAATAAAACTAAATCACTTCTTCACTTTCTCCCCCTCTGATATTAAACAGATTATTTTATTATTTCTATATAGAGCTGTATCATTGATTGTAATTTTAACGCCACATAGATGCCGGTCTACACCTGCTTTCAGGGGATGTAGATATTTAGCCAGCAGCACTGTTAGCTGTGAGTGCAGACTCGCCTTCGACATGTTGAGAGCCGTTAAAAGGCAATCGAATGGCTCCCAATTTTATATTTTGCAACTTTAAAAAAGATGTTAAAACAATGAGTACATGCATATCAAAACAAACAAACTTGCACCTTCCTAGTGGATGTAGTTTTTCAGCCAGATGCATGGATGTGTTTACTCCTGCAGCATCGCTAGCTATTAGCGCCGACTCGCCTTGTCATGTTGAGAGCCGCTAAAAGGCAATCGAAATGCTATAAATTTTGTATCTTGCAACTTTTAAAAAGATATTAAACAATGGGTGAATGCATATTAAAACAAACAAAGTTGCACCTTTCTAGTGGATGTGGATATTAAGCAGTTGCATGGATGTGTTAACTCCTGCAGCATCGTTAGATATGAACGCCGGCTAGCCTTTGACATTTTGAGAGCTGTTGAAGGGCAGTCGAAATGCTCCCGATTTTGTATTTTGCTACTTTAAAAAAGATCTTATAACAATGGGTACATGCATATCAAAACAAAAAAACTTGCACCTTCCTAGTGGATGTAGATATTGAGCCAGATGCACGGATGTGTTTGCTCCTCACAGCTCATAAAGCTTGATGGATTCTCTGCATGATTATGATCCGAGTATGGTCCCTTTGGATAAGAGCCTAAAATGTAACATTCTAATGCGAGATATTATGCATCCGTACCAACATGCTGCAGCGTGGAGAGAGAGAGAGAGAGAGAGTGAACTCCACTTTGGCTGCAGCAGAATCCCCCCCCCTGAAGTCCACTCCATCACGGCGTGGCTCTCTGCCCTCGCTGTGCCGTGACTGGGACAAGGATGAGTGGCGGTAAAGGACAAACTCATGGACACCAGTTGGGCTCCCAGAAACCAGGCACACATTATTACCCAAACGACGGAGATGCAAAAAAAAAAAAAAAAAAAACAGATGGCCGCTCCCCAGCAAGACATTAGCGGCGGAGATTTGAAAAACATCTTGAAGCCCCCTGTCGCCACTCGGAGGCTGCGGTCAGGAGGCTAATGTGCAGAATAGTAAAACATGGGAGTAAATGGTACAATGAGCTGCGATAAGAACAGCAGCTGTCCGAAATTACAATGAACTGCATGCTGCAAAGTATTTATTTGGGTCCAAGATGTGTCATTGAAAAGGCCAATTGTCTGCCGGTGCACGAGGAAACTGCTGAGGCTTTGAGTAGAGCAAAGATGACGTTACTGAGATGGAACAACAAGCAAAACCTACGAATATATATGGAGATAAGTCATTAAGGTCAAACCTGAGATGTACTAAAACTGAACTAATTATCTACAGATGTAGGGTACTTTTATCCCAGCTATTATGGTATTTATTCCTCAAATTTTGGTGCAGAAAGGCAGATAACTTTTTACCAGTTTATTTCAGCAAAATGACTTATATGTGCCTAAAATGTCAAAATACAATAATTTCTCCAGCGTTTTCAGCTGTTTTTTTTTTTACCATTCTTCTAAATGTTTATTGAGAGTATGACAAAAGAACTCAAGGTTCACTAACTAGCTTTTTTCCAGAGCTTTCATGTTTCATCAGGATGTGGTTGAAAACTCCAGGGAAAAGCCAATAAATGGACCTTGAGTTGAGTTTATTTTGTCAAACTACTGTTATCACCACGGCCTCCTAAAAGGCTGCATTGTCAAATACGTTTCGAGGTAAACATATATTCTCACGAAACATATTTCTCTAGAATAACGTTTGTTAAATGGTATCACAAATTGTGTTTCTAATCACAGTCCACAGAAGTTCATCGGTCAAACAAACACAGGACTCTCATCCAGCAGACCTGTGTTTGTGTTATGTGTAAAATCAAAAGTTGGAGTTTACTTATCTTAACGTTATATTAAAAGTTTTACGTTGCATACGTACTTGGGCAACAAGCAGATTTATTTTAAGCTAAAAAACAAGTTTTTTACCAACATAATCAGGTAGTTTTGTGGCGTTTTTGTTTTGCATTGTTTAAATTCTTTAAATTTTTAAAACTGCGACCATAATTCATAGGAAAATACATTTCCCACGAAATGCAGTCTGGTTGTATGGGACGTCATTTTTAAGCGACATAGCTGCTGTTTCAAATTCCAATTTCTTTCAAAATCTGCTGCTAATCTTTAAAGAGAGTTCATGTCAATTTTATGATGTAAAACAAATGTGTTTCTAGTAATATCCCGCTGAAGTTTGGGAGTCCGCTGTTGGTGTCCAAAGTGAAACCAAAAGTCGGCATTGACTTATTCACACTTCACAAGTTAAACGTAACATTAATAACAGAGATAAGATAACAAACATTCTTATTTTAAGCCAAACCATGTAGATTTTTCTAAACCTAACATTTTCGTTTTGTTTCTATTGACATCTTTTATAACGTTTTTGCGAACGTAATCTGGAAGAAAATACGTCATTTTTATGGGACATGGATGCCTTTTCCAGTGTAAAATATGAATTTACAAGTCTATTTCAAACTCTGCTGCTACATTTCCTATCAATCTAACCACCAGTTTAAAGAGGTCTACAGTATTTCAGTCTGTCTACATATTCAGACTATTAACCTAAGTATTCTGTTCCTTTTCTTTAAGTGAATACTTGGATTTATACTTTTATAACTACAATACAAGCACCAACATGCCTTTGTCCTTTTCTTAGATTCTTTTACTTATAAAAATGAATAATAATCACTGCTGGCCTGATGTAAACATCCAAACAGCAGGAAGCACACACACACACACACACACACACAAATAAGAAAAAAGACAGAACCCAAGGTGACACGTGTGGTTGTCTCCGGTCCGGCGGTGGTGCAGCGGGGGTGATATTTGTGGCGTCGGTGTCAGGAGACCTGTGAACAGAGGGTTTGGCTATTCCTGGACATATTCTCTCCACCTGCGCCTGGAGAGCACTGGGTTGGCATTTCAAACTTTATCACCTGTCACACGAGAGACACCGGCTGCTCTGGAGAACACTGCTCCTCGCTCTCCCCCCCTCCACCTCCCTCCACCCCTCCACCCGCGAGACATCACACCCGTCCTTGGAAGTCGTGCTTGGAAAGAAAAGACAGAGATTTCCCAGCCGACGTCCATATTGTCTTCGGGCTCTTTTAATTGATTTGAGGGCTGTGGATTTGTCTTAATCGTGTGAAGCTAGAAGCTGCCTCTTCATGTATCCACCTATCTGTGATAAACCGCTGGACGCAATGTACAGGAAGTGACATATACAGTCAGACCGATATTTCTCACAACACACAACTTGTTGAGCTGTTTTTGCGTTACATATGTTTTTGTTTTTATTGTATTTTTTTGCTTTTCCTTCAGAATCTTGTTTTATTCTCAAGGGTTATTATCTAATCTGAGTCAATATTAACACTGTAATCATCTTGGCCAAAATAATAATGCGGTCTTATCTTAATTATTACTGAATTAAGATGGAAATCTGCAAATATTACTATTATTTTTATATTTTAAAGACTAGAAACTGATTATTTTCTTTGCTTAACAATTGATAAATATAGATTTTTTTAACAATACGGTGCTTTCTTAACCTTCCGCCAAAACAAAATTAGTGTAATGTTAAACTTTTAAATTGACCCTCTGTTTATCGTCAGTTATTATGTTAATAAAAACTAAAGCTAAAATAAAAAGCATAAAAAAATGATGTAGTTATATTCATTATATCTCATAGAATGATCTACAAACATGATGAAGGTGTCGTTAAAAGGATATAAAGGTGAGGAAACTCTTTAGGGTTTAAAGCATTATTATTATTGATATTATTTTATTAGTACTATTATTTATTTTATTAGTACTATTATTTTTTTTATTATTACTATCATTTTTTTTCTAATAATAATCCTGCTTTGTATTTTGTATTTCAATTTCATTAATATCAATAATTTAAATATTATAATTAACATTATTATTCAAGGTTAACATCAAGATGGGGGATGAATGTAGTTTGTGGAAGTCCTCACAACCACAGTCATTTAAATTTAAGTGTGTGTGTGTGTGTGTGTGTGTGTGTGTGTGTGTGTGTGTGTGTGTGTGTGTGTGTCTCCTGGGGACACAGTGATCAAGGTGACACGTCTCTCTGGTCTCCACAGGGGGTGTCTGGGCCCCAGAAGGCCATGGGTGTCACGGCCACAAAGCTCCACACTGGATGATATCATACACCACACACACACACACACACACACACACACACACACACACACACACACACACACACACACACACACACACACACACACACACACACACACACACACACACACACCACCACAGCTGGAGATTGTAAAAGGTTGACTCTACAGTTGAGTTCTGTATTGTTATTCAAAAGTTATTGTTTATATTTGATTCAAACATGATGTGCAGGTGTTCATGATAATGTGTGTGTGTCTTACACTTCGTATTTTTATACTTTCCACACTTTAAAGATCGTCTTGGTGCGTTAGGAGCCTCAAATAAACGTTTGGGAAATCCTCTCACACTAGGACTCCACGGCGCCCTCTCTGTGTCTGTGTCTGCGCTGTACGATCATCAAAAGTGCACGCCGGGGAGGGGGGGGTTAGGGAATGAAACATAATGTCAGCGATAACACAAAGGACCTTGGTTTAACATTTCAGCCCTGCACCGCGTCCCCACGACGGCCCGGAGCAGAGCCAACGCTGTTCTGCTGCTACGCTCAGAAAAATGTGAATGCACGGAAAAAAACACATCACGAGCTACATATGTTTCACCGTCCGAAAGATAATACTTCTTTATGTGTTTGGAGATGGATTTGGATTTAAATTAATGGACAAAAGATGGAGATATATGAACTGGATTACGTTCATTTTATGTAATTTATATTTAGTTTTTAATTTTCTAATATGGGGCACAAAAAGAGAGCATTTAGTTTTGTTTGGATGCTTCATCTTGGATTACCGCCGCCGCCATGTTGGTTTTGAAATCAACAGAAGTGACCATATTTGGAATGTAGAGGAGTGACGTAGAGACGCTGTATTGGTTTACGTATCACAGTAGCCCCGCCCTAAAGCATCCCCTGCTTTATGGTCTGTTTGACTCTAAATGGAGCATCATTTACTAAATGAACATCATGCTGTATTGAAGAAGACTTGAAACTAGAGATTGAGACCATAAACTCATGTTTACAATGTTTACTGAGGGAATAAATCAAGAGAGAAGTAGAGTCATTTTCTCATAGACTTCTATACAACCAGAGGAGTCGCCCCCTGATGGACACTAGAGAGAATGCAGGTTCAAGACATGAAGCATCGGCAGAACTGGAGGTTGCCACCTGCCCGAGATGTATGTTTATGCCGGGTATGAAAGGGGCCAAAGATCCGTTAATAAATGTGTTTCCCAGTTTGGTGTGGAAGAACTTGACTGGTCTGGTTTGAGTCCTTACCTTAAACCCATCAAACACCTATAGGGGTCCAAAACTGATCACCCAACAACATAGTTAGGCTTGTGTGGGGGAATGGAAGCAAACTGACCATATTAAGTAAGTAAGTAACCAAGAAAATGATGGACTTAATAACTTAAGTGTTGCATGATAACCCTAAAAACAGGACAAGAGTAACTACCTCTACTACATTATTCAGATGATACATTTTTATCAGTTTTATGATAATGAAGGATGGAAAATTTTGATTATTTAACTTTATCACTTTCCAAAATCATAACGAATCAACGAGAATTAAGTTTCTCCAATTTAATCACACACACACACACACACACACACACACACACACACACACACACACACACACACACACACACACACACACACACACACACACACACACACACACACACACACACAGTGTAGAGTTCGAGAGAGTGTATTTCTTGCATGTGAAGTCTGCAGGTGTCATTTTACAGAGCTGTGTGTAAAGTGCTGCCTTTACCGTTTTATGTGTTCCTCTCTAGGAGGAAGTAAATCTAAATAAATCAACTTTAAACAGACAAACGTTAACGCAGTAGCTCTGCATTGTATTTGGAAAAAAATGCTTTTTAATCTTTAATTTTTACAGTATTACAAAACCTCCTTTAAAAGTGTCCTCCAGTGTTCGTTGTCGCTTCTGTGCAGACTTTGCTTGATTTACCTGAACGAACTGTTTTCTGTTTATTTCTGTCGTCTGTACATCTTTTACACTGATCAGTTGGGGGTGAGTTCGGTTGTCGTCGTCTTTCCGCAGCTGTCTGACTCACATGCATTAGGGAATTAACTAATGTTGTCTCATACTGCGTTTTTACTGTTGTTAATGGTGTGTGATGTTTCTCTGTGGCTCACATACATCACAGAGCTCAGCAGAATGGAGGAGAGACGGACATATTTGCTCTGCACGAAAGCTGAAGTAATGAGGAGGATCAGATTGGTATCAATAGCTCAATATAGCAGATACCAATCAATTGAAAAATGCCTCGATCTGCCTTGAATACGATCTTTGAAGTGGGATTGGGACATCCCTAAACTTTAGATTGTACTTCTAAGTCATGTCTGTTTCTATTTATTTATACACAAACTAGAAATCAATGAATGAATCTCCATCACAATGTGAAAAAAGTAGAAAAGCTTTGAACTATATGTTTGCTATTTTTCTTCCTTCTGCACATGCGCACAAAAACACACATATATATGCAGTCAAACACACATATGCTGCAATGCATACACACATATATACACACACACACACACACACACACACACACACACACACACACACACACACACACACACACACACACACACACACACACACACACACAGAGTGAAAAGCCATCCCTTCCTCATCTTGACAGTTCACAGTCATAAAACCCTCCTCTACCAACACCCCGACACCCACACATTTTCACCCTCTGCTTTTCCAAGTTCTTACCCCCACACACACACCCCACACACACACACACACACACACACACACACACACACACACACACACACACACACCTCCTCGACCAAACTGCTTGAGCCACTTGCCTGCCAGGGAGGCAAGATGGCCCTCCAGCCCTCCAGCCAATCAGACAGCTTGGCTCGCACAGGAGATCACAGGCCAGCTGATCCAGCCTCCCCACTTCTTTTCTTCGTCTGCTCTTCTGGAAACTTTTGGGCGCGAGATCACAACATCGCCGGCCGAGCTCCACGGGTCTGCTGGGGGGGGAGAGAGAGAGAGAGAGAGAGAGAGAGAGAGAGAGAGAGAGAGAGAGAGAGAGAGAGAGAGAGAGATATGGATGGATGGATGATTGGTGGGATTATGTTGGAATAATACTGAGTTACGGCCAAAACTCACATTGACCTTTAGCCTTTGGACAACAAAATCGTATCAGTTCATCCTCAAGTTTAGGTGAATGTTTGGGCCAGATTTGAAGAAATTCCCTCCAGGTGTTCCTGAGATATCGCATTCACTAGAAAGTAGTAAGTGAAAGCGACTCAAAATAATAAATAATTTGTTTCTCACTATGTTATCATGAAATATACAGAGAATTTGCTTTTTTAAATGCATGTTTCTGAGCAAAAAATACACCAAGAAAAGAACATGGTAAAACACTTTGTTTCTTCCTTATATATATATATAGCAAAATATTCAAGGAAAAGATGGAATAAATGGCGTGTTTCTTACTGAAATATAATCAAATATACCAAGAAAGAAACAGTAAAATACATGTCTCTTACTGAGCTATAACAGGCAGAATGAACAGGAAAATCTGAAATGTTTATCCTGCCGCTAATAGGATCTTGCTCTGTCTCTCCAGGTTGAATAAAAAATGAACAATTCTTTGAGAAAATATCTGTTTCTTTGTTTAAAAAGTAAGATTAACAAGCCTGTGGGAATAGAAAAGCGAGTAACAGGGCAAACTACAACTCCCAAGGTGCAGCTGAAGCTTAATTTAACACTGTTGAAACATTGACAGTTCAAGATGAATTCAGCAGCTATGCAACAATATTTAATTCTATATGACAACACAAAGCTGAATGTGTTTTTATTCATCCCTCTAAGTGGCTTCTTTGTCATAGCAACTGCAGCTGAGGCTCATGGGTATCGTAGTTTCTTAAGTCATTTGTCATACCAAAATAACTTTCTCAGAAACAAAGCTGGACAAACTAAAAAACTGAATGCCATAACAGAAACCTTTAGTTTTATAAAACAATTAAAGTGTAACTTTGGTATTTTTCAACCTGGACCTTATTTTCAAATGTTCCCATAATAATAATAATAATAATAAAAAAAAATACAATTAAATTCAATTAATAAACAAATTAAAGTTAGAATTTAAAAAAGGTCACTTTTTGAATATGGACCTTATTTTTCCATGTTCCCATAATAATAGTAATAATAAATGAAATACAATATAATATAGTTTATTAATAATAATAATAAATACTTTTTTTTTTTTAAAATAAACTGAAGTCCCTTTTTCAACCTGGACCTTATTTTCCAATTTCACATATTAATAATAATAAATAAAATACAATAAAATAAATTTCATTAAAAATCAAAAATATTATATTAAATAAAGTGAAACTTTTTCAACCTGGACCTTAATTTTCCATGTTCCCATAATAACAATCATAATAAATAAAAAATTAAAATAAAATATAAAATAAAAAAAAAATTATAAAATAAACTGAACTCTCTTTTTTAATAAACTCTGCTATTTGTGGAACCTCATGATGGATGTAAAAATGTTTTCCTGAGTCATACATATGAATTACATTGAATACTGTGTGTTAGCCTGTAAAACACAAGCACACATCAGTACATCTGAAAAACAGCCATCTGTACACACAAAAACACACAATCCGAAGTCAAACCCCCCCGCTCTACCAGGAGAGGGAGGGGGAGGGGGAGGGAGAGAGGACTGTTGTGTGATTATGATGAACTGGTTAAACTGCAATTACGCCGGCGAGCGATGGGAGAGGAGACGACAGCAGTTTAGACGACAATTTGGGAGGCGGCTGCCGTGGCTGCTGCAGCTGGGGCCGCTTTTAATGCAGTAATTGATAGACTCTGCCAGTCACTAGTGGGTTCAGAATTAAAACTCAAATTATCATCATTAGGGACCCCCACTCCCCCATCCCCTCCCCTCCTCTAATTGCTGCATCAAATGCACATCGGCGTTTTTGTTTTTCATTACATTATTACACTTGTGTTGTCTAATTCCATCAGCTGCACGTTCGACGGCGTCCACTGAGGTCTCGTGGGTGATTTCCTCGTCGACCTCCTCACACACGCCCCTCAGGTCGTCGTTCAGTCGGTTAATGAACATGTGATGGATGTCTGTCTGTCTGATGGGGGTGGACCCTAAAAAAAAAATGACGTTCTGGTGGTGATACACACCATAAACACAGAACACACAAGCTGAGATTGTTCTTGTTCGGATGACTTATGAATCACTGGGTGGCTGTGCCCATTTAATGACGTAATACAGTCCACTCAGTGGAGACGTCTGCACTCATTGAGTTGATGCAACCTTTCAGATCTCAATGTAAAATGAAAAAACTTCACATGCAGGCGACGGTGAGGATGTTTAATGATCTCGAAATTTGAAAAAGAAACTTAATTTATTTTATGAGAAAATGACTCTACTTCTCTCTTGATTTATTCCCTCAGTATGATTTAGTGCGGGGCTTACTGTGATTGACAGGTCTCTACCAGAGAAGTATATGCCGTCTCTACGTCACTCCTCCTCAGTCCAATTATAATAACTTCCGTTCATTTGTTGTGAAAAAACAACATGGCGATGGTTGTATTCCAAGACAGTGACAGCAACATAGCCAAACTCAAGGCTTCAAAACACAAAACAATGGGTGACGTCACGATGATTACGTCCATATCGTATATATACAGTCTCTGATTTCAGCGCATTTTTTTATGTTTTAATGACAATATCACGACAACTCATCACCACCATTGTAACATGGACTTTTATTATCTATTATTTTTCATCCAGAGCAACAACCAGGGGATGCTCGTCCTCATATTTTGTATAGATGATGCAGCAAAAGCATTTATTTAAGCACAAATTGGCTCTTTTCAAAATTGTGTCATGATGGTTTGTCATTTGAAAAAGTAGTCCCCCAGAAAAAAAGATTGTTTCGATACCCATCATTTAATAATTGTAAAGACTCTAAATCTAAGAAAATGAAAGCAAAATTCACGAAAAAAATAAATGGTTCAAACCAAAAGAAACCGGGACAAAAACCTAAAATCATAAAAGACAAATTGATTTGACTTCAAATGAATGAAACCAGACAACATGTAGTGAAAGTGAGACCGAGTGACACCGACCAAAACAACCTTTAAACGCTCTGCTGTCCTTTGGGAACAAGGTTACACGTCACTGTGACGACACAAAAGCTAAACGGTTGTGAAACCTACTTCATCCAACAATCGGCAGAGTCTCCTTGCCCCCAGCGTATTCTACGTCTCTGTCTCTGTGAGAGAACATACATACTGTACGTTTACGCTGAGCAAGCTGATCTTCCCACAAACCGACATCTACTGGGTGCATGTGTGTGTTTTTTTTGTGTGTGTGTGTGTGTGTCCTTGACAGCAGTCCTGACCTGCTGTTATCCAGCTGTAACGCAGTCAAACACTGAACAATCAGCCTTTGCAGCGCTGCCAAGCAGTTAGCAAGATGTAAATTAGCATATAGTCTGTCACACAGTGGAGCTAAATTGGTGAAATGTAACACAAAAACCCACCACTGGTGTCTCCCTGCAACCTACAATACAAGAACAGATGTTTTGCACCAATAAAACTCGATTTCATATATGTTTCTTCTCAAACCAAATCATCTTAGAGAGAAAAGCGTGGGATGTTTATAAAGTGTGACCTTGACAGAAGCATAAAAACACAGGTAACAAAGACAAAGTGCCATATTTTTGGGGGGAGCAGGTGACCGAGGAAAACGTTGTTTTATCGTCTATAACATAAATCAGAATTTCCACAGTTCCACAGATTGACAGCAGCATCTTTCAACAGCTTACTGTAAAGCGGTGGGGCGTTCAGGGACCCGCAGTTCGACACCCGTAACATCGAACTATGTAACGATCAGAGTTTCTTCTTCAAGAGTATTTTCCTCGCTAAAATCTGCCCCAATTAGAGAATATTAATGATTGTTAAATGTGCATATGCTGGAGCTGGAAAATGGGAAGGTTAATAGACAGGCGGCGTCACACGATCGCATTTATCAGTTTCTATTTATCTCTCCTTGGGAGGTGGCAGGTTTACAGTAAATACCTTCTGTCCCCCTAATTTCCTAATGATGGTGATAATGATGGAGAATGGCGCAGTCATTAGCGGGGACAGGCTCTGTGCATCACTCTGTCAGCGGCGTCTCTCCAAGGCCCGCAATGAGAAGTGATGGGGCCCAGCTGTTCCCCAAACTGAACCTCTCTGAGAGACTGGGAGAGAGGGGGAGAGAGAGAGAGAGAAGGTAAGAAAAAGGACAGGGAGACAAAGAAGAGAAAGGAGACCTGAATACCTGCCAACCAATAGAGGACACAAAATGTCACAGGACTGTTATAAAGAAATGATCCCATTTGCCAACGCAGCTCTGAGAACATAGACAACAAAGTCATCAATGTGTCCCGACTAAACTGTTCACACAGGTGTCCCAAACATAGATGGATGACTGAAAGGGCCAACTGGAACCAGGGGCCCAAGAGTGCCCCGCTGGCCTTTGACCTACAAAATGTCACTCAATGAGACACCGAAAAAAATGACAGTGAAAGAAACATAAATCAACTTCAAAGAGACACAAAAAAAGACAGCAAAAAGACCAAACAACTATAAAGAGATGCATAACATATAACACAACTATGACTAGGGGTAAAACAACCACAAAGAGACTCAAAATGACTGCAAAGAAACAAAAGTAATACAAACGGACACAAAATAACTACAAAGAGACTTTAAATATCAAAAAAATGACTACAAAGATACAAAAAATTACTCCAAAGAGAGACAAAAATTTACAAAGAGACAAGTAACCACAAGGAGACAAATAATACTACAAAGAGACACAAAACAACCACACAAAGACTCAAAATGACTACAAAGACTTGCAAAATGACCAGAGAGACAACACATACTGCAAAAAGACACAAACCAACCACAAAGAGACCAAACAACTATAAAGAAACGCAAAACAACAACTATGAAAAAGAGCAAAAAAAACAAAAACAGACACAAAATGATAACGAAGAGACACAAAACATCAGATGGATGTATTGCAACTTTGTAAAGACATAAAACAATAAGAAAAGAGGCGAAAACAACAATAAAGTCTGTGTTTCTCAAAGTAAACATTTTTTTGTTCAAAATATTTTTTCTGGTTAGATGTCTGAAATATGATCTGAGGTTAACAATGATTTTAACATTTTGTTATCGGACATAAAATAAGGCTCTCAATTTTGAAGCTAAGTGTCTCTGTTGCTACCAATAGGATAATGAGACTACACTAGAAAACTAGTCACCTTTAGCTGAGTGGAAGTCATGCGACCGTGGTGTAGTTTGTTTGTAGACTAACGTTAGCTTTTAGCTTCCTGGCTATTGCATTCAGTCTTCAAAAATTCAAAAAACTAAGTGGTATTTGCTTGTGAAGATTATCTTGCCGAACAAAACGTGTATGTATCATAAACGTTAGTTTTTCCAAATAACTAATTTTCTGCAATAATTAAAACGAAAGAAATCCCATTCACTTTTTTTTGTGGAGCGAACCAGTGTGACTTCCTGGTTGGCCGACAATAAGACGTTATTCCTGTAGCATTGTTGAACGTGTCCACATGGCGCCCTATTCTGGCAGAAAAGTGTCCACAGTGTGCTAGGAAACCAGAGTTTCATTAAATCTTTATGTTTCTATGACAACAATATCTCGACAACATGTCACCAACGTTGTATGATAGACTAGCATCACTACTGAGCGTTTTGGAATCTATTTGGGCTACTATATATTTGTTTTACATAGTTTTGTCACCATTAGCATCAAACAGAGGATGTCCAATGTCCGTCTGGACGAACTGCTCCTAAATGGGGCTTTTCGGTCAGTTTTTTGTCATGATAGTGTTTTTTGTCATGATAGAGCTCAGGATAGCCAGACACAGCTGAAACAAGCTGCTCCTACATTAACTACACCGACGTCCCCAGCGTTTTTCAGAGATTTTCAGCTTGAAGCGCTCGGAGCAGATGCACAAAACTCCTGAGCGCACAGAAAAAAAGACGCTGGTGTAAGCACCTTTTCTTAAGGCGGACGCATACGGACCCATGCGATATCTCCTCAGCGGAAAGAATTGGAAAAATAGACGCTGGCGCTGAGAAAAAGGCGCTAGGTGGAAACAGGCCCTTACAGTAGTGTGAAATATTCTGAGTGACAGCAGCCTCTTTGATAGAACTTGTTGGTTGTAGTAGTAGTAGACTTTGTGCTAGCACATTAGCACATTTTTAACATCTCTCTTCTCACCCATTGCACTTCCTTTTTTTACTGTGCCTTTGTCTCCACCGTCTCAATTAGTAGTCCTCACCACATGCACTGCTATCAGCCTTGCGGAACGTGTTACAATTAGAGCCAAATATTCCTCTTTTCCAATAGATTAATTTGAGAGGACAGGCTTATCCGGAAAAGGCCTTTGCCTGGAATTTGGAAGTTAAACACTTGGGATCTGCTCTATAAATTCAGAGGAGACTAAGAATGAACATTTTCATTTGTCTTTCTGTTATGAACCATCATGTTTCTTTTGTTAATCATTGAGTGCAAAGTATTGAATCAGAGGTTCAATTTGACGACTGGACGCTGATAATGCACTGTGTTAACCTAAAGTTGAATAAATTATGCCCTGCTCCCCAAAAAAAAAAATACAGTCTGGCTGTTTTTTTAAAACCGGCGACGTTTAAAACATTTCAAAGTCACCTCTGATGAATAGCGGCAGGGTGATTAATTCATGATGGGATACGCCACCTTGTCAGGCCGAAGCTCTTCACCGGCTGATGGCAACACATGCATAATAGAACAGTGGTTCCTCTGCCTCCCCTTCAACGTCTGAGCCACTAGAAAGGAATTAAAAAGATGGAGCCGTCAAATGACATGTGTGGCGTCACTGTGCTCGAACGGGGATCACATCGCTTGGATTGTCTCTCTAACGTAACGAAACGCTGAAATGAGTTTGTGAAAAAGGCCGTAAAAGCTGATTTGGTTTTCGGTGATTTTGAACATCTTTCCTGCGTAAGAAAATGCCCTTGTTTATATTTAATATTGTATTTTTTTGCATCTTATATTACTACTTAATGATATTTAAGGGCTGCACATTAACTTCAGTCATGACCGGTCTCCTCTGTGCGTCTCTCCTTCACTAACAGCCTGAACAGTCAGATCAGCACTGGAGTGACCTTTTCTCTAAACCCCTCCAATAACTCTCTCTCCGCTGACAGGCCGAATGAGCACATGATCCTGGACTCCTTCATGGTGTGTTGCGACTGCACTCGTTGCGAAATGACAAGTGAATCAAGCTTCTATCTTCTATTTTTTTTATAACCTCCGGGGGGATGGATGAGAGAGAGAGGAGGAGGAGGGAGGAGGGGGGGGAGACTTGTGTCACTCTCGAGCGGCGCACCCAAGAAAATCAGCCGTGAAGTTTTTTGGTTTCTGGGCAATCTGACCGCTGACACCGCGGAGCTGTCACTTACGATGCCCTTCCCCTCCATCACCCGATCCCCCACCTCCACCTCCACCCTTGTTCCTCGCACCTGACTGGCACCAGGGGTTAGCGTGCCGTGGTCCAAGAACAAAAAAAAAAAAAAAGCGTGATTGACACCTCGCCCGATCTTCTGTAAACACCTTGAGATCTCGGCGCCCCCTCCGGCTGGTTGGGTGGGGGTGGGGAAGATCGGTGACTTGTGTGAAGGAGGCCTCCTCCCTTTCTTCCTGGCCTCGGCTCAAGTCTGCTGGCGCTCGCTGTGACGCCGGCCTCCCCTGACTTGTCAGAGGGAGTAACGAGATGCTGAGTGACTTAGCACCTCTGGAAATGTCAGCCCCCGAGCCGGCGGACGCCAGGCCGAGTGGAGTGGAGTGGAGCGGGGAGTGCGCGGACCCCACTGCGACTGGCTCAGCTGCTGCCTGTAGGAAGCAGGGAGCGCACATACGCTCGACGAGACACGACAAGCAGCGGAGGATGAACCCTGACGCCGCGTTCTTCGTCCCCACGATATTTCCGCCACACGTCTCACGCTTGCTTCTCTTTTTTTTTCATAGAACTACATCTGCTAGCGGTCCAGCTGCTGCGACGGCGGCTGAAACGGGACCTCTGCACCCGATGTGCAAGGCGGCACAGCAACAAAACAAGAGTCCACGCTTGACGATGATGATGTGGGCAACGGCGGCACGCCTAAGTGACCCATTATTGCTCTGGTGAATCACGCTAAAAAGGAGACGAGGCGCCGAAGAGACACCCAACACATAGGGGGAAGTCAGTCACGGCGCGGTTATTTACCGGAGCCGACAAAACACATTCTTCCTCTCCCCCCCGAGGAAACTCCATGGGTGTTATAACGCGACATATTTAATGCTACATATTTATAGAAGTCGAGCAGAAAGTCGGTCGGGTGAAGCGTTAAGGAATCCGGAGGCAACAAAAAAAGAAATAGAGAGAGAAGAGAAGCGTGATGGCGCTCGGTAAAATCTAATGGGCTGTTTACTCGCCGCCTGCCGAGCTCCACGCCGCTACATTGACTCCTGATTTATATTTTCTGATTCATAGAGGCGCATGCATCTTACTTTAATCAAGGTTCTCCCTATCATCCCCCCCACTCGTCTCCTCCATCTCACTGCCTGACATTTTTTTATTTTTTTCCACAGTGTGCACATTAACAGGCAAAAAAAATAATACATAATCAGTTTTATGACAGACTAGGTTTTTTTTTTAGCACATGATGGGTGAATATAGCATTTTGAAAATGGGCATCCTCAATCTCCAAAACAGATCCGCTGGGATGGGGAGGCAATATCAGCTGAGAGGACACAGTCTCAAGGTGTGTGTGTGTGTGTGTGTGTGTGTGTGTGTGTGTGTGTGTGTGTGTGTGTGTGTGAACGGCTGCAATCTGACGCCTGCTATTTCTCATGTTTGTTAACAAAATACAATTTGCGGGAAGGAACGGAGAGTGCGGATAAGGACATAAGCACATCATTTGGCTGAGCTGACGAATAAAGTTATGAAGTGTGTCTGGGATCAACGGGAGGACGCGTCTCACGCTGTCAAGTCTGCTTTTTTTAAATTTCCGTAATTGTGTTGACGCATCGACGCTGGAAAAGTGTACAACACACTTGATTAGATTGTAATAAAGCACAGACTTCCCACACATTACTGCTCATCTTTGAAATAAATCACAGTGCGTTTGTCAGGAGGACAAACAGTAGCTTCTACCTTTTTCCTAAACAAAGCAAACGCTCCGAGCAAAGTTTAGCATCGGGGGTTAAGTTTCAGTTTCATTTCTTGCTGGCTGCTAATAGCCAATATCCGCGAGGGGCTACGGGGCCACAGGTTCGGCAGATTAAGGCCGGGGGATTTCTCTTGACCTTTCAGCCAAATGCCATGCTGTTTGAGGTGTACAAGCATAATTAGATCCGATCGTCCCGTTGCTTTCTAATCTTTGCCCGGCGAAATGTTTTTTTGTTCTTTTTTTTGCACCGCAAAAATCGCTGTCGTTCATTAGCAGCGTTTAAGATGTGGAGGGCACAGGCTAATGACTAGAGCTAGTGAGGTTGCAGTAATCCCGTTGTTTCCTGATGATTCCACATGATGCACACAACTGTTGCGTACGGCTCGCTTTCAAGGGAAGCCTCCCCGTTAATGAGGAGGATGGCCTTCCGACGGGCTCTGTTTTTAGGGATGTACGCACATCGTCTGGGAGAAAGAAAAAAAAAAAAAGGCGGTCGCCCGGCTAATGCGGCCGCCAATACACAGTGACATTTGCCATTAGCTCCGTGCTGAATTCGACCCGGCGACAAAAGCAGAAGAAAAAAAAAAGCTCAAATCACTCCCAATTAACGGAGGCATCAAACGGTGAAAAACCCTAGCAGGAGATTTTTACGGGCGATGCGCGGAGAAAAGGTCAGGCTCCAGTGGAACAAGGCAAAGTCACGGCGTTTATTAGAACTAATGAGCGCTTTCGTTAGACCGAATTAACGCCGGTACACAAGCGGAAAAATAAATAAATAAAGTGAGTCTGAGCGTAGCATTTGTTTTCTGACACACACATGAACGCACACACTTGACTGACCCAGACACAGACTTTAAATTAATAATGCCCCCTTAAATATGTTGTTAAATGGAATAGTGATACCTGTTTGTTAAACACGCTATTGTGTAGCCCTACAGTAGCACATTTGGAAAATGCTAAATACTAAAGCAAGAATCTCAAAATATACAGGTTTATAATCTTTGCTTTTGAGACATTTTAGATTTAGTTTTATTCTGATTTAATAGCCAGGATTTGTTCTTTGAGCACAATTCATGATCCAAAAGTAAAAATCATGGCAACATTGAGCAACAGCTCTCTTTTCAAAATGAAAATACCAAAATCAATATTTACGGATTAAAGGATAATTTGCTGTCATTACGAAATTCAGTTGTAGCCCATTTTCAACACAACAAACACATGAGTATAAGTACCCATAAGGACATTCCTGTAGTGCAATTTTTCGAATTTGCATCATAAGGAATGTAAACAAAAGCAACATAAACTATTCTCTGGGCAGATAATGACTGACATCTTCATATTAAAAATTCAACATGAGGAAATACATAGTCCATCAACTTTGACTGTGTTTGAGCACCAAGCATCATGATGTAAACACAGAGTCCACCTCCTCCGTCTCATCGGGGTCCTGCACCCTCGGATGCTGTAGATACATGAGTCTAGTCTGCAAACGTTGGTTTTCGTCATATTTTCTGGTCCATAAATATGTTTTTACACCGTCTCCTCAAACCTAAACCACCTGAGCCTCCTTTTAAAATCTCCTCGTTCTCCTAATGAGCCCTTGAATAGAGGAGAGAGTTTATTTATTGAGATATTCAGATGGATTCTCCCCTTTGTCTTTCTCCCGCTCTGAAAGCGACAGAGGTGGAGGGATGTAACGGAGATTGGCTTTGACAGCGCCAAAGTGAGGCTAACGAATATCCTAATGAGGAAATGCCAGCCAATGATCCGTCGTTCCAACCGCACCAGATCGTCGGCCTTGAGAGACACGAAACCCGAGCTGCAGCAAAAACTCTGCCTGACCTCTAACCGAAACACCTGCATGTTTAGCACAAATCCTTTATGTGTCTGTGCATCGAGGCTCTGTACTGGGCTTATTGGTAAAACGGGGCTAAAATGGTCAGGTTCATCCACGAAACTGCTACAATGTTGTTGTTCTTTTTTGTTTTTGCCAAGAAATGTATGCCAAGCAATGCACAGTTTCCAGTGCAACATGGTTTATTTTGTTTTATTGATCTACAACAAAATCTGTAGTAAACATCCAATGTTGGTATCAGCGTTTAGGGATCATCAAGGGGAAACCAAAGCCACTGCAGGGACGGACAATTGACCAGAATTCTGTGCAACTACAGGGCTGGTTGTTTGTTGAGTAGAGGAGGAAAACAAACAAAATGTTTTGTATCTATATACATATCAATGCTGTGTCTACTTAAGTGTGTTTAAGAAAAACAACATCATTTTGGATATCTGAGAGCAGAGAAAGAGTGCAAAGGTCAGGGCCAAAACTGCCTGGAAACAGCTGTAAAAAGAACAAAAATGTATGTCTCAAAGTTTTATTCCTCTGCCAAACTGTCATTACTTAATCTGCTTTTCCTAGCAAAGAATAAACATATTTAGGGCGCAAACTTGTATAATTTCTTCACATATAGTAGATGATAATAGACATTGTTCTTGATTGGTTGCAATTGAAGAACGAGAACAGAAAAAGGAACCACATAAACCAAGTCGACAACGTTTTTGAACCATCTTCACTGAAAGACCCCTCCTCTGTTTCCTGGAGACCCTCAGGGTTCACCTCTGGGACCCCTGAAAGTGCCCAAACCCCCATTTCTGACAACCACTGTCCCACCCAGACAAATCACACTCTCCTCATATCACTCTGACGAGGCTCATGGATTAGAGACGAGGCCCCAAAAGTGGCGAGCGATAGCGTAGCATGCAGACGGTGGATTCCATTAGAGAACAACAGGGACAATGGGCCCCCCGGGTCCCGAAGCAGCATATGACACAGCCTGAGGGCAGAGGAAGTAACTCAGCCCGACTTAATCCGCTGGACGAGCTGCACGGGAGACAGACTCACTTAATGTGTGTGTGTGTGTGTGTGTGTGTGGGGGGGGGGGGGGTATTAACGACAGCAGTGAAACCATTGATATTAATAATAATGACTTAACAACTGACTTCTAAAAGGCCAACGGTGAAGAATGGAGCTGAAGTTGATTAAGTGATTCGCTGATTAACAGAACAATCAAATAAGAGTTATGAGAGTTTTTCCACTTCATAAGAAAGTGTTTTGACTGTTTTTTTTAATCAATATTTAATGGTCATTTGTCATTATTTCTGTCAAATTTACTAAATTTTTACCAGAATTTTTTGAATTGGCAACTTATCATGAGCAGTATTATTAATCACAATTGAACAAAAAATAAAATGTCACATACAGAAAGTCAAACTACTAAAAAGGTGCCGCAGCAATGAGCATTTTTCAACAAAGAAGGATAGTCTTTAATTTTGCGGATTCTGTAGTAAATCTGTATATACTAGATAGGTCATCGCTAAATCTGACAATGCAACAACTAGCATACATAACAGATTGGACTGGTTATATTCATTCACAGCAGTATTCTTTGTTACACTGCCAAAGTGTTTTCTATCGTATGAAGGCAACACGTCTTATTTTACTGTCAGCATTATTAGTTTATAATGCACTAGTCTTCAGAATATATGTAACATATTGTTTATTTGAGTTAGTCATGGAGTAAACTAAACAATGTACTTGCGGTGTGTCCTTGAATAGTGTGTTTATCGTCAGTTTTTCTTTTTGTTCTTGATTCTTCAAAGGAATCAAGGACAATTTATTGTCATTATTCAAGATGTCGGCCATATTTGCCCAGTTGTTTACATTCCTTCTGATGCAAATTCAAGGAAATGCACTGTTTTGTCATGTTTTTTCTTGTGTAGCAAATGGGCATTTTCTTTGTGAAACCCTGACATTATGTCTATATATATATATATATATATATATATATATATATATATATATATATATATATATATATATATATATAGTGTTTTTGATACAAACCCCATTAAGCAAAAAACTGTTCAAAAGGAACTTATAATTATTTATTTATTGTCATTATTTAAGAGGTCGGCCAATTGTGTTGTTGCAGCCGTTTACATTCCTCCTGATGCAAAGAAAAATAAATGCACTCCCCAATGCACTTCTGTCTTGTTGAGCAACCCTGGTGTTATGTCTAAACATATATATATATATATAAATATATATATAACATATTGGGTTTTTGTTGCAAAACCCACAATTTAGCAAAACTGTTCAGATTTGTAGTGAAAGACCGTGTGACTGAGACAAAACCAAAACTGTAGGATGAACTGGAAGCTGGATGGTATCCTACTTGTGAAACCTTCTATAGCTTCTGTGCATCCCAACGCAGAGATGAACGTGTTGGGTAGGGTTGTATAGCGGGAGGAGGAGGTGGAGGAGGAGGTGGAGGAGGGGTTGGCATATGGTCACATGAGAGGCACAATCACGAGCCGGAGAGCCAAAAGCTCTGCCTTGCGTATGATGCGCAGCGCGGCCAGAAACGTGGATGGCGTTAGTTTGTGAAGCGTCTTAGGTTGCGTGCACGGGTGGTGGATGGGTGGAGGGGTGAGAGGTGGTGGGGGTGGGGGTGTGACGATGGCCTGAATTGAAAAGAGCCACCTTTTTTTGATATTTGGACGGGGCCCCCTCGTTCCTGGCAGGCTGGCCGGCCATAAGGCGGGGTGGGGCCTGAGGATAATGGCAGCAGAAGGGAGAGGAGGCCGACAGCTGGCTGAATTCTGCCCCAATATGTTTCCGTGAAAGAGGCGAGGAAATTTCAGAAGACGCGATCTCCCGGACGACACGCTCGGCGGCAAAAGGGAAGATTAAAAATAAAATTAGTTAACATCTTGCCCGTTTCACCCCACGATGCACATTTCAACGGGGGGAGGAGGAGAAGGGGGGAAATGATTGCGACGGTCATTCACATTACACCAACAACCAGAAAAAAAAACAAAAAAACCTTCCAGTTAATTAGAGGAAGTCATGTGTCGCCTCCTGAAGCTCGTTCAGCACACACAGATGTGGCCTGGAGTGTTTTTAAGCCACTTTTTCATCATCTCTCTTTCTCTCTCCTCCCTGCGTCTCGTTTTTTTTTCACCGTCCTAAGCATATTGTGAATCTAAAATGCAAATTAATCTCTCTCTTCTTTTCTTTTTTTTTTCTACCTCCAATCACCGTGTGCCTCTAATGAGGTGTAAAATATGTGCATTAATGACAGAAAAAGTTGTTTAGATCTGGGGGAGAGTTAATTGGTTTTAATCACAGCCTACATCCATCTGGTTACACCAGACAACAAACTACTTCATCCCGATGCCTCATTAGACGTATTGTAGAGTCGTTAGGACTAAAAGGGGATGCTCGTCCTCCACTGGCTTCCTTTACACACAAAGTATTGTTCAGCTGCAGAGTGTTTAGGATCAGATGAAAATGTAGTCCGTGGGCTCTTTGACCAAAAGAGGACGGACTGGTAGCATGTTTGAAGTTCTTCATATTGTCCGACAACTGTCCATATGAGAACACCTCGACACGGACGGGAGGAGCTAGGAATCAAGTGCCATCCAAAATCAATTAGCGTTGATGGAATTGGGTTGTAATACTAGGGTTGTTCCTCACTGAAAATGTATATAGTTGAATTTAATGGTTCAAGTCTTACCTGTCGTTGATGGTAGAATAATTCATTACATTTTTCTTGCACATTTATTCCCCCTCTGTTTATCTATCTTCTTACCCTGCTGCCGTTTTGTGGTCGTAGAAATCCAATAAGTCAGATTGTATAGAAGTCTATGAGAAAATGACTCTACTTCTCTCTTGATTTATTCCCTCAGTAAACATTGTAAACATGAGTTTATGGTCTCAATCTCTAGTTTCAAGTCTTCTTCAATACAGCATGATGTTCATTTAGTAAATGATGCTCCATTTAGAGTCAAACAGACCATAAAGCAGGGGATGCTTTAGGGCGGGGCTACACACTGATTGACAGGTCGACACCAGAGACGTATACGGCGTCTCTACGTCACTCCTCCACATTCCAAATAGAGTAACTTCCGTTCATTGGTTGCGAAAAAAACAACATGACGACGGCCCTATTCCAAGACGGCAATGGCGAAATTGCCTAACTAGAGGACGTCATGATGACTACCTCCACTTCTTATTTACAGTCCATTGGACAGACGCAAGCAGCAAAAAGGCTGTTTCTTGCCGAAAATAGAAACATTTTCATAAATACAAAATATACTTAGCGCTCTGACAGTACCAAATTATTAAGTGAGTGCTCTGATTAAGAAATGAAGGGCCTTTTGAAATATCCTTGTTATTAATTATGAATAATGTATTATCCCTTGTTTCATTGCCATGCATATTTTGCAACTTAAAGATACATTCATTAAAAAGTTTCCTTAAAACTAGTTTGCTGTTGCAACTAAGTTGTATATTAACATAGTTTCTGAACTGCTGTTCTCATTCAGTGTTTGTACTTATACTTACCAGAAGTAATGCACTGTAATTTGGATATAACCCTCGTAGTCTGGAGAACGCACGATAACTTTTTATAAAATATACATATCGTTGTATGAAGATACATTGTTTGAATAAGGAGGCTAGTTAAAAGTTAATAATTAAGGGCAGATGCATTATAGATATCTTATTACTTTAAGAAAGTAATTTTTGCCCCAATAGGAACTAACAAAGTTTTCGACAAGATCATAAGTATCATAAAGAGTCCTCTTCAGTTGTCTTAACCCCTTTTAAGCTAAACCTCGTATCGACCGTCACAAAGCCGGCCTGCATGTGTCTCGGTTTTCCTTCAGTTGCTTCGTCTCCATCTGAGCGGTCACATAAGTTTAAAAACAAACATTAATTATGCCTCGGGGGAACATACATTTCGTGTCACCGCCATTAGGAGTTTCTGTCGGGTGGGGCGGGGCGGGGGGCTTCTCTGCTATCTGCAGCCTGCCTCCCATCCGCTAAGCCTAAAGATGCTCTCACCATCTGTTGGCAGTGCGACCATGTCCAAAGGACCATGTTTCTGTGGATCCTAACAGGCCAAGAACTAAAACGTGTGAACTGCAGGCCCGCTAATCTGAAGTGTTGATAAGAGGCTTGAAAACACACCGCGTGTGACTTAGCACCATCAAAACTAGGAGTTCACCGGGGACTCAGCCAAAATCCAGAGGGACTCAATGTGCACCTAAAGGTTCTTTAAACACATGAAGACCTCAAGAATTACTTGAATCCCAATAATGTCTTCATTTTACAAGAAGGGGTTTAAAGTTTCTACGCTTTGACGACTATTTGAAGATCCAAAGCTCGACCTCACACGGAGGGAGTCGTGTCACACTAGAAGTTTTAAGTTCAAGCTGAAGGAACAAACTTTAATGCAGATGACAAGTGCACATGGGAGAAGACGCGATGTGCAGCTAGGTTTACCCATGTGCCTCATTAATCATTAGAGTTAGCGTTAGACTGAGAGGCTGCTTTATATGCCCCTGTGAGTCTCTGTCACTTACTGTGGTCCATCTTCATTTAATGCCATTGGCTTCCGAATGAGTTCTGTTCAGAGGTGTCTACCGAAATGGATTTGTTACAGGTGTAGTCTCACCTACACTACTAGTGTAGTATTTATATATATTTTTCTATCCAAACCGCAGTGAGTTTCTACTTTTTTTGTATTTGCTTGAGTTAGGATCAAACTGTCAAACTACAAACTAGATGGACAAGATGTTACTTTATTGAACAGTTTGTGAAATGTGTCATTCCAGCAGGATGAGAGCACAGAATCAGAACTGATCTGATTCTACTTTCTGTCCTAATTTAAGTGACTACAAGGGACTTTTAACTGGTTATGAATCAGTCTCAGTTCAATCCTGATGCGTCTATATGACCTTCATAAGTAAGACCATCAACGGGAAGATTGTCTATTTCTATATAGTTATTCTTCATGCTTGTAATCGGGTTTATTTCCCTGTAAAATCAGATAAAATAATAAACAGCAGGTTCACCAGAAACTCCTTCAGCCCAGACTCTAGCTTTAGACCAACACCGACACCACGCTGCTGGAGACCAAGGGCTGTATTACTGGACCCGCTGGAAAGAAGGGAGGCAGAACCAGGAGGCAGAACCAGAACCAGGACTGAGGGGCAGACTGTCAGACCCTGCTGCAGTAAAATGAGAGGTTTTCTAAAGGGACTCTGGTGCTGGGAAACACTTCAGCTTTCATCAACAGGGACCGACAAAATCAACACAACATGAAAGTTCCCCATTGTATCTTTAACACTGAATCTAAATATTTTTGGGGTCTTTGAAGAGGATATAACTAAACATGAATTCCTGGATTAGAAAACTAGTAACATAATCCAGGCCCAGTTACGTTCCCATTAAACATATCCAGCAAAGATAATTGGTAGTACATCAATGTATTTTGTATTTTGGTTTGATTTGTTTTATTTCTTATGGATAAAATCCAAAGATTACTTGACAGTTAAATGCATCCATATTAATCACAGTTAAAGTCCCCAACTCCCCAAAAAATAAATATTGTCCTAAAAAAGAAACAAATACCTTTATAGGTGTATAAGTTTGCAAACTGTGCATAGATATAAACTAGAGCAATTTACAGCGGAGTTTTGTATAAATAGTAAATCATTCTGCATGGGTAAATCAGTACAAATGATACAGGACCAATAAGACGTTTTTCTGTGTGATAAATCACAAAATGAAAGATACTGAAGCAGAGAGGAGGAGGAAAAAGATTTCTATATTTTTGTAATGCAGCCACGAGGCCTTCTAAAGAAACTCTGATGTCTGATTAGAAAAACATACATGTTAATTATAGAAATCAGCGTAGTTGCAGGCTTGTGCTGAATAGGAAAAGTTGTGCAATTTACTGATTTGCAGGATGCGACGGTTAAACCAGCAGCAGCAGTGATGGAAATTGCCATGGTAATAATTAAGAAGACCTTAGCATATTTAGATAAATTAAGCAGCTGGATGGGCTCTATATTTACAGCCTCGTTTCCTCACTAATTCGCCTCCCGTCCTGACGCGTGGTGTCAGAACTACTCTCTCGGTGTTTACATTTCGTTTCCCCGCTCATCCTGTCTGAGTGACATCTCTGAATCTATAGGGCCCGAGTGCACCGATTCAACAACCAACCACAAATTGTGCAGCGAGGAAATAATGTGTGGTGACAATCATTATGGAATCCTGAACTTTGACAGCTAATCATGAAAACAGCATGCAAGTGGCGCTGATAATTATCTGCGACAGTGTCGGTGTGTGTACGAGTGTGTGTGTGTGTGTGTGTGTTGGGCGTTTCTTTGTCAAATGCATGAAGAATGCTAATCATCCGTCACTGTAAAAGGCCACTGTATAGTTTGAGGAATCATTAACTATGAGCGCATCAAGAATTAGCATTATAGGAAGTCAAAGAGTTTCCAAAAGCTATTTTTTTTATTTTAAAAGTCACTACATGAAGAACAATTAAATAAATAAATCATAATAAATAATAATAATCAAAAAATTTGAAATAAATAAAGTCATCATATTTAAGAAATATATATAATAAGAATAATAAATAAAGAAATACATTTATTTATATATTTAAGGAATAAATAATAATAATAATACATACTATACATATAATAATACATATAATAAGAATAATTAATAAACACGTACATAATAATAAATAAATAAAATAAGGCATAATGTATTCTTTTCAAAAGAAAGATTTACATTACTTGAACATTTTGTTTACTTTTTCTAAGAGAATCAATGTTTTCAAGGTGTGGATTGAAAAACCAGACAGACAAAGCAAAGATAACACATGATATGAAAAATGATTCCTTAATATTCCTTTCTCAACATTTCCCAACTGTTGATGTTGATAGACCTCTCTGGAGAACTGCAGTGCTCATCGGGGCTCAACCACAAGAAGAAGAAGAAGATGGCTCCAGGGAACATTCAGAGCACTGTGAAGGCACGGCTCAAAACCCCCCGAACCTCCCAGAATCCCCTGAGAGGCCCCAAAATCCCACCGGGAACAACAGCAGAACTCCTGGCATCGGGCCAGGCTCCAATGGTCCAATCCTTCAAAGCTCGCTAATTAAAGGCCAAAGCAGTCAAACGAGTGTTCCTAACTTCAGGATGAAGACCCCTAACACTGAATCAAACAGCAAACACTCTTAGCTATATCTACGAAAACTGGTTTGCTGTAATTTGGGGATATCCCGCATAATCAATTTGTATGTAATCCAAGTAATCATGAACCAGGAAGTTAAAATACCACAAAAACACACACAAAACCAGGAGACCGCCGTCGACGTTGACAAGAAGTTAACCTCAATTTATTTGTCATGTAATTCCATAATTTTGTAAAGTGACTTCGGTAATCATTTCACCCCCAACGATGATCTTTTCATAAACTATTCCCAAACCTAACGAAGAATTTCAAGATGTTTTCCTAAACCTAACTGAGTAGTTTCCTGTTAAAATGGAATTTTATTTTTTATTTTGAAATGACTATATGCATGTAACGTGCTGAAATTGAAACGTATTACTGGACTTTTGCTGGAGAAAGCACGGAAAATGGAGTCCTTTCTTCCAAAAGATATCTGAAAAACAAATAAAACCCCACTAAATTATTTTGAATACATTTTGTCATTGCTGAAATAAGGTTTCACAACCAAAAGAAATACAAATTAGTTATGTCTTTTTTTCAGCGAGATGTTATTATGATGTGCTGTTTCCACAAATGTGAACCAGTCATTGCCAGGGAATATAATCATTCTCTGGATCAGGGTGAAGGCCTCCTCTCAAACAGCATAAATGTGCCCTTGCAACAGTGTTGCATCATGGGAATGGATGTGTTCAAAAGGATCCAGGCAAACACCCAGAGAGAGAGAGAGAGAGAGAGCGTGAGCACTGAGGCTGTAAAACCACAGAGGATTTTTACATCTGTCCGGCCTCATTGCTATGCACAGAGCCCTGAGCCACATTTCTCTGCCTCCACCTTGAGGCGTTGAGCACATTGGCTACGCCACCGTCCTGACAGATTACCGCCCTAAACTGCAGCCCCTCCGCCAGTGAGGGGAGAGGCCTGCCAGCAACAGCTGTCCTTTAGCATCGGAAATGCTAAGCTCCCCTTTGACGAAGACCGAACGGGAACGAGTGTCAACAACGCTTCGCCCCGGAGCGCCCGATAACATCTTGTAACTTTCCGCGCTCCGAACCCACTTCTGTTGGGTACTTTTACATCAACGCAGCAGCTGAGTTGTAATATGTATGGTAATTTTTTTTTATGTTTTGGCCCCTTTGCTGCCCGTTGTAGAGAATAAAAGAAAAAACACACACACACACACGGTGTCAACAGTGCTCTTGAACTTGAGCGGCGCGTTAGGCTGGCTGCTATGCAAATGAGGTCGTAGGAGAGGAAAGCAAACAAATCTGTTAATTGATACATGGCATGGGTGAAGGGCCTAGAGGATTACCTGGGAGAGCTGGAGTGTCATCGTCTGACGGCTGCACGAGTTTAAAGTGCACCTGATGGCGACGTTACAATCCTCCTCTACAGGCTAATGGGAACCATTTCGTTGGCTGTGGAGAGGCGCCCGAGCTGTCGAGGGGGTTGGACCCGCCTTGACCTGCGGTGACCCCCCTCGGTATGCAAGTACGCAGGTAAGTTCAACAGCCTCTCCAGGAAACCAAAAAAAGAAGACACTAATTAAAGGTACCACACGGGCGGCTACGTCCCACAAGTGTAGCACACAGTTGGAGTGTATACTGAACCTTGTCATGTAGGTCACTTTGGCGCTTTTAGCAAAAGCTCTGCATATTAATGGAGCAGTGGCCGCCCCTAACGGCGCTCATAACTGTGGGGCTCTTTTTCTGAAACATATGCATTGCAAATTGAGATTACGGCTGGTTACAGTTAGCACACGTCCCTGTGGCATTATTTAGCCATAACAAAAATAAAAAAAGTTCATGATGGGGAAAGAATTATGAGCGGAGGAAATTATTGCAGAAAAAAGAGGTTAAAGGAGATGATCGTATGCTTGGTAATATGAAAATACATCTCTCATACGATTGAAACCCAGACAAATTCAGGGTCTTTGCACAGTTTACATGTTTAAGCAGCTTTTTCCCGAAAAAAACATTAGGTGGCTTGTTGACTGCATGTTAAAGATATAGGCCACAGGAGTTTTACCTGATTCCATATGGTTTCATGTTCTTGAATGCTTATGGCACTTATGTGGTTTGTTTTACAAAGGGTTTTAGTGAGTCTGTCAGAAATAAACAACTTTTAAATGCTATAATATTTCAAACAAAAGTGTGCTTTCAAGTTTGTTGCAACAGTTTGTGTTTGTCCCTTTCCTGTTTCAAGACAATGCTCCGAGCAGAAACCCAGCTCCAAAAGAAATGGATTTCCCAGTTTGGTTTGGAAGAACTTGACTGGTCCTGACCTCAATCCCAACCAATGGTCTTTGAGGTGAACTGGGACACCGCCTGAGAGCCAGACCTGATCACCCAACATGTTTACAATATCAATAAACTACTAATGAAGTTTATTAATGTTTTAATTATTTAAAATACAATCTTTTATTTCCTTATCATTTGAAATGTGTGTGTTTATGAAGTAAAATAAACTTTTAATTATTATAACAAATAATTTAGAATTTGTTGAAATGATTTTTAGGACCGTTGCAAAAAACTAAAAAAATTGTTTCGTAGACCAGCTGTTATAATCAAAAAACAAAGTGATCTGTGTCTGCCAATATGGATCATCAATGATTGACAATTTGTATCGGCGACAAAATACATAATCAGAGATCTCTAAAAGTTATATTTGCTCCTTTTTTGCTTTTGTGGTTTTTCTTTTGATCTGAACCGTGAGTTTTATGATCCATTGCACCACAAACACTCATCAATACAAGGGTTGAGTCGGCCGTGAAGCACGTGAAGCTGCTCATCAGGTGTCGTACGTCTGCAGATTTGACCGTCAGTGTCTCGTTTTCACTCCGACATCCCTCGGTTCAGCGGCATGCAGTTGGCACGGATCTTCAGCTGAGCCTCACAAAGTGTCTGCCGCCGCGTCAGTCAAGCTTTGTTTACGGACATCCAGCGTCCCTTCCCCTTCCTCGCTTGGCTGTCTCCCGCCGCGAAAGTCGGCTTCGGGGACGTGTGATGTACATCATCGGTAATCAGATAAGTTGGGTACCATCCTCCTGCTTTCCCTCCAAAACAACATGTCCACTGAACTGAAAGCCAGAGTGCAACTGTCACATTAGCAGCCAGAGAAAGAGAGAGAGAGAGCACTCGCTCTGCTACACGCCCGCTAAACAAAAACCCCAGAAAGATGTTCTGCATGACAGACAGACTGACGGCTCTTTCGGGCGAGGCCAGAGACGCCATCCTCTCTGTTGTCAGTTGAAACTCTTTAAACCAATTAAAATGGCAGTGCGGGGGCGCGTATTTGAATATGCATGACAGAATGTTGCATTTATGGCAACAAAAACAAAACAAAAAAGGGTTTAAACTGCTAATTATGTGGTCAACAGTCAATCACTGAGCTGTTTTACCTTCTATTTAATCTCTCCTCTCGTGGCGCCAACCTGCAATTTGATCCCACGTCGATTTGTGCAAGCTTTCAAGTGTGCTTCTTTAATGAGGCGTTTCACGTTCACCAAAAGGGATTCTGTGAAAGTAAAGCGATAAAACCTCCACGATTCCAACTATAACTGTTTGTCACTTTTTATAATGAGCCTTGTTAGATTTCCCTTTTTTCCCCACTGATCATAATGGAGTCGTCACAGTTTTTTCTCCTCCCCGTCGCTGCGTTCTCCTGTGGAGGCGACGCCGGGACGGTTAAAGTTATCACTTGATGATGAGGGTTTTTTTTTTGTTGCTCTGAGCACTCTGGCAAAGTTGGTCAATTATTTTTGAATCCCTGGGTTCTCAGAGGAAAACGGGCCAATTACAGAATGTGAATTATTGAAATGTGTTTGTGATGTTGCTGGAAACGTCATTAGGCCAAATAATACATGTGTTTGACAAAAAGTTTGTGATCATTTAACGCTACATTCATGTATATATATTATATATTCTACCAAATTTTGAAAGAACAATTAATTCAAAATGTTTCTGACTGATAAGACAACACAAACAAAAACGAACCAGCGGTCCAAATCCTGCACAAACAAAACGTATTTACACAACATCGTCCCGCGGCCCAGCTGGGACACCCCCGGAGCCTTCGTCTACGTTTTTCTGAGGTATGTAGAAAAATAAATAAATAATATTCCAGTCAAACTCTGCACCGCTTGCCAAAAACACTGCTCATCCAAAGTCATTTGCAGCAAAGTCCATTATCATCATCACTTGCGGTGATGAATTCCCTATGATGGTGGCAGGCCCACAGCAGCCTCCACTCATAATGACATTCTGCTCTTGTTGGCAGTCACTCCCCTCCGTCAGATGGCTCGTTCCCAACAGCCAGCGTTGTCAGACAGAGCACACACACACACACACATACACACGATAACGGGCCGGGCCTCGCCGCCAGAAATAGGAACGGCGCTTGAAAGGCAAGACTTAATTTGGGGGAAAGGCCGCAGTGTTCAGTCTAGTCAGCGTGTTACTTTTAATGTAATGATCCGTGACATTCTGATAGAAGAACGTTTTGTTGGGTTTCTCACGTTTTTCTAAGCGTTTACACTTAATGTTATAAATATGGTTATGAATATGGTTATGGACAGGTATTTCCAAGGGTCAAACGTACACAAACCTCGACATTCACACTTGCAAGTCTTCAAATATTGACGCTTTGTCAGTGCCGCTACGATTCAAACTATGACGCTCTAAGTTCCCCTCTAGCGTCAGTTTTGGACACGTCAGGGACGACGTGTCCTTTTCAACCCGTTACATGCATGCACTTTCAGAATAAACTTCCGTGTTCACAGGAAACTTACCTTTTTTTCGCTCATTACAAGCATACAGATTCTTTTCAAAATAAACCTCCAACATAGGTTTACTTATTTTTTTGGTTTAATAATGCAACAAAAGTGTTTGGTTAGGCTCAGGAAAGATCACGGTCTAAGTGCGCTTGTTATGTAACTGGTGTTAGAAAAGAACGGAAGGTATGTAACTGAATTATGGTGAAATAAGTCAATGTTGACTTAGTTTTACATTGGATATGAACAGCATCTCCTGGGTGATTGTCCTGTGTTTGTTTGACCCGTGTAGTGAGAACAGGTTGCACAAACACATACACAACTCAAAGTATATTGCAGTCCCATTGGATAGGTCGATTTTGATTTAAGTGAAGGAAAAGATGATGTCATTCTCCAATCTCCATCTTTGTCAATGAGCCTAAAGATGATACGAAAACAACCCTTATGTCCAGACAGAAGGTGGATATTGGACGAGTCTCTAAAACCCCTGATAATCGTCAGTGAAAACATATTTTTAAACGTGCTACACCAAAAGTTTTAAAAATACATGGCAACTGTGGAATGGCTAAGGTTTGAGAAGTAATGTGGTTTGGCAAATAAAATATGATTAAGGTATAGTAAGGTTAAAGTTAGAGTGGCTACGGTTTAAAATGATTTAAAAATCTATAAATGAGAACTACAGTCCCCAGCATACACTGTAATCAGATATTTACAGTCCCATTGGCAAGTGGCATCAAATTCAATAGCCACAGTATACACGACAAAACATATTTCTCTTTAAGTACATATTCAATACCCAACTCATGAATGAACACAATCAATATGGTATAAATAGGCATCAGAGTTGATATTAGGAATTGTTATGGAGCATGACTGTGGCACATTAAAGGTTAAACTCATAGGTGGACCCACTGATGGAACGATATTTGACAATTTGATGGAAGCGTAAAGAAAGACACAGTAGATCTGAAGTTCCCTCAGTTAAGTGAAAGGGAGGGACAATGATGAGCTTCCCTGATTTCACTGCTGAACCAAATTAAGGTTGATGCCCCATGAAAGGGAATGTAAGAGGAGCTGCAAGGCCAATAATATTTAAAGCACCGTGCGACTAAGTCATCACTTTGGAAATAAAACAGCTCTGTGGACACACGGCGGGTCTGCTCGCTCCAGCAGCAGCAGTACGACTCAACAACGAATGACGAATATCGTCCCCCTTTAAAAAGACCTCTAGAGGCACATTTCTAAGGTGAGGTCAGATCGGGTCTTTTAACTTCTGATTGTTGGCATCAACACAAAACTACAGTACTTTTACAGTTTCTACAAAATGGTATTGTGAGCTCCAAGGTATGTCAGCACATGTTACTGTATTTTTTAAATAAACGAGCTTAAACATTTGTAGGTATTTTCATTTTTAAAAAGGTAGGGTTGATAATCTTCTCCAAAAAATATTTTGATACTTTTGTTGATATTCTCATTACACTCTGACAGCAATCAGTGAATCCAATCCTCTCACTAAAAAATGTAAACTGTAGTATCTATGGATGTCGCAAGACTGCAATAACCCCGTCCAATCATTTCATTAAGCCCAGAAAAAACAAGATGGCGACGGCCAAAACGCCGAACTCGAGGCTTCAAAACAGCAGTCCAGAAACCAACGGGTTAAGTCACGGTGATTAGATTCACTTCTTATATGCTGTCTATGGTCAGGATGGACTCTTTAAAACCCATTTTGCCTGTAGAAGTTCACCTTAAAAGGCCTGAAGAGAATTTGGAGGGAACCCTAAAGAGACAACTTGGAGCTAGTGCTGCTAGCTACGTTCATTGGAAAAGAGTTGGCAACACTAGGCTGGGTTTGGGTAATTGTTAAAGTATAGTGTATTCTTTTATTTTGTTGTGTTTATCCGCCACAACTTGAAGGCCGGTCCGTGAAAATATTGTCTTTCATGAAACCGGTCCATGGCGCAAAAAAGGTTGGGGACAGCTGCTCTACTCAATGGTTTTAATAGATGAAACTATTAAGTTCCTCTTTGCCATGGGTCTTAATTGAAAATATCACATACTGTCAGGGTGGTAGTCATTTTGAAGGACACAGATTCAAAGACACATGTTCTTTGTCTATTTTGGTTTTATACATCATGCAAATTATCTTAAACTTATAATACTAACAATCTGGGGTTTTTTTCACCCAGGTGACATTAATCACATAACTAATTATTTTACGAGAATAAATAAGTTGACATTTTGCTATGAGGGTTGTCTCTTACAGTAGTTTACTCTTCCAGTGAGTAGTAGTGAGGGTTCTTTGGCCTCTTTGATGTAGCTGCATAATAACAGCACAGGATGTCATGGCAAGAACAAAATGGAATTTTCCCATTTTCATTGTGATCATAATAATAGATTGACTCGTAATCATGGGAGGTGCAAACAAAGATGGCTGAAGGTGACTCTAAGCCCAAGCTTATCGGGGGATTCGGTAAACAAGAGGCCTGGCAAGCGTGGCGCTCGGCTGTTGACAACTGGTGATGGTGACCAGGTGGGAAATGTTATCCTAACAGTCTGGAACTCTTGTGAATTATTTGCTGATAGATATAAACAGCTGTTATTCTTGGTAATGGAAAGCAATTAGAAACATCTGCATACTTGGCTGTGAGCGATGCCTCCGAATGGCGGCCGCGGCTCCCAGGTGCCGCTGGGAAATAATTACATCATCAGGACGGGGGGCCGGGGCTGGAGGACTGCTAGTGATCTGTGAAGAGCAAGGAGGAAACACATTTGTATTAGTCGGACCTGTGAGGAATTTCTGTTTATTACATTTCAACCGTCACAGTTTCCTCTGATCCTATTCCAAATCGTTAAACACTTAACCGAAACCTATCTTAACTTAAATTTAAGCCTTACTCTTTTCTATTTTGGCTATTCTTTAGTGTTATTGGACGGATTTATCTCCCCAAAACTTGTGCCGTTTAGACAACACTCAATCAGCCAATAATGGCCCAACATGTGGGATGTAGGGAGTTCAACAAAGATGAGTGTTAGGCGCATCAAAACCCCTGGTGTGATCTGACATAATGACCATTTCATATAACAAAAAATATTATGTAGTCTGATACATGGATGGAGTACTGAAGGGGCCTCCAAGGCTACGGCCCAGGGGCCCAAAGTGTAAGTCTTCACCTACAAAATGTCACTCAAACCCACACATATAAATCAGGAATATACTCAAAATGACAACAAAGAAACATAAAACAACTACAAAGAGACACACAAGAGATGCAAAACAGCTCCAACGTAACTCAAAGAGACTCACTACAAATATCAAAAGGGTCAAAACAACCAAAAAGAGACTCAAAAGGACTCAAAACAACTATAAAAGGGACATTTAAAGACGGAATGACCACAAAAAGACTCAAAACAACTATAATAGACACCAAATTACAAAGAGGCAAAAATAACCACAAAGAGACACAAAATGATTACAAAGATGCACATTATGACCACAAAGAGACACAGAACAACTAAGAAAGAAACACAAAATGATTACAAAAAGGGGCAAAACAACCACAGACAAAAAATACAAATTGACACAAACTGGCCACAAAGTATCACAAAACTATAGAGAGCTGCCGGACTACTATAAAGAGACACAATGTCAAAAAGACCTTCTTACTTTCCTAAATCCTGCAGATTTAGGAAATTTGAATTTTCACACTGGATACAAACCATACCCTCGTACAGTACCCAGATGTTTGAGAGTCTAAAATGATTTGTGATGTAAAAAATATCCTCATCTCATTTAAATATATTCAGTGAAGAGATAAAGTAAGGGACAGGTGTGATCCGACAAAACCAATCAATATAACTCAACAGCAAAGAACATCTGCAACCACAGAACATCCACACATTTTTGTGTTTCAATACATTCAACAGTAAAAAAAAGACACGAAAGTTATAAGGATTCAAGATATGCTCACTTGGTAAACAACTGTCCTCTCACCAAATGTCGGAAACTCAAACTGCGTCTGACAGGCGGACGAGTACAAGAACACACCGATGAACACATACACCCACAGACCAAGACAGCACACATTTGTTATGGTGATAATTTATTCTGTTTTTCAAGGCAACATAAAAGATCTGTGTATCTTGCTCTGGCATTTTCTGAAGAATAAATCCACTGTGAATGTTGTTGAGTGAAACTCTTCAACCCTCATGAAGCCACATGGAGAACGTGAGCCAGAGGCAAATTGCTAATGTAGTAAAATAGGAGTTTATTTGTGGTATTTTTTCTTCCCTTGCAGTACTTAATTTTTTGCATTCGAATATGTTAATATCAGCCTGATATTCTTACATGCTTTTTGGCAGTAAAAAAAGAACAAAACTGTAATTATTTTCTCTTACGAATCATATTGTTTGCTACATATTGATAGTAATTTAGACAATTTAATAAAGTTTACAGCCAAGACAGTAGAGATATTAAAGACAGTACGGACTGATCAAGCAGGCAACCTAAGAATTATGTTTGTAATGGAGTGTTTGGCTTTCATGTCCAAGAGTTTGTGTATTGTTTGTGACATCCTGCATTGATATTTTAGGATTTATTCTTTTTACTTTCAAAAACTTCCGGCATTGTCCAATGGTTTAAGAATTGTGAACATTAGAGTTCTGACTGGTGGTCGTGTTTGAAAGATGGGATTAGTAGTAGACTAGTAGTAGTTACTAGAGCTGTGATGAGAACGTAATCCCTCAACAGCTTCCCACAAACACAATATAATGCAGGGGTGGCAATTTTGGGGGGGTTTTGGGCCATATACATGAAAATAAAAGGAGAAATTTGCAGTTTTCAACCATCTTTACTGCAAGAATATCAGTGTTTCTCGACCAAAGAATAACAAAACGTGCTGGTGTAAGAAGTATGTTAAAAAGTACTTTTTACTACCTTTTTACGTTCTACCCTGTTTACCCTGATGAACAGTTTTTTTCAAAATGGCAGCTACATCCAGTTTTCAAACTTAAGTAAGTGTACATACAGTGCAATTTACTACAAATGCACTTAAGCCATATTCTTGCTTATTATAAAACATGCAGGGGCAGCTGTTCAAACTTCCAGAAACTACTTGAACCTTTAAACTGGATGAATAAATCTGGGATTTTTTTTTACTATTCTGTAAAAAAGAATGTACCTTTGTTGTGTCTCCTGCTCATATTTTTACTGCGGTCGTTCCTGGAAGATGATATTTGACCTGCTGTCAGTCACGCCACAGTGTGTCTGCCTCTAATTGTGTTGTGTGTGGAGCCGCTGACCTTCTGCCCCAGCCCCCTCGCTCTAAACAATGCTGCGGATTTGAGAGCCCCGGCTGTGCGATGCCTCCGAATTTACCCCTGCTAAAGCATGACTGTGACTCTCCACATACATCAACCAGGAGGGCCCCTACTGAGCGTGCTCATCAGCTGTAAATACCAGCAGTCTGCGCTGCCGCGGCGAAATGAGCAGTCTGGGGGGGTTGACCGTGTTGTGAGATGGCAGGTCGGGCCTAATGGTTGGAAGCGTGTGTCCTGTGAGCAGAAGGTCACGGGTCTGATCCGCTCTGCAAGCAAGAGTCCTGACGAGGTGTCCTTGAGCAACGCGCCGACAATGACACTGACAAAACTGCTGTCCTTTATACAATGGTGATTTAGATGTACAGTTTTAATGTGTGCCATATTTGTTTCTGAATCTTTGATATGAAACAGTTTGCATTTGATGAATAGCAAAGAAACATTTATTTTAAAAGGATTTTTGAAGTTTTGTATATTTTGTATTGCAGCACTTATTCTGAAATATCACTCACAACTCACTGATGATGTTTCAATCTCGTCCAAGTTCAAAATTCATTTTAAAATGTTTGGGATTTTGTTTGTTTTGTTACATCAAAAGGGGCACAAAATATTCTGTATATCTAATATCTATTCACAAATATCCTTATATTTAAAAAAGTGATAGAAAATGATCATGCAAGTGTTAGCATTATAGGCTAACTCAAACCCTTCTGTGTACATCATGGACCAGCAGCTGTTATTATTTAGCTTTAGGAAAAGGTTTGGTTTTGGGTTAAAAGAACCACGGAAGTGCGGTTACTACATAACGCAAGTTACGCAACAAAACCATCAACGTTGACTTCCTGTTTCACACGGGGAACAAACAACGGTCACTTGGATGAAAGATCGCTGTTTATTGGACCCATCCACCTCCACTCCCACCTGTCCCGTGTGGGCTTCAGCGGTCTTTATACTTCCTCGTTCATGATTACGTCAAGTGTTGAAGCTTCATTATTACATGGGCTATCAACAAATTAAGGCTCGTTATTTTTCGTAGATATTGCTATGAATGCTGGATGAGGCCAGCCTTCTCTACATCTTCATAGAGATCTTGTACGAGGATTATGAATGTCCAACTTGGTACCCTTTGTTCTTAGATTTACCCTGAATGGTCTCTAACTAGTGGATTAAGTACTGTACAGCATCCACTGAATACAGCGCTGTAAGACTGAAGTTAAAGCGGCTTAAGTAAAGCAGATGGGCATGTACTAATTGTTAATATAGTCATTTACAAGCTTGGAAATGTTTTACATAAGTAGAAAATGTCCCTGCTGTTGAAATAAATATCACGTTGTTCATGATCTACGCAAGAGCAACACAGCAAAAAACAGACGAGGGAGGAAAAAATCTGCTTTTCTAGTCTGTTCAGCAGACAGGAGATAGAAGCAGCTGCAACACAAAACATTATGTTTGTGCCTTTGTTTCATCGGGGGGGCCTGTAATCCCTTGGGGCAACAAACAGAAAATATCCGTCAGAACGGATGAACCTCCGGGCCGTGAGTCGCGGCTGCTGTGGCCGGATATGTTGATGCCGACTGGCGTACCTGTCACAGAAAGCTGCGAGCGTGGTTCAAAAAAACGAGGTGGCTGGTGTCACATGAGTCTGCGGAGGGAGTCGTTGACGAAAGCGAGCACAGCGGCGCAGAACACAGCGGGTCTGTGTCCGTCAGCACTTCCTTATCCTGACTGTGTTTGTTTCACATGAGGGTTAAATGTGTCCTTCTCTGTTTCAGTTCTAAACTACAAGATCCATTTTGCTTTTAACTTGCCTCCATGTTTGTTGATCGGGCGAGGGTTAGGGTACCATTAGAACAACGTATCCTCATACAACGGTTGGTACGATATCTTACGAAAATGGAATTATCATTTTTCGTGCGTTTTCCTTACAGAAGCCAGCAACACACGTCGTTTCGTTCTTCTACAGGAAACAACTTAGTTATGTTTAGGCAACAAAACTAAAATATAAAATGTGAGAGAGACATGTGAGGGTCAAACGAATCAAAGCATCCTCGTACGAAAAGTTAATTCTAATTTTTTGAAAGTCCAGCAACACGTGGCAATTTCCACTCGTTACATGCATAATGTCTTTTCAAAATAAACTTCTGGAAATCAGTATTAACTAACCTACCTACTAAGGTTTAGGAAAATATTGTGATTTGGGTTAATATAACTATGGAAGTGTTGTTACTTGAGTACGAAAGTTATGTGACATTTTGTTTCACATGAGGAACAAAAAAGCGGTAAATGATCAGTGTTTGTTCGATTCCACTGAGTGCGTCCTTGCATACTACGGGATGCTACGTAGTGTGTTTTGTAACGTTAGCTCTGCTACCCTAAAAAATAAGCACACAATCCTATTTTTGACAGAGCTGAGTACCACAGAGCAGATTGAGCCAAACAGGAAGTGGAACTGATTGTACATCAGGTCTTTTCAAAATAAACACCCTTTGGAGACTCCCAATCGCATAGCATCACTACCACCACATAGCTTTGATCCATGTCCTTCATAGCTGGACTTTTAACGTTATGCACTTTGCCCGTCACCAGAAATAAGAAGCAAACAACTACAATAAACACAGTTTTTTTTATATATATATCCGCAAGATGGGCAGGCAAAACGTCTCTGAAAAGCTCCCCTTGCATAGGACTTAACCTTATTAGACTTTATAAACCGTGCCCTTGCCTAAACGTAACCATACCAACAGCACTAATACGCACAAATAACGTACAAAGAAAGATTTTCTTGAACATAAAAAAATCAAACACTGTCATTGTACATATTTCTAGATTTTGTCCAATTTTTGGAATTGTCCAATTTCAGCGTTCTTGTCTAGTTGCATTGTTTAAGAACAATATCGAAGTCTCCACTCGTGTGTTTTTATTCCCCATCGGGGACATTTCAGGTCAACAGATTGGTTAACATCCAGTGAATTGCTCCAGGCAGCGATGCAACATATTAAAATCCAGGTTGAACTGATACAAATGGTTCAGCACAATCCATAAACCTGGTGTTTGTACCGTTGTGTGCCCTTTGCACAGGTTAAGCCGCCCACTCCTACTGTAAAAACCATCGTACACGATGACTAATGTGACTGTGACATAACTCAGACTAGTACAGTCTGTTAATCTATTCATAGAGGCTGCGGTGTCCTCGTACTACAAGTCAAGAACATGATCAGATGAATGCTTTTCATTTAACCTGACCTGGTGGTCTGAGTTGATGAAAAACAATAATAATAATTGGTGTATGGGAGGTACAGTACAGCACAGCCATCCAAAGTACTCTCCTCCTCCCAGATGGTCCGTTCAGCCTTTTAATAATGAAATCTGCTTTTGTGTTATTTAAAAAATTACAATAACCTTTCCCGCTAATCCCCCGATTTCCGACCTCGTACACCTGGATTTCTGCGCTGCACGTACGTCCGTAATCCCCCCCGGCTCTTGATAACATATTAGGATTATATCTCGGATATGGTTCTTTAATAAATAGTTTAGATAAGCATATCTGTTTAATTTTATCCGCCCGCCCTCCCTTGCATGCAGGATTACAGTGGAGAAAAAAGGGGTTGCTTTTGTTGAGCGCGTGTCCCGCGGTCTGCAGACGGAACATGCAAACATCTGTACGAACAATTCATCAGGAAGAATTACGTACGGCCGACTGGAGGGCTCTAAGCTGTGTGTATTTCAGCATCCCAGTGTCCTCGACGACAGAGGCAGATCATAAATAATGGAAGCAGAATTAATTGGTTTATGCTATGAGCATGTGTTGTATATATTGATGGCATACCGTCGGTGTGCTGTTGCTCTGTGCTGGACTGGACATGTAAAACTGCAGCGTTCCAATTTGATGTATGATCTCGATGGCTGGATTCATGAAGTTTAGCCTTCTTTAATGCACAGAAATGATGGCGAAACACAAACATATATGCAAACAATAAATAGGAAATAAAATCAATGCGGAAACAATTAAAACAACCACCCGTCTTGGATCAATGAAGGAAAATCTTGATATTCCATACACTAGGGTGTTTCCAACTTGTTTTGGGAGTTTTTCGTGAAAGGCCCTTTCCTGTTTAAATATGACAATTTCCTCTCCTACAAAACCAGCTCCATAAATAAATGGTGTTCCCAGTTTGCAGTGGAAGAACTTGACTGGTCTGCACAGAGCCCTGACCTCAAATCCATCCAAAACCTTCATGAACTTTATGAAGCCAGGTTCCTAAATCTTGTTGAAAGACTTCCCAGAAGAAAGTAGTCTGTTAAAGCAGCAGATTAATGCCCATTGGTTTAAATGGTAAAATAGACTTGTAATTGTATAGTTTTCTAGTCTTCCGACAACTCAAAGAGCTTAAACACTACAAGCCCAAAGACACATCGACAAAGACTTCTTTCTGTATCATAATACTTGTATGACATTTTCTTTTGGGCCTTAAATTGTATTAAACTTTCACTCATAACTTGGTTGAGATCTGGATATGTATCCATACAGCTATATCTCTGACTATTTGTCTGATATGTATCTGATATATAGTGTTTTATCTTCAGACCTTTGGGCCAAGGATTTTTCCACTGGAAAGATGTTCATGACAAAAAGGTTTAGAACAGCAAAACTTATTTTTAACCAGCTTTTGATTGAATTAATTTGGGGTTTTAGCACCAGTATTTCTTTTTGTTTAAGCAGTTGTCCATTTTTTTTAATACACTAAAAGATGCTACTTTTAGATGTAGCATCTTTCTGCTGCTAATCATGTCTCAAATGGCTTTTTATGGTGTAATTTATTCATTGTACTTAGTTTTCTATATACTGTGTACTGTGAATGCTATCTCTATTGTTTGTTGTCTGTATGAGTTGATTTGGTGGCAAATGAGTTCCCCACTGGGGATTAATGAAGCTTTCTAATCTGATCCAATCCATTTTCAATTATCGATTGGATATTGTGTGGATAGTGGATACGACTACTACCTCTAAATACAAAGCACCCAAGTGTTTCATGGTCAAACTAAAGAAAAAAAGTGTGACAGGCCTTTAAATTATGCAGCACTTGACCATGAGGTCTGAATTTTCTAGGTCAAACACCCTGCTCTCTGTGGGTCGTGAACCCCTCACACCCCCTGCTTTCTTTCTTTACCTTGCGTGCTGGGGTAAATACCTCAGCACCTGCATGTTGCACTGATTTCACCCAGCCCCGGCAGATGGTCCTCACCCTTCACTGAACACACACTCCGGCACCTGGGACGCTGGGGAAATCCTTCCGTGCTCTCGCCCCTCTCTCTCTCCGTCAGAGAGCACATGCACACATTATAAAACAGATGCAACGGCAATGTGTGCAGGCATGTGCGTCCGCGAGCACGCACGTGAATGCAACGACGAGAGGAGGGCGGCGAAGATGCTTCTCACGTATGAACACAAATTGAACAAAAAGCCACTAAAATCAATGAACAGAGCAGCTTTATGGTTCAGGTACAAGATACAGAACAAGAAAAACAGACTCATTCAGGGATTCAAGGACATTTCATTGTCATTATGCAACACACGGTTGCACAAAGAAACGCAGTTGTAGCCCATTTGCTACACAAACAAAAACAGTAGTGCATTCCTGTTGTGCATTTTTTTAATTTGCATCATAAGGAATGTAAACAGGTTTATCTGGGAAAAAATGGCCGATTTCTGACGATAAAAACTCAAAACTAGAGACACTGTTCATAACATTTTACCACATTTAAGCACCAAGCATCATGATGTAAACACACAGTCCACCTCCTTTGGTCCCACCAGAGACCTGCTCTCTGTCCTGAGGTCCTCCCATCAAGTACATCTTGATCCGGGACGCCTGGATGGAGTCAGGTCTCCATAAAGATGTGGACACGACAGTCACGACCTCCCATTGCTGGGGATTCACAGAATTTTCCTGGGACCGGACATCAGCCAGGAGCCGAGGTCTTAGCTGGGTTAGCTTAGCTTCCATCACGGCCAAAAATATTTGGTCCATGAGCATTATTGTGCTGCTGCTCCACAGATAATTGGAACCTGGCAACAGGGATTTTTTCCCCATTCAGACACAAAAGTGTTAAAGAAGTCGTCCACTGATTTCTTTCTGAACCTGGCTTTGTGTATGGTGCCATTGTAATGTTGAAACGGAAACTGTTGCCACAAAGTTGACAGAACACTATGTTGACGGAAACATCATTGTATGTAACATTTAGATAACCAAGCAATTTTGTTGCCTAAGCCTAACCTTATTCGTGTAAGAAGTGGAAAGTGACACGTGCTGATGGCTTTCGTAGGAAAAGGCACGGAAAATAAGTAACTTTTTGTGAGATATTATCATATATATATTACAAAATGTTGCATGATACGTTGAATAAATAACGAGCCTTTAAAAATCACTTATACAAATACATTTTATCAGAAAAACATTCCGTAGTTTTACAAATGACTCTTTTACTTTGATATCTTTATTACTCTACAGTGTTTTAACATTTTACTTGTTTTGTCTTTTCTTATCATATATTGTATTGGTTCAATCTTAAAGCTACTACTAAATATTCACTATAAAATCAGATATCACACATAACAGACTTTAGGGTTGTGATACAGTTAAATACTACACACTACCACACACACACACACACACACACACACACACACACACACACACACACACACACACACACACACACACACACACACACACACACACATAGATGCAGGCTGTGTGAGAAATGTTGTTCCCTCACAAAGAATCACACAGTAAAGCAGCAGCTGGACTCAGATTCGTTGTGATGAGGAGGAGCTGTTCCTTCCTTGAGCTTAATGTGAAATTTGCCCCGCAGACCCCCCCCTACCCACATCGTGACTGCGTGCGTGCACGGACGCGACCTCGGGCACCACGCAAAGACAAATAAACGCCTTATGGCGACTGTTGATTTAATTGAAGAAGCCTTCTGTACTGGCGGTGCGGCACAAAAGGAATGTTAATGATGGAATTAATGGCTGCTGTTTACCACGACGAGCGGCAGCACCAGTCCGAGGAAGTAACCCTGAGCTAGAATTACAGGCCGGGATGAGCTGCTTCACACGGACACACACTTCACTTTTCATAACTGCGCTGTCAAAGTGAGCAGCGGCAAAATGCCTTTTGTTTTTAGCGTTAATTAAAATCCCTGCCGCGCTAATGCGACGTTTCGCTTCGGCCAAAGTCAGACTGTTGAGACGGATTTAACGGGATGAACGTAAAGCGCTTTTGTCAACTGGAGAGGCGGCTTCTTCTGGGTTTGAGGCTATCGTTGTGTTTCCGATTTAAGGAGTTATGGAGCCGACGCTTCTCTCTGGAGGAAAGGAGCAAAACCAGAACAAGGATTCTAGAAAGTCATGGAGAGAGTATCACATCATTAGTGATGGATGAGAAGAAGAAACCAACAAGCAACATGCAAGAGCCACAAGAGTTTAGTGACGGACAAAATGGGAAACCATTTACACAATTAAACAAACTGTTTTTACCCGGTCTGAATGATTTTGAAAAAATATCAAATTTGTTTTTAAAGTTGCTCAGACGGCGTGCTTCATGTTTGAATGATGGTTTATGTGCCGACGTTTTTTACATAATCGTTTAGGGGTGAACATGACTATAAGACAATTTTGACATTCCTTCAAATTTTGGGATTCAGATTCATGTTTTTTGTTGTTTTTTTAACCTCAGGTGATTACAAAAATGCATAAAACGTGTCAAAACTTTTGCAAAGTGAGTTTTAGTCAATAACAAATAACACAAACAACAAAAAAGAACAACAGAACCCCTTAGAATGAAGTCGTTCAATTGAACCAAAAGACAAGTGTTAAAGCTTCAAGTAGTTGCTGTTGATTGCGACAGAAGCTTTGGAGCCCATGGTATTCAGGACAGGCCTAGGGTGTGTTTTAATAGTTATAAATAGCATTAAATATGGGAAAGTTACTCATTTTCAATACTTTTTAATAAAACCTTTAGCTAAACTAACTGAGTTGCATTTTCACAAACTCCTACATAAGCTATAGCCATTGTTTTCTTATTTCATAGACATATTGTTACAGTCTCTTGTCTCATGATAATCATGGTCTTGCACAAGAGGACATATATTGCATAAAACTAGAAAAAGTGTTTGAAAAGACAGTTCCATCCATATTAACGTCGTAACCGTTTGTTAATTTATATAGAAAAAGAACGCTTTGTTTCTCCGAACAACATTGTTATCATTTCAGAATACAGCTTCAGGTTGGATTTTGGTATCTTAGTATCTTTGCAGAAGTATAATTGCAGCTTTAGTCGGAAGTTCATCACTCTTTACACTCAAAACAAGAAATCCTACATTTCAAATTAAAATATATGTTTTAAAATCATGCAACATAAAGACTATCCCAAAAACTAAATAACATCATTTTTTTTGTCATTTGTTGCGTCTAAGAGAAAATTAAAATGTCAACATCTGACCAGCCAGAGCCCAAACTCACCAATATTTAATGAGTTAATATTGGTGATTACCAAAGATTAATACCAAAGGAGCCTGTAAATTCACTCCAAACTGTGCAGCCATTTTTCCTCTCATCTATTAAGAACGTTTACCCTTGGCCTGTCTCAGATATTTACACACAAAGTGATGCAGAACTTCACTTCAGCACAGGTACCATTTTTTTTGTTCAACCTTTCTGGATATTAATGAAACTTCCCACAATGTTTATTCAAGAACTTAAATGAATCAGAAGCAGTAAATCACGCCCACGTGTCTGAAAACTCGGGACAGAGTCAAGGGAACCGGGTGATAAATCACCGGAAGAAAAAAGGTAATGTGGCCTTATACTTCAAAGTTTAATCGCCACGCAAAGAATCACTCTCTCCTCGCCGACGACAGAGTCAAAGATACTCTGGAGGTCCAGACCTTCACTCCTCCTGTCACACATCAATCACAGCGGGGCGTTTTTTAATTTTCTGACTGTGGATCTCTCCGCTGCTCGGGATATTAAGGGGCAAGTTATGTTTTTGACATTAACTTGACACTTAGCAAAGCAGCTGCTGCATGCGGAGCGTTTTGTAGCTGCAGCAAAGAGCTAAAACGGAAACCGGTCAAGTGTTTAATGTCCTGTAGAGAACAGGGCCTTTGACCTTCTGCAGGTTAAACTAAGCCTTTGTTTCTCCTCAATGTTCTTCGACAGGCACACGTAAACTTTAGTATTCACATATTGTAGCATCTTACCCTCAGTTTTAACCTCAATTAACTTTGATTAACAAACAACAAATTTCATGCTGTTAACTTCCCGTTCCCCCACTTCACTTCTTTTTTAATCTCGACTATACATCTGTTATGTTTTTGGATTGCGTCTTTGTGAGAAAAAAAAAAAAATCAGACAGATAGAAATATAAACCCTTCAATAGTTGACTTGCATCCCCGTCGTAGATGGTTATTAGCGAGAGTTGATTTGATCTGCAGCTGGGAACGTTGGTCATTTAACTTGTAAAGGGACTGGGATGAAAATGCAAATCTAGTACCTGAATGTTTGTAATCTGCTCTTTGCTACTGATAATTACCAGTGAATCCATGTATTTTGTTAACCCTGGTGTCAGGGTTTGTTTTTAGCCGATACCAATCTTGTATAGTAAGTCCAAATATGCCTAGATACCAATCATAAGAATCTACTCAAGACAAGCAGTATAAACATAACAATCTGTCCTCATGCAGATTTTAAGAGTGGTCTGATTATAGCATATGGCTTAAATATTATGCATCTGTCATAAAGTTTCTAGCATTCCCATAATCCATCTGACATTAACCTTTTCAAGATGTCAGATAAAAAACAGATACTATACTTCAGCAAATTGTAAACTCAGCGTTGTTTTCATGGTTTTATGGTGAATATTATTGTTGGAAAAGAATATAGATGACTATAACAAAGTAAAAGGATAACATTTAGAACTGTTGATGGTTTACAGACTTCAGAGCAGTTGAAATGATTTTTTGGGACGGTGGCAAAAATGAAATAGTCTGTCTCCTTGATACAATCTGAACCGTGAGCTTTGTGATCCGTTGCACAACTAGTTAATATATATATTGAAATTGTGGTTTCTACACTTTATATTACAACCTGATCTTTATTAACTTTTGACCATCTGGAAGCTCGTCATTTAAAAAAAGTCTTAAATCTGCTCTGTGTAATATCTTTCCAATGCGGTATGTAGATTGGATTATCTGGTTCATCACCAGTCATCCAATCAAAAATGATTCTTCTTTGGTTTGTTTTTGATAGCACGGATGCTGCAGGGATGGAAGTGAGATTACACTCAGATTTCTGGAAAATGTTGTCAACATTGCTCCAACCTGACACCTCTCTATATCAACGTGTACAGAACAGTTCATGTTGGATTGATCAATCCAGCAACAACCTCCACCTGTACATACAGACATTTAGTCAGCAGGGTGATAAAGAGGCTTTGAAAAGTTGGTTGCAGTTGTTGTCTTTTAAGCCTATGCTTCACTTTTTCATTAAACTTGCATTGAAGATCTTTTTTTATTAATAATCATGTTCTCCTGTTGTATCCGAGGTTTCTTGCTGCTTCATACGTTTCATCTTTTAAACCATTTTTTTAAACTTGCTTTTTATGTAATGACCTTTAGTTTGACAGATTTGTTTTGTTTTTCTGAGTTCTTATGTTTTCTAATAATCATTTTCGCCATCCTTCTTCATATTTCCATTTTTATAACTATGACAAATGGTTTCCTGCAAACCGGCTACAGATGGGAGCCGGGACATCGAGTGAAAACAAAACCACAGCGCGACAAGCGTCAGATTAGTGGATAATATCTCAAAGCACATGTTGATTTCACACAGAAACACTTAGTGTTGCCTTAACACATGACTCAGTGAAAGTTAACTCCAATGTACAGTCTGTGCTTTTTTATGCATATTTCTCTGCACCCTAAAGATTAATCAAAGACAGCTGAGCCAAAGCCCTTTGATGATGATGATGATGATGATGATGATGATGGTGCAGTTTGGGGGGGGGGCAACAGATTAAAAACCCCTAAGCTATTGACCCATAACTAAAGTGATGTTTGAGCTCATAATCTTTTCATCTCGTGGTAAGTGAAACCCGCTTTGTTGGATTTTGGACCGTCGGCAGACAATAGGGAGGATCATTTTAACATGGCTCCATGCTGAGCAGGTGGGGGAGGGGGGAAACAGATAGAGAATGGGGGTGGGGGGTGGGGGGTGGCTAGTAGAAGAGACCAATATTTAGCAAATAGTATCTATGAGTCATGGCGTCTTTTCCTTATGCACTTCCGCCACAAACAAACTAAGAGAGTCGCATCTCATTTCAAATCTTCTCCCCCCCCAAAAAAAGAAAAACTGAAGCATCTTCAACGCCCTCTCTCGTTTTTTTTTGTTTTTTTTTCCTGTGTCTGGCAACGCGATTGTTCCGATACAGCGATGCAGAAAGGAGGCATGCGCTGGGGATCCAGGCAATTTTCATTACACCGAGTCAAGCTGTTTCAGTTCGGGATCCAGGCCTTTGTGCCGCCCGCCCGCCACTGAGAACTGGAAAACGTGGCACAAAACAGCATTATGGTGTTATAGCACACTTTCGCGCCGGGGCCTCGTGATATGTCCATCTGCCGCGACTAGTGTTGCAGATCGCGCCCGATGTCCCCTGCCTGCGTTCCCTCGCCTCCTCTCGAACCGCTCAGCCATAGTCGCCCCTCGGTGCAAAAAATACTTTTGTTACTAAAATAAAGACGATTCCCTCAGTGCTTTTTGGGCGGATGTAGAACTTTTCCGCTGGCAAAGGTTTGGCCTCCAGTGTGCTTTATGGCTCTACGATTATATCAGTAATTAAAACTTATTCTGCAGTACACATTGTTACTAATCTGCAGAGAGATCACACTAATGTACGTGTGCATGATAGGACATGTAGGTACAGATTAGGTCGTTGCAGAAGTCCAACCTTTTGGTGGAATCTTGTTCTACTACTGAAGGGTTTTTATTCCAAGATTGGTGCTCTATTGGCTGTCAGAAGTTGAGTACAATTGTAATGGTTTTGTAGTTGAGGTTATCATCTTTCACTCAGGTTTCCCAATTAACCTAATAATCATAAACTGATTTCTTCAAATGTTTTCCAGCTTCTTTTCCCCCTCTAACAATAAAGCTATCCAACAAAACATGTTCTTCAAGACGTGACCTGATTCCAACTTCCAAGAAAATAGATTCATGGCCAAAATTTCTACGTCAGATATCAAAGTACGATCCAAAACCCCAACCACCAGAATGCGCCGACAGCCCAAACCTGAGCGAAGGACAATCTGTCCCGCCTCTCAAGCTGTCTTCAAATCCACCCCCCACCCCCCCCAAAAAAAAAAATAAACACAAGAGCAGATCTTCATCTCGTCACCTTGCAGCTGCACTTTGATCTGATTTCATGTTGTTTCCCCAAAAGATTACAACACCGAAACTACACCGAGCATATTGACGCACTTTAAAGAAGAGGTGGTTACCAGATGCTTGATCCTTAAATCCCCCCCCAAGATATTAAGAGGTGATGCTTATGTTATATCATGCTTTTATTGGAGAGTACGTTTTGATATTTTAGGGGGGGGGGTTGGGTCAATGTGAGTCTTACAGGCTAAGCTCACTCTGAGACATATTGAGACACAATTTCATCTTGCGGATTACTGTGTCTTGGTTGGGGGGATGGATGGACAGACGTTTGCGGGGCAGATGATGTTTTGAAATATAAATAAACAAACACATGTCACGGGGTGAGCGGTGGTGGTGGTGGTGGTGGTGGTGGTGGGGGAGAGGAGGGCGATGGTAGGGGGGTTGGGAGGAGGAGGGAGTTCCTAAAGAGCCTTCAGCGATCTGCAGAAAGCTGATTATGCAGAAGTAGGGGATTGGACTGGACACGTTAATGTCTGCATTAATCATGGAGGAATAAAACGATGCTGCCTGTGTTCTGTGATCACTTGGTGCATAATCAGATATCTAAGGAGGAGAGTTTTCTACAGTGTGGTGGCACACGGTGATGATGTTCTGGCTGACTGAATACAATGCTATGATATAACCGTTGTGGATGTTTTATGGGTTTAGTGGTGTTCTTCGTCCATGCAGCCACGCGTTAATACTACGGACAATCCTCTGCTAAATATGACAAAGCAGAACTAAATTAGTATAACAAGAATGTTATCGGATCTTTTCGCGTACCCTCTGATAACTGAAATGAGAGCCGTAATCTGCAAATAATTCCTTTCGGGGATGGAGACAAAGAGCAGCAATAATGTTGTAAATCCTGCAGAAGAAAGTCTTAAATGGAGGCCATGTCTTTATCATTTCTGCACTAATTAGTCGCTACAATTCACTGAGCCATGGAAGTAGAAGAAAGTGACCATTTTTAGAACATTGTACATCAATCCAACAAGTACAATCCATTGTTAGCTACAGTGCTCCATGGACGCAGCATTTACTTTAGTAAGAAAACTGTGAATTTGTATTTAAAAGGTTTAGTTTTGAACCATGTCAGGTCAAGTAGCTGCATGATAAAAGAAAATGAGTAGTTGCGAGTATACTATAGCGGGGCATGGGAGGATATAAAAAAGGGATCGCTGTTTGTTCCTCTTGTGAAACGAGAAGTCAACGTTGAGGTTTTTCTCATGTAACTTGCGTACTTCAGTAACAGCACATTCCTGGTTATTTTTACCCAAACTACAATCGTTTACTCAATCTAACTAAGTATTTTGTTGCCTAAACCTAACTTGGTTGTTTCCTGGGAAGTCAGAAGTTTATTTTGAAAAGACTGTATGCATGTAACGAGCGGAGATTAAATTGCGTTGCTGGACTTTTAAAGTAAAACACATGAAAGATGGGGAGTAACTCTTCGTACGATATCATACAAACCGTTGGAACCAAGGAAACTTTGCATAAATGCTGAGGCTCTCCTGCTTAAATAAAGGATAGGCTAAGTAAAATAGAAACATTGTGTAAATCTGTTTTCTACATGTTAATCCCTGGATTTATTCAAACAGGCTATTTCTCACTTCCTCACCATGAAAGCAAGCTAGCTGTTTTTTTCAAGTTACTCGTGAGAATATTGACTGTTACCCCAAAAATGGAAACTCACCACAATCAACTTATTGTGTTTTTTACAGTTATTCGCAAAAAAATCCTATATCATCCTATTCATAATTATAGCTGTAGTATATTTGTGAATATAACATATTTCGGAATATGCTTCCTGGGATAAGTATGTCTTCAAAATAGTATATTATGATAATGTAAGTTCCCACATATTTTTGTTGTGGAACAAAGTGAACTGCGAAAATCTATTTTTTATTAAAATCAGCCTTTGCAAAGTCTGAGATATAAAAAAACATAAAAAAAACAGGCTGATTCTAGTGATGCTGGATTTCAAATGCATAAAAGCACAAATATGGTGTGAAATGCATCACCGCCGGCCGTAATATCATGCACGCACATGAATGGACTTTATTGGCATAGTCAGCCAGGACAGGTGCGACCCCATAAGCCATAACAAGCTCATCTACATTTCACAGCATGGAAAAGCGTCTGAACCCCGACTAATATGTTGGCTTGTTTCCTACTGCAAAACACAGGAAAAAGCATCATACCTGTTCTATTATATACCATGTATATTTGACACTAGACATAACTGCTGTGCTCAAGAAAGTGTAACTCTGAAGCTCTTGTCTTCCAGCTAATAGGAGCTTAAACACCAAAGAAGCATTGATCATCATTACTGTCAGACTATGATTTAACAGACAATCATAGATTCAAGAATATCCCTTTTTCTGCAACTTTAATGCGTCCCAACACCTCCAGTCAAAGTGACTGAAGGCCTTCTTCGTCGTGTTATAACAGCAGCAGGTAACCACCCACCCTTCATCCAGACTGTCTGATAATACCCACAGTCTTCCTCTCCCCAGCTTTGACTCTGATGTATCTCCAATGTCATCAATGGATGGAGCTCATTTCTGCTTTTTATGTCGGAGTTAGAGAGGAGAGAGGCACATTTCATCCTGCCGCCGCAACGACATAAACATCAATCTGTCTGAACTGCTGCTTAAATGACTGTGTAACCTTTACAGCACTGTTAAAGAAAGATGTATAATTTCTGCATAAAAGAGAGAAGTCGAGGTAATAAAAAAAAAAAAGGAGTCCAGCTGATGCACTTTCACTTTCACACAAAAAGTCGTGCCCCGTCTTGTAAAAACACTCACTGATTCCCTGCTTTTTTTAAAAACACGCACATTAATAGATTCACAGATTTTTTTTTACAGATTTAAAAATGTCTGGGAACAACAACAGATTGAGAGCCATAAAAAGTAGAATAAAGCCTTTATTACCCACTGACATTCCCCCACATAATGGAAATATTTTACAATGCCTCCCATTTATGGACCTCCAACCGCCATAAATTATATTATGCAAGAAACATCATCACGTCTGCTGGCATTAACTACTTCACATGAAATAGGTTTCCAGAGGGAAGGATTGACTTTACTATATGTCGCCTGGAACAAAAGCCAATCTGCCGCCATGTTTAACGCCACGTTTTTTTTATTATCTTGCAAGCATATGTTTGAATGGCTACAGATGATGAAGCTAGCTGCTGGGCAAAGTGATCATCAGGGCTGTTTTTTTTTTTTTTTTTTAAAAGCTCTCTTAATAACAGGATCCGGCAAATTGTATGTGACCTTTGTCAAGGTTTTTTTTTTTTTTTTTTCTGCAAACACAGAAGCTAGCAGGAGCCACTGTGCTAGCCCCCCGCGGCATGTCTGAATATGCAAAGCTCCTCTAGTTTTTTTGTGTGTGTGTGCAAGGTTTCAACATGAAAACGTGAAATTGTTTGGAAACCTTTTGCCTTGCAGGGCCTTCATGGGGAGCAGCCGCATAGAGCTGAGCTCTGCAAGAATGTTTGATGCCACTTCCTTAGTTGAGCATATGCCACATTCTGTTTTGGAGAGGCCGTGTTTGTGTGGTGGATTTTTATTTATTTGTTGAGCTGCAACCCCTGCCATGGGGAGGAAGGGCCGGTCAGGGACAGCAGCTGTCCAGCCCTCTGTGAGCATTATGACACGCATGACCCGGCCCAAAACACACAAGGTAAGCAAAAAGAACATACAGACAGTGCTGCTCCTCTGTGCAATTCTGCTGGTTTGTGTCTCGTAAAACCTCCGTGACATTCATGTCAGCCCATTAACACGGCAGTTCGGGAAATGCAATCTATTGGTTTCGTCTACAGAGACACAATTTTTTTGTTTTGCTCAGGATGAAAATGATGCCAATGGAGAGTCAATTAGGAGCCTTATTCCTGTTGGACACACAAATTAAATGCAACAGTCAGACTAAGCAACAGTCAGAGCATTCTTTAAAACTTTCCTAAACTAAATTACGTGGTTTTGTCGCCTAAATTTAACTGTTTGTGGTTTTGTTGCTGTAACCTAACTGTTGGTTTTGTTGCCTAACCCAACTGTTGGTTTTGTTGCCTAACCCAACTGTTGGTTTTGTTGCCTAACCCAACTGTTGGTTTTGTTGCCTAAACGTATATGCTGGTGGTTTTGTCACCCAAACCTAACTTAACGTAGTTACTTTGAACCCAAACGATGATGTTTTGTCTTAACCAACTTTGGTTTTTAACGTTATGTTGTCCCGAAAACAAAGACGTTTCAAGGGACACAAAAAAAACTGACAATTTGTGTCTCTGTTCACAAAACCAATAGATTGCATTTCGTGACTATTTTGGGTATTGCCATGAGGCTTTGTTGTTCATGTGGTTACATTAGAAATGACACTCATGTGGGTCAAAGTGAAACGTATAAGCAGTTCAACACACAGTAGAGGGAAGAGGCTTAATGGAGAGATCAAGAGAAAAGGCAGCAGCTCCTAGAGGAAGGAAGGAGGGAGGGAGGAGGAGTGGGGAAGGAAGGAGGAAGGGGGGGGGGGGGGCAGGTGGTAGGCATGGACAAGGGTATGCTGGTGCATCTGCCTGCGGCGATGGTATTGACGGACATATTTCCCACAGCTCCGTGTCACGGCGGGATCATCGCACATGATTACGGGGGGGATCAGCATGATCGGCTGTCGCTGATTTCGCTGACATCTGTCGGCGAGGTGATACAAGCTGTGACGAGGATCGGCCCCGACATGAAATCTTGAGCGGCTGTTGAGCCGCGGCGACCGAAGGCTTCCCGTGTTCTCTGAGACGCAACCACAAAACGCCTTTTACCTCAAGAAGGAAATCTGTTTGCACGAGTTTCCACACTTAAAAAACACCCCAAAAATGTTGAAAAGCTTTGATATTTAGTTCCATTCAAAATATCTGTGACATAAAAAGATTCTTAAGATTCAAAAACAGGTTTTATTTATCATTTATCTACCATGACAGCGAGCAAGACAGCTTTATAAATCCCTAATGAGACAATATTCATGATTATCCCGATAATGGAAATTCACAAAGATCAACTTATTGTGAGTGTTTTTTTTATTAATATTTGTCCCATCCCTAAATTGAATTTACAATCCACAAAGAAATCAACTTCTATGGCCTCCACCATTTCTGAAAATGTCAGCAAAGACCTCACAACTCGTGAACTCAGAGCTTTCAGAAGATTTCCACTTACTAAAGGAGTTCAATATGGACTCTTCCCGTGATCGCGGCAAATACGACCCCATTTGAAGGCAGCATAAACACACACATCACCAGTGAGAGTGAAACATCACCAGTGAGAGTGAAACATCACAGCGGTAAAAGCAATTCACACACAATCCACTGATTGAGCGTCCTTTCTCTAAAAAACCAATACAGTATCTGTCCAGCTTCAAAAGATGGATTATTTATCCCGGGGTAAGTAATTGCAGGGTTCATAACAATGAGATTCGGATTAAGGAATTCATTATGGGTTTGGAGCGGAGCACAGCTTGTATACAATTACATTTAAGTCCAGCCCAAGAGATAAAAAATCATATCCTCAATATGGAGCGCTTTGATGTGACCCTCAACACAGAAAATGATCTCCCAGCTAAGTCCTTTCTTCATTTCATCTCGGAGATTCGAGGGAAATTCTTAAACATATGGCTTAGATTGTTGGTAATGGATCGGAGGCGAGTCATCTGGGGCAGAAGCCTGAGCCCTTTCTCATCTTTTGATACAAGCTCTATCTCTGATTAAATGTCAGACTTTCACTGTCACATATGCTGGAAGAAAATCCTCTTTTTTATTTTTCCTTAGAGGCTCCTTATTGGGCCGTTCCAAGAAAAAGAGATTGTAACTTTGTCCTGATCACGAGGAAGACTTCAGACATTATGCTGACATTCTTGAAATGAATCATATTGGTGGTCGCATTCGACAAAGTAATACACAGAAAAGCTTTTATTTTTTAGCCAATTGAAAAATATGAGATAGTAGATTCAAAAGTACCAGCTCAAGTTATTATTTCTTATTTAATAATCTCTTTGTACTGAGGGGTTTTGTTCGGATTGTCTCAGTTTTTTTTTTAACTGTGGCTTTCAAAAATCCATCTGAACCCCAAAAACTCGCCAGTGAGATTGAAGAGCATGTTGTTGTTTTTAAAACAATGGCCAAAACTACACTGTTTATCCTAGCCAGAAGCTGTGAAAAACATAGAAAATGTCTGATTATCATCTTTCAGACTGTCCTTGAACATATCATGTGTGACGAACTCCTCGCTCAGAAAAAGAAACAAAAGCCAAAGCTTACTAATAGTGATATTTCAACAAAAACCTTTCATTCTACAGGTTTCATTTAAAGTCTGCCCTTAAATAAACCGTTTGCTTTAACCAGATCCTCTCAAAAACATTTAATTCTGAGGAAGCCATGATTGATTTGGCTGAGACAAACAGTCACGTGACAAAAAAATCTGTGAAACTTCGACTGAACTTCAGGCAGAACACAGAGCAGAAAAGGTAGGAGAGGTTGAAGTAGAGGTTGTAAAAAAAAATGTAAATAGTTAAATATATATATAGCACATGAAACCTCAATTTTCTTTTCAACATTGGTTACATTTGGGGACACTTGGGAAAATACGGGATATTGATAGATTCCATTGTTTGCCAATGTTTGTAAAAATTCCACTTTTTTTCTTTCTTTTTTTAATGATTTATGGCATTATAACTGTGTTTTACTGCACAGAAGACATTTGAGTTCTCTCTTACTTCTAGCCATGGTTGTGGTGCAGGACTTTACTATATCGTAGTAAAAAAACTGCCACAGAGAGTAAAATGTAACAGGAGCCCAAAAACACCACCAAACTGCTTGGAGCTAAGAGGGTTGATTGTCTTATTTCCAGTTTGGGGATTAATAAAATGTAAAAGTAATTCAGCAGTAGAAGGGAAATTGTTTAGAAACGTATTAGGACTGTAAAATCTGCAGCACTTACTACATTCTGTGTAGTCTAATCCACTATGAGGTGTGTGAATACAATTTATGAAATAATCTCTCCATTTAACGGCTCGTTTAAAACAAATAATGAGTAAAGATTTAATCAGCATACGTGGTTTAACAACAAACAAAGAGCTCAAATGCACGTAAAACTGTCCCCACTGACTATAATATTCCTTAAGAAGAGAAATATATTTATAGGATTTAAGAAATGTGGGGATAAACACATTTATTAAAAACACGTCTAAAGTAATTAACACTTGTGAAAGATGTTGATTTCTGCTCGGTGGGAAATGCAAAGCTATAGCGTTTAAGCTGAAGGCTTGTTTGGGTTTGTTTATTGCGTATACGACCAGTCATTTACATGAGCGATGTCAGGACGCCTTTACCACCAGAAGTGTTTATGACAGATTACAGCCCAGCATCCAACTGCATTTTCATTCCCGTTATTTTTGTTTTAACGCATGTGTGAATCAATTAATTCCATCATAAAAGGCCACCATAAACTGTGTGCAGGAGTTAATGAGTCCGGCATTACCACATCATTACACCAGCTGGCATAATGGAGCATGTGTTGTTTGTCATAATATATGCTGCCATGCTTAACAGACATAAATTGTTTGGAATGGTAAGTTTATTTATTTATTTTTTTGATGACAAAGACAGAAAGGCTTGTGCACTAAGATCACCGTACTAACAGCAGGTACGCACTAACATATACGTGTACATAAAAGTGATTAAACAGCCGACAGGATTTATCGGGGATTTTCACAGATCTAAAAGAAGCTAATAAGCATTTTAAGATTCTATATATTGTACTTAATAATTGTGGAGGTACAGACAGAGTTCAAAACCCTCATTTAATCATGTTTATAGCTCCTAATAGCATCGCCAACACACTGCTTTGAAATTTAAATCAGTGCACAGCTGCGTTTCAAAACTGTGAAGAAGCAAATGAGTCTATTTTCCCTTCAGAATACGAATTTCTTTTTTCGTCAAGAAAAAAACAATAAGTAACCAGTACTAATAAAAAGTAAAATATGTCTCAATATACCCAGAAACCTTTGTAGTTTAAAGTCATTTTCCGTAGTTTAATGGCATAATGTCTCAAAGGCTACCAAACATTACTTTGACCTGACAGGTCATCTTGGTGCTTGTTTTCCAGTGTCACCCGTGTTTGCAAAAGGTATTATTCTCACATGTAAAGAAAGTAAGACTGAACCTATAAAGGAAATGCTCCATAGTTCAAAAACATCTCTTCCTAGCAGGCGGCAACCTCCGGATCTGCCAGAGTGAAGCCGATGTGGAAATGTCTTAAAACCTGCATTCTCTCTACTGACCAGCAGGGGGCGACTCCTCTGGTTGTATAGAAGTCTATGAGAAAATGACTCTACTTCTCTCTTGATTTATTCCCTCAGTAAACATTGTAAACATGAGTTTATGGTCTCAATCTCTAGTTTCAAGTCTTCTTCAATACAGCATGATGTTCATTTAGTAAATGATGCTCCATTTAGAGTCAAACAGACCATAAAGCAGGGGATGCTTTAGGGCGGGGCTAGTGTGATTGCAGGTTGCTGCCAGAGACGTATACAGCGTCTCTACGTCACTCCTCCTCAGTCCAAATATGGTAACTTTCGTACATTGGTTGCAAAAAAAACCGGCCGTAACCCAAAATGGAAAAAACGAGGTTTGAAAACGGCAGTCCACAAACCAATGGGTGACGTCACCATGACTACGTCCACCTCTTATATACAGTCTTTGCTTCCTACACATCCTAACTGTGTCAACCGTTAAAGCCGCCTGTCGCTGATAAACAGCATTTCCAGCTCACTAACAGTTTGCTCAGCCGACCCTCGCACCATAAAGCCGGGTTGAAAATGCATCACAGTGAGCGCCACTCATGCAGCACATGTTTCCTTCAGTCACAAGCCGCTCAAAATGTGCCTCCATCCATCGTCTCATAAGCAGTCTGCAGCACAGCGAGGGGGGTGGGGGGGAGCCCGGAGCCCGGCCCGTCTCAAGGTCACCGGGCCCTTCACCGCTGTGGCATGATGGGTAGCTCCTGCTCAGTCCAGGCAGCCGGCCAGCACAGGAACTGCTCGGGTTCACCCGGCCAGCTTTACCTTGACTGAGAGAAGGGGAGGAAGGCGACGTCGGACCCCCTGCCGCTCGGTAACTGGTACCAAATGGTGCCGCCCCTCTGGGGTCCTGACCTGCGAGCAGGCAGAGTCCCAGGACACCTCAGAGCCGAGCTGGAGGATGGGCAGACAGCTGTCTTCTGTCAGTGGGCCCGTGGACCTCGAAGATCATCTTTTTCTGCTCACACACACACACACGGCCGTTTAGCAGAAGACTTGGTGTAAAACCAGCGAGTAAAGGACAGATCTTTGCAACTGTAAATGTTCCAGTTCTGATGTTTCCCACTACAGATGCAGATCTGATGCCTTCTAATCGTGACTGGTATAAAACTGCTATTATAAGTTAAGTTTAATAATATAAGTTAACATAGATACTTCTGTAACGGTATTTCAGTAATTATTTTAACCCAGACGATGATCTTTTCCTAAACCTAACTAAAGTATTTAACAATTTTTTTTAAATTTTACAATCTTTTCCCAAACGTAACTTAGTAGTTATATTCCCTAAACCTAACTGAGTTGTTTCCTGTGAAGCGATACCTATAAAAAAATAATGCGCCGTATTTCGTAGTTATCCAACGAATTTTCTCGTATGTTATCGATCTTTGACCCAGGGGACCACCGTTCATTCCCCAAAGTGAAACGAGAAGTCTCCTTTCATTTATTTGTCACATAACTTGCGTAATGTAGTAACCGTTATTTTAACCAACAAAAAGGCAACAATCTTTTTCTGAGCATAACTTAGTAGTTTTGTTGCCTAAACCTAACTGAGTTGTTTCATGTGAAGTTTGAAGTTTATTTTGAAAAGACTGAATGCATGTTACAAGTGTAAATTGACACGTGCTGCTGGACTTTCATAGGAAAAAACGCACAATAATGAGGAGTAACTTTTTCTCAAGATATCATACAAATCGTTGTATGAGGACACGTTGCATTGTGTCACCTCCTGTTTTCAATATTACCACATGATCGCATCAGTATGAGTAACTTGGTCACATGCTAACAGTCATCCAGATACAAGGAGAACTAAAACGGAGGGAGGCCTACTTTACTCTGTGAACACGAATACGATGTGTAACTTAAAAACACACACAAAAAACCACAACTTCCTTAAGAATAAACTTTATAAAAGAAGAATGTGTGTTAGGAATCTGCTCACCTCCGGCATTGCTTAATGGTCATTCATAAAGATGCCTGCTAGAGGATCTGCAATTCGTAATTACATCTCTTCTTTGCTGTTCTTTACTTTTGGAAATTCACATGCAAACAATTGATAAAGAGAGTGTTTACATTCATCTCTGATGGAGCTGGTTCAGTGTGATTTCTTCTCCCACAGCCAATGTGATGAAGAATCTGACCAATAATTTAAATGAATATTACTTAATTTGTTCATACAGAGTGTTTAATCTACGTTACACAAAACTGTATGCATCTGGTCTCAGGAGTACAATATAAAAAAACACAAATAAAGCCATACCGAGAAAAATATAAAGTAAACTGTTTCTGTTCAAGAACAAGAATGTCCAGTTGACTTTCCCTGGATAGATAAAGGTTAAAAACATATTGCATTTATCTTCTTTGAGTCCAGGTAATCTATTTAAATCTGTCTGACAGTGAATGTGAAAAACCTTCTTAAAAAAACAACAACAAATTGTCTTTTAATTCTCTTTAGTCAAGTCTCAGATCTATTTAAATAGAGAGATAACGCAGCAGATACAAACTGTGTTACTTCCTCTTCTGCTACCTCGGCCTCTGAAGCCAGCGAGGCTCTGAGGAACAATGTTATATGGATCTTGATGGGGAGAAGCTGCATAATTAATTTGTATATTCTAGCATGACAGATGTTTGATTTTG